>NW_020837955.1:9399054-9949791 GCF_003676395.1 Aethalodelphis obliquidens | reverse complement strand
CTCTCTCTCTCTCTCTCTCTCTCTCTCTCTCTCTCTCTCTCTCTCTCATATAACTTACCCTGCTATTGTCAACGAAGACCTGAGTGGGGACAACACATTGCAACTCAATGTTGCCTGGAGAAAAAAATCATATAATATAAAAGTGTGGGTTCTAAAGTCAGTTGAACTTTGTTTTAAATGTCAGCTTCACTAATTCTATTTGTAAGGTTTGGTCCATATTGCTGAAAGAACAGTTGATAACTATTTATTAGATGAATGATGGAATGAACTCATTTTTCTGAGCCTTGGGTTTCTTATTTGTCAAAAGGAAAAACAATAGTACTTACCCCATAGAACTGTTGGGAAGATTAAATTAGGTCATTGAGAGAAAGCACCTACCACATAGTAGGCACTTGATAAATGACTTTATTTTTCTGCCCTCCAGTTGTGCTCTCCCCTAGGAAAGTGTTACCAAACTAATCTCGGGTCTGCTTGCCCACCGTGCAGCAAAGCCAGTTTACTGACACTGGGTTGTGGTGAAGGAAAGTACGGTGTTTATTGCAGGTCATCAAGTAAGGAGAATGGAAAGCTCATGCTCAAAAGACTGGAACTCCCTGACAGCTTTCAGGGAAGGGTTTTTAAAGGCAGTTTGTGGTCTTTCTTCTAATTGGTTGGTGGTGAGGTAATGGGGGGATGTTTCAGGAATCTTAATATTCAACCTTCTGGTTCTAACCAGTCTGGAGTCTATGTGGTTGTGGTCGGCATATAGTCACCATCCTCCACCTGGGTTGAGCATCTTTAATGTCTGCAGAACAACTCAAAGATATGTATCAGATTGTTAGGTATATCTCTTGAGGAGGAACTAGGATTCTCTTTTATCCTGAACTATTTGCTTTTCCTTTGTTTCTTCATTCCCTCACTTCCCTAATTAGTTAGTTCTTCAGTTAGCTCTTTGGAACTCAGCAGAGGGCCTAGGAGACTAGATCCTTTTTCTACAAACAAGAAAGTGGTGACACAGAGGGGCTTTTGTACCCTGGAGGGCCCCACAGGGTCCTGCTTGGTTTCAATCCCCCCTTTTCTTTCATACTCCTCAATCCTGAGGGGGGCAGGGTGTGGGACAAGAAAGAGAATGAAGATTTAGATAGAGAGGTTAATCTTAACTGGGCAGGGGAACTCAATTTTAGGGGAACTCATTTTCAGTGTTCTTCCAACATCAATATAAAGTCTCAAAGTACAAAACTTCTGATGATGTGTAGTTCCTATGGATGCTGCTAAGTTCAGCACAGAAACTGTGGCCAGAATCTCTTGTTCAGTGAAGTAATTAATATAGCCATCCCTTCAAATGTTGCCATAGTAGTTAACACGATGATGAAACAAAAATGCAATGTGAGTAATTCATAATACATAACTCTTCCCAGAAAAACAAAAGGAGTACTTTTAGGATAACTGAATCATTTTGGTGATGTCTCAGTGCAACCTGTTACTCACTTGAATGATTCAGACAAAAGACTGTAATGAATAGAAGATTAGACTGTTTGCATTTGCAACCAAATGTACCAAATACATGCCTAATGTGTTAATTAACATATTCTCCAAATGCAAAAGAAAAACATTCCATTTGAGAAGCTAGGTAAGAATCTGAATGTAATGCAGACTCATCCTGGCATTCAAAAAAAAAAAACCTTTGGAAAGATGAGTTAAGTAACCACAACATTCAAAAAAGAAAATTCTAAATTGCTAAATCATAAACAAGATCATTTCTGGTAAATAATGAAATGGATAAAGAAAGAGCAGCCAGTTTATAGGTATTCTGGTATATTATATGCTTATCTTCAAGATTTGAAGAGCTAAGTAGAAAACATCCCTTTGAAATTCTTTTTAAAAAAACTGGAAGACAGTTTAAAATGTTAATACCAGAACATTTATATAACAATATACAAAATATTATCTAGATAAATGATAAATATAAAAATATAACCCTAAAGTCACATTGCTCCTTCAGCCCCTATGTCTCCCAAGGTGCGAAAACTGGTCCATCTATGCCTCCCTGCTCCCCAAGGTCTTTCCTCAATATCATCTTTACTTTCAAAGATCTCCAGGTCTATGAACTGACTCAAGTCAGAGAAATGAAAAAGGGACTTGTGACTCTCATGGAGCCTCCAATCAGATCTCTGTGCACTAGCTTTGAAGTTTGTTGCGTTTGTGCTCTTGTCAATACAAACCAAGTAACACCTTAGTGGACTCCACATCTATTTTAGGCCTAGCTAGTCACTGACCAACTGAATATTATTTAAGAGCCCTGTATGTCAGACCATTCTGATATATGCCACGTGGCATGTCCACGGCCACGCCCCTTGCTATTTCCTGATATTACTTGGTTTTTTCGCCACCTCAGAATTCTCCCATCCACGTTGAAATCAAAGGCTCATCTCATCTCTAGTGCCTCTGACCAAACATTCCTTTCATCTTCAAACACACTGACAGTCCCCTTGCCATTTCATTGGCGAAATGACTAGTTTCTGGGCCTATTGGTAACTTAATTGGGGAATGTATATGCTTGGTCAGATTGCACAAGACGAGGCAATTCCAGACCATCTATTTCAATCATTGGATTCCGTTCTCTACTTCAGTCCATTTCACATTAATATTATGTGAACACCATATTTAGTTCAGGATTTCATTAACTGAGTAAATAATTAGGACTATTCTCAGCTGCTTGACTAATATACTTAATGCAGAAACTCTGGGACTCATCAATAAATTCACATTGATCCATCCTTGACCAATCCCTCTTCGAATCCATTTCCACAGGTATTCTCAAGGTTCTAACAGATATAAATTAATGCAGTACGAGGATGTTTGTAATCCTTCTCTTCTTTTTCTTCCCTGATTTGTCCTTGGAGACAAAGAGGGGGAAAGAGTGAAATATGAGAAGAGTTGGCTCCCTTGGGAAGGTAATTCCCTTAGGTGAAGGAAGACAGTGTCTTCAAGCCAGGGAGGATGGCCTCATTGACAGGGAGGAGGCTAGCAGAGGATGTAGGTAAGGATTCGGGGTACTTCAAGTTTTTACAAACCTCCTGTATATTCTCAGGAGTACCACCAGCCCCAGAACAATGGGAGTGAATTCAACAGACGTAATTTTCTGAGCCACTTTGCATCAATAGATACAACATTCTTTTAGCTTGGTCATAAACAGTCTCTGTTTCATTTAGTGTCTTTATATGGGAATTTTGGAGACTGTTACTCTCTTTCAGTGAACTTTCCAGGAAAGTGACAGACCAACATCTCACTCTGTAGTCCTTGACTTCTGTCTATGTTCCTTTCAGTTTTCTGTGGACCTGGCAACTTGACCCCAGAAAGACTTATCTTCATTGGGCATTTCATTCCTGGTAAACAGCAATGAGAATTTAACTGGCTGATGGCATTACATTCTGGGGTCTTTCAGATTCCCATGCTCATGGGATTCTCCCTGACATCAGGACCCCATAGTCCATGCATCCAATTTCAGGATTTTCCTCCGTCATTTCTCTGAGGATGTGTTTTCTGTTACCTACTTGCTGGTACTAGTTTTGGTATCAATCAGCGTTCTGGATTATAAGCAGCAGAAACTGACCTGACCAACTAAAGCAGAAAATACATTTATCAGAAAGAATCTATCAGGAGTTTGGAGAACCACTCTTGGAGAGTGGGCTGGAGCTGAAGGAGGTTACCTTACACCCAGAAACAGTCTGGTTATGATGTTGCCACGGGCACTGTCAATACTGTTCATTCGCTGCTGCTGTGCCTTAATCGTCAACACTGACACTGGAAATTCTCTATAGTCTCTGTAACAAATGTTATCATGACAGGCCCTCTAGTTTTGCACCGCTTCTTCAGTTTCAAAGTGCTAGATGTGACAATCCAAATGGTTAAGGCTTCCATTAAGACTTTCGTATTGAGGGACACTGCCAAAGAGAGAATGTTCTCTGCTGTTGTATATACATCCCTTACCAACCTCCTATTTCTCACCAAATAAAAACAGCTTTCATCATAAGGTATCTGCAGACTTTGTGGTTCCTCCACTGTCATCTAGACAATATTTATGCTCAAAACATGAAAATGTTTTTTAAGTTAATTTTTAGTGGCGTATAGTTGATTTACAACGTTGTGTTACTTTCTGCTGTACAGCAGAGTGAATCAGTTACATACATATATCCACTCTTTTTTAGATTCTAGTCCCATATAGGTCATTACAGAGTATTGAGTTCCCTGTGCTCTGCAGTAGGTTCTTATTAGTTATCTATTTCATCTATTGTAGAGGGTATATGTCAATCCCAATCTCCCAATTTATCCTTACCCCCCCCTTTTCCCCTTCGAAAACATGAAAATGTTTGAAGGACCTTTTGCTTTATGCTCCCAGATGATACTGAAAGTAATGGAAATAACAAAATACCAATTGGGCACGTAGTGCATGGGGAGAGAGCAGCAAAAACTTGGCTCAGCTCCTAAAAGTTATTTCATAAACTCCTTGAGGATAAAAGATGCTTTGTGTCAATATCCTTGTTACCTTGTGCTTAAAACATATGGGCACTCAATGTACATTTGTTGAATGAGTGAGTGTTAGATATATCTAAGGCTGTTATCTTTTGAAAATAAGGATTGGGATTTGTATCCTATTCTGGATTTCCTAGGCCACTGCTGTGGAACCTAAATCTTTAGATTACCTGCATTAGAATCATGTGGGGTACAAGTTAAAATGCAGATTCCTGGGGTGCACCCCAGACCTAAACTAAATCAGAATAATTATGAATGAGTCTCAAGAATCTATATTTTAAGCAAGCACTTGAAATTATTCCCATGCACACTAAATTTGAAAGCTAATGCTCTTTGTGGGTTATTACTAGGGGCTGGAGTTGAAGGATTCTAGTTAGCAAATATTAGAGTATTGGGAATAAAACTCTATGAAGCCTCATTTATAAAGCCTTAATATTTATTTTAATGACTGATATGTGACTCTTAGAAGATAGTTTTTCCCATTGTGGAATTAGTGTTACATGGGGAGAAAGCTTATAAGTGAGAAAGTAAAAGCCCGGTTTTATCTTTTAAATTAGGCTGTTATTCTCATTTCTCTTGTTTCTCTTGGCTGTAAGCTGAAGTGAAAAACAGAGAAAGCAAATCAGAAGATAAATAAAGCTACTTCGGCCACCTCTCAGATAACCATGCTAATAACCTCTCCCCAGTTCAGAGTAGGGAGGGAGAGGATGGGCGGCCTACAGTGAAAACATTCCAGAAGTATTCTTTGACGGGTCCAAATCTACATGGACAGTCATTGTTATAGGATTTTCAGAAACCTGGATTGATGAGACTTGTGCAAAAACAAAGCTTTTCTCTACCTTCTGGAATGGCAATGCTTCTACATGGGTATTTTACGTATATTCTTGGTTTCTCAAAAGAAATTTTAAAAAAGACTAATCTCATGCTTATATTACATTGTTTCTCCAGCTACAGAACATTCTTGGAAGCATCAGCTCATTTGAGCTTCACCTCTCTGGTCAGAAGGGCATGCCCATTTAACAGAGTTGGAAAATAAAGATAAATGTGAAGAAATTTTTTTCTTCAAATTCCCACAACTAAATGGGGCTGCAAAACACAGAATTTTATTTTATAAGTATATATGTATTTTAAGAAATATGGACAGACACTAAAAGAAAGTGAAATCTGCTACTACTGCCATCAATTTTTTTTAACATCTTCATTGGACTGTAATTGCTTTACATTGTTGTGTTAGTTGCTGCTGTATAACAAAGTGAATCAGCTATACGTATACATATATCCCCATATCCCCTCTCTCTTGCATCTCCCTCTCCATCCCAACCTTCTATGTGGTCACAAAGCACTGAGGTGGTCTCCCTGTGCTATGCATCTTCTTCCTACTAGCTATCTATTTTACATTTGGTAGTGTATATATGTCCATGCCACTCTCTCACTTTGTCCCAGCTTACCCTTCCTCTTCCCTGTGTCCTCAAATCCATTCTATATGTCTGTGTCTTTACTCCTGTCCTGCCCCTAGGTTCATCAGAACCATTTCTGTTTAAGATTCCATATATGTGTGTTAGCATACGGTATTCGTTTTTCTCTTTCTGACTTACTTCACTCTGTATGACAGACTCTAGGTCCATCCGCCTCACTACAAATAACTCAATTTCATTTATTTTTATAGCTGAGTAATATTCTATTGTATATATGTGCCACATCTTCTTTATCCATTCATCTGTTGATGGACACTTACGTTGCTTCCATGTCCTGACTATTGTAAATAGTGCTGCAATGAACACTGTGGTCCATGTCTTTTTTTGAATTATGGTTTCTCAGGGTATATGCCCAGTAGTGGGATTGCTGGGTCATATGATAGTTGTATTTTTAATTTTTTAAGGAACATCCTTACTGTTCTCCATAGTGGCTGTATCAATTTACATTCCCACCAACAGTGCAAGAGGGTTCCCTTTTCTCCACACTCTCTCTCTCTCTCCAGCATTTATTGTTTGTAGATTTTTTGATGATGGCCTTCTGACTGGTGTGAGGTGATACCTCATTGCAGTTTTGTTTTGCATTTCTCTAGTGATTAGTGATGTTGAACATCCTGTCTTGTGTTTGTTGGCAATCTGTATGTCTTCTTTGGAGAAATGCCTGTTTAGGTCTTCTGCCCGTTTTTGGATTGGGTTGTTTGCTTTTTTGGATATTGAGCTGCTTCATGAGCTGCTTGTATATTTTGGAGATTAATCCTTTGTCAGTTGCTTCCCTGGCAAATAGTTTCTCCCATTCTGAGGGTTGTCTTTTTGTCTTGTTTATAGTTTCCTTTGTGCAAAAGCTTTTCAGTTTCATTAGGTCCCATTTGTGTATTTTTGTTTTTATTTCCATTTCTCTAGGAGGTGGGTCAAAAAGGATGTTGCTGTGATTTAAGTCAGTGTTCTGCTTATGTTCTCCTCTAAGAGTTTTATAGTGTCTGGCCTTATATTTAGGTTTTTAATCCATTTTGAGTTTATTTTTGTGTATGGTGTTAGAAAGTGTTCTTTATTTATTTTATTTTTGGCTGCATTGGGTCTTTGTTGCTGCATGCAGACTTCTCTCTAGTTGCAGCAAGCAAGGGCTGTAGGTGCTTGGGCCTCAGTACTTGTGGCACACGGGCTCAGTAGTTGTGGCTCGTGGGCTCCAGAGCACAGGCTCAGTAGTGGTGGCACACGGGCTCAGTTTCTCCATGGCATGTGGGATCTTCCCAGACCAGGGCTCGAAGCTGTCTCCCCCCAATTGGCAGGCAGATTCTTAACCACTGTGCCATGAGGGAAGCCCTAGGGAGTGTTCTACTTTCATTATTTTACATGTAGCTGTCGAGTTTTCCCAGCACAACTTACTGAAGAGGCTGTCTTTTCTCCACTGTATATTCTTGCCTCCTTTATCAAAGATAAGGTGACCATATGTGTGTGGGTTTATCTCTGGGCTTTCTATCCTGTTCCATTGATCTATATTTCTGTTTTTATGCCAGTACCATACTATCTTGATTACTTAAGTCCATCTTGTTGATTACTGTATCTGGAGGTAGCCTGATTCCTCCAGCTGCATTTTTCTTTCTCAAGATTGCTTTGGCTATTTGGTGTCTTTTGTGTTTCCGTACAAATTGTGAAATGTTTTGTTCTAGTTCAGTGAAAAATGCCATTGGTAGCTTGATAGGGATTGCATTGAATCTGTAGATTGCTTTGGGTAGTATAGTCATTTTCACAATGTTGATTCTTCCAATTCAAGAACATGGTATATCTCTCCATCTGTTTGTATCATCTTTAATTTCTTTCATCAGTGTCTTATAGTTTTCTGCGTACAGGTCTTCTGTCTCCCTGGGTAGGTTTATTCCTAGGTATTTTATTCTTTTTGTGGCAGTGGTAAATGGGAGTGTTTCCTTAATTTCTATTTCAGAGTTTTCATCATTAGTGTATAGGAATGCAAGAGATTTCTGTGCATTAATTTTGTATCCTGCTACTTTACCAAATTCTTTGATTAGCTCTAGTAGTTTTCTGGTGGCATCTTTAGGATTCTCTATATATAGGATCTTGTCATCTGCAAACAGTGACAGCTTTATTTCTTCTTTTCTGATTTGGATTCCTTTTATTTCTTTTTCTTCTTGGATTGCTGTGGCTAAAACTTCCAAAACTGTGTTGAATAATAGTGGTGAGAGTGGGCAACCTTGTCTTGCTCCTGATCTTAGAGGAAATGGTTTCAGTTTTTCACCATTGAGAAGGATGTTGGCTGTGGGTTTGTCATATATGGCCTTTATTATGTTGAGGTAAGTTCCCTCTATGCCTACTTTCTGGAGGGATTTTATCATAAATGGGTGTTGAATTTTGTCGGAAGCTTTTTCAGCATCTATTGAGATTATCATGGGGTTTTATCCTTCAATTTGTTAATATAGTATATCACATTGATTGATTTGTGTATATTGAAGAATCCTTGCATTCCTGTGATAAATCCCACTTGATCATGGTGTATAATCCTTTTAATGTGCTGTTGGATTCTGTTTGCTAGTATTGAGGATTTTTGCATCTATGTTCATCAGTGATATTGGCCTGTAGTTTTCTTTCTTTGTGACATCCTTGTATGGTTTTGTTATCAGGGTGATGGTGGCCTCGTAGAATGATTTTGGGAGTGTTCCTCCCTGTGCTATATTTTGGAAGAGTTTGAGAAGGATAGATGTTAGCTCTTCTCTAAATGTTTGATAGAATTTGCCTGTGAAACCATCTGGTCCTGGGCTTTTGATTGTTGGAATATTTTTAATCATAGTTTCAATTTCAGTGTTTGTGATTGGTCTGTTTATATTTTCTATTTCATCCTGTTTCAGTCCCGGAAGGTCGTGCTTTTCTAAGAGTTTGTCCATTTCTTCCAGGTTTTCATTTTTTTGGCATATAGTTGCTTGTAATCTCTCATCATCCTTTGTATTTCTGCAGTGTCAGTTGTTACTTCTCGTTTTTCATTTCTAATTCTGTTGATTTAAGTCTTCTCCCTTTCTTTCTTGATGAGTCTGACTAATGGTTCATCAATTTTGTTTATCTTCTCAAAGAACCAGCTTTTAGTTTTATTAACCTTTGCTATCATTTCCTTCATTTCTTTTTCATTTATTTCTGACTTGATAGTTATGATTTCTTTCCTTCTGCTATCTTTGGGGTATTTTTATTCTTTTTTCTCTAATTGCTTTAGGTTTAAGGTTAGGTTGTTTATTTGAGATTTTTCTTTTTTCTTGAGGTAGGATTGTATTGCTATAAACTTCCCTCTTAGAGCTGCTTTTGCTGCATCCCATATGTTTTGGGCTGTCGTATTTTCATTGTCATTTGTTGCTAGGTTTTTTTTAATTTCCTCTTTGATTTCTTCAGTGATCTCTTGGTGATTTAGGAGTATATTGTTTAGCCTCCATATCTTTTTATTTTTTAGGTCTTTTTTCCTGTAGTTGATATCTGGTCTCAGCATTGTGCTTGGAGAAGATACTTGATATGATTTCAATTTTCTTAAATTTACCAAAGCTTGATTTGTGACCCAAGGTATGATCTGTCCTGGAGAATGTTCCATGAACACTTGAGAAGAAACTATATTCTGTTGTTTTTGTGTAGAATGTCCTATAGATATCAATTAAGTCCATCTTGTTTAATGTATCATTTAAAGGCTTGTGTTTCCTTATTTATTTTCAATTTGGTTGATATGTCCACTGGTGAAAGTGGGATGTTAAAGTCCCCTACTATGATTGTGTTACTGGTGATTTCCCATTTTATGGCTGTTAGCATTTGCCTGATGTATTGACGTGCTCCTATGTTGGGTGCATAAATATTTACAGCTGTTATAACTTCTTTTTGGTTTGATCCCTTGATCATTATGTAGTGTCCTTCTTTGTCTCTTGTAATAGTCTTTATTTTAAAGTCTCTTTTGTCTGATATGAGAATTGCTACTCCAGCTTTCTTTTGATTTCCATTTGCATGGAATATCTTTTGCCATCCCCTCACTTTCAGTCTGTATGTGAAGTGGGTCTCTCGTAGACAGCATATATACGGGTCTTATTTTTGTATCCATTCAGCCAGTCTGTGTCTTTAGGTTTGAGCATTTAATCCATTTACATTTAAGGTAATTATCAATATGTATGTTCCTATTACCATTTTCTTAATTGTTTTGGGTTTGTTGTTGTAGGTTTTCTCTTACTCTTGTATTCCTGCCTAGAGAAGTTCCTTTATCATTTATTGTATAGCTGGTTTGGTGGTGCTGAATTCTCTTATCTTTTGCTTGTTTGTAAAGGTTTTAATTTCTCCATCAAATCTGAATGAAATCCTTGCTGGACACAGTAATCTTGGTTGTAGGTTTTTCCCTTTCATCACTTTAAATATGTCCTGCCACTCCCTTGTGGCTTGCAGAGTTTCTGCTGAAAGATCAGCTGTTAACCTTATGGGGATTCCCTCGTATGATATTGTTGCTTTTCCCTTGCTGCTTTTAATATTTTTTCTTTATATTTAATTTTTGATAGTTTGATTAATATGTGCTTTGACATGTTTCTCCTTGGATCTATCCTTTTTGGGACTCTCTGTGCTTCCTGGACTTCATTATTTCCTTTCCCATATTAGGGAAGTTTTCAACTATAATCTCTTCTATATATTTTCTCAGTCCCTTTCTTTTTCTCTTCTTCTTCTGGGACCCCTATAATTTGAATGTTATTGCATTTAATGTTGTCCCAGAGGTCTCTGAGACTGTCCTCAATTCTGTTCATTCTTTTTTTCTTTATTCTGCTCTCGGTAGTTATTTCCACTATTTTATCTTCCAGGTCATTTATCCGTTCTTCTGCCTCAGTTATTTTGCTATTGATTACTTCTAGAGAATTTTTTATTTCATTGATTGTGTTGTTCATCGTTGTTTGTTTGCTTTTAGTTCTTCTAGGTCCTTGTTAAAAGTTTTTTGTGTTTTCTCCATTCTATTTCCAAGTTGTTGGATCATCTTGACTGTCATTACTCTGAATTCTTTTTCAGGTAGACTGCCTATTTCCTCTTCATTTGTTTGGTCTGGTGGCTGTTCACCTTGCTCCTTCATCTGCTGCGTATTTCTCTGTCTTCTCATTTTGCTTAATTTACTGTGTTTGGGGTCTCCTTTTCGCAGGCTGCAGGTTCATAGTTCCCGTTGTCTTTGGTGTCTGCCTCCAGTGGGAAAGGTTGGTTCAGTGGGTGTGTAGGCTTCCTGGTGGAGGGGACTGGTGCCTGTGTTCTCGTGGGTGGGGCTGGATCTTTTCTTTCTGGTGGGGGGACCACATCTGGTGGTGTGTTTTAGGGTGTCTAAACTTACTATGATTTTAGGCAGCCTCTCTGTTAATAGGTAGGGTTGTGTTCCTGTCTTGCTAGTTGTTTGACATAAGGTGTCCAACACTGTAGCTTGCTGGTCATTGAGTGGAGCTGGTTCATAGTGTTGAGACGGAGGTCTCTGAGAGAGCTCTCACTGATTGATATTATGTGGGGCCAGGAGGTCTCTGGTGGTCTAATGTCCTGAACTTGGCTCTCCCACCTCAGAGGCTCAGGCCTGACACCTGGCCAGAGCACGAAACCCTGTCAGCCACACGGCCAGGTACTTGGGGAGTTTCTTGTCTTTTGGGAAGTCTGAGGTCTTCTGCCACTGTTCTGTAGATGTTCTGTAGCAGTTGTTCCACATTTGGATGCATTTTTGATGTATTTGTATGGAGGAAGGTGATTTCCACGTCTTTCTCCTCCACCATCTTGAAGGTCCTCCCAGGGCAACTTGTTTCAGGGGGCAACACAGTATGTAAAGCCAGATTATATAGGTGTTCAAGCCCCAATTTGTAATTGGGTTATGTTCCTCATACTCAGTTAAGTGTCACATACCCTTTCTGCAGCTGAAGTGTTCTGAAAAATATTCAGAGAGAAGGGGCTGAGGATCTGCCATCAATTTTAAACCTTAGTACGTGTAATTAAGAAGAGAGAGTGTTTTCCTCCATCTATCTTATTTGACAACTAGAGATAAGCATAGTAAACAATTTGGCCAATTTGGTATGCTTTCAGACATTTCTCCAGACTCATACAGACATATCTATATGGGTATGTTCACACATTCACTCTCTCATACATATACATGCAAAACACAAACACATACTTATATTTTTTAAGAATGCAGATGGGATTATGCTTTGTTTTTCTCTAACTTTTGTTTTTCCCCCAGTATGTTTTCACTGCGCTCTGAAACTTCTAGGAAAGAGCAAGATCAGTTGCTTAGCTTTGCTCTTTTAATTTTTCTGCCACATAGTGGCTTTGGGATCCCTTTCCTTCTCAGATCACCTTTTTGCACCATGAGGTTGCTGCAGATGACATGCTTGGTATGAATAGTGCTGCCACTGTGTTATCAGCAGCTTCTGAACAACATTGCTTGGCTCCCTGGCACTTTGGCTCCTCTGCCATAGTCTAGTTGGTCCTCCCCTCCGTCCGTCATGTCCAACGACACAGCACTCTCTCCATGACGCTGTGTCTTCCCCAGCTAACCATGGCAACTGCTGCTCTGCTGTCCCTTAGTTTTCAGAATGCCTGCCTGTTATGGACACCTGTCTTCAGAAGGGGCGTGGAAGCCTACTTGTCAACCTGGCTGGCCAAGCCACCATCAGTGAGGGACCTGGCTGTTCTCCTCTCCAGCCCATAGCCTATGCTTTGCTCTATTTCTTCTTAGGCTTAATCATGAGCTCCTGTTGTAGAATATTGAGAGCTGTTCTGTAATTTCATCATCCAGTATTTTAAAAAGCTCAGGATTCTAGCCAGCCAGCCAAAGACCAAATACCTTTGGCTACAGTTAAATATCCAGATAGAACATTGGCTAAAAAGGCACTGCAGCACTGAGGATTTGGTTCCTGGTGTGGTTGGTGTGGTGAAGTGAGGGGTGTTCATGTTTATGGAGCAGGACCACACTTATTTGCATTTAGAGGTAGAATGAATATCGCTGATAAATTTCTAGAAAAATAAAGACCTTAAAAAGCATCTCAAGGTGCCCCTGAGAGGGAGCTGTGAAAGAGGAAATGTTCTCCCACCCTGGGGAGTCCCCTCACCAGTGGGGAGGTCAGACAGGATAGAAAGGGAGCCTCAGAACAACAGAGGATAGCACAGCAACCGGTTTTCAGATGTTTTGTGTTTGTATTGAACTATTCTATTATGCAGCAGACAGAAATGAGGTATTTAGAAACGTAGGGAACACATATGAAGGTGATATACCTTTGTACCATGTGATTCCACACAGCTGAAGTTTGAATGCCTTTTGAAACTAAGAAAAAATAACGTACTATTTGTTTACGCTTTCATAAAAGCATTTTTATGGCATATTCTAAAAGAGATTTGTAGTCACCAGAGATTAAAATTTCTAAAACTGTAAGAGTATTTGGGTTTACCTCTCAGTTCTGCCATATTGGATTAGGATTGGTCAGTTTCTCTCTCTGAACTTCAGTTTCATTATCCAAAAATTAAGCAGTTTAGAGTTTCCCCGAAAAGCTATCAAATTCTAGCCCTTTCAGCTTCTAATACATATGGTGTTTCTATTTTTATCTAGAGATTTTTCAAACTCTCACTTATGTGTGGTTGGGGCTGTAGAATCACAAGACCTCGACTTAGAGGTTGACATGTGCTCTTTGTGAGCCCCCGTGAACACAGTTGCAACCTACACTGGGATTGGCTACAGAAGTCATCTTCAAAGGAGAACGATCACATATGGTCCAAATTACCCTTGAGGATACCTTAGGAAGTGGTTACATCAGAGCCTGACATACGGTCTCTCAGTAAGGCCAACACGGCCCATTTTCCCTGCAGCAGTGGAACAGATTGAGTCCCAGATGAAGTGGTTGACTTTTGTTTAAAGCCAATGTTTTATGGAAAATACATATTCTTAAGTATGAGAATCACACTCAGAGGAGCTAGTTGGTCATGAATAAAATGTACTTGATAATGAAAGCTCCAAGGAAACAGTCGCACACACAGTCTGGAGTTTGCTATCATTGAGTGCAGTGGCAGGCTCACGATCCTGAAATAATTAAATGACTCCTTCCCTCATTTAGTTATTTTTGGCCAGGTGCATGCAGGTTAATTTATCTAAGAAACACGTGTTTGTGACTGCACTATACTGCTAATATTGGCTTAGTTCAGACCTCATCATCACTTGACTAAATCTTGCAAAAACTGCCTAACCTCTACTCTTGATCTTTCCCTTCTCTCTCCTCTAACTACTGACTTTCCTAAAAGTGATTTTCCTAAAATGGAAATCTATTCTGCATGAAATCCCTGCAGTGGCTCTTATGTCTGTTGTAGCTTTTTCTAAAGTGTAATCTGTGGAATAGTCATTAATATACTTCATAACAGATGAAGGATTTCATAGGTTATTTTTTAAGATAAAGTTACAAAAGGGTGGGTAGTCTATCTCTTCATAGAAAATTCAAAACTCATACTACTACATTAAAGGCTGTCAAAAGTCCAGTGTTTCCCATTTATTTCATCGTATTTTTTTTCAATTTACCTAATAACATTCATTGAACAGAAAAGTAAGACATGTTGGAAGTTCTTACAGATAAAATTTAAGTTCCTGAGCATGGTATTACAAGGTACTGCATGAGCTGGCCCTAGCTTCCTTTCAGTACTGCCCTTAGACTTGGGCAAATTTCAGCCCTGATCTAAGCTTGGGCTTCATGAAGCCTACTATGTTTGGAGCAACTTCCTTGAAATTTTCTTAGTCTCCTTCCTGGAAATCCTGGGACCAGCTGAGTGGAAATACTACCTGCATGAGGCACTTTGAGGTCAGACTGGGACCCATGGGGACCCTTGACTTCATTTATACCCTTCAAGGTGCTCTACAACCTGTGAAGTTGACCAGACACTTACATGAAACTCAGAGACCCGGGCTATGGGGTTTTCCTGGGGCCTGTGGCTGGCCCTTGTTACAGGATCTCTCTTGCTGAGTAGCACAGTACTCCTTTGGAATGATTACATGAAGATGGACCACCAGAAGGATGCTGACATGTTGGTTTTGGGTGACTGCCCTCATAATAAGCAGAGGATGAGTTCAGAGCTGTGGGCTATTGACAATTCCAGTGCTGGCCTTTGGGCTTGTGCTACATTTGTGGTTCTCACCCATTTGTGTTCTGACTGTGCCATCTCTAGCCTACGGCACCACAGGGTGGCAGGAGTGGTGGCAGGTGTCACTTACTCTGTGTAAGCCAGCTAGTGCTGGCTTGCCACCCCCTTCATCGGCTCCATGCCAAATGTTCTCTTCAGTTCTCTGTAGGTGGATGCTTGTATAGCATCTGAGGGCTTTTATGATGGCAGCACCAACAGCCCTTTCTGACTGATGGCCTCTCTTATCCACACCCACGTGGTGACATGTTCTCCTCAATCTGTCATGCGCTGGATGAGGGACAGGCATTACTTATATGAATGAGAATACTGTTCTTAGCCTGTATGGCCCCTAGCCTATATTTCCTGTTTGTGGTAGTGTGTGGGGACAGATTCACATAAGAAAATCACATTCTAGGAATGCTGTGATTGTGGCCCAAAGAGTTCAAGAGAAGATACAGAAAGAGAAATGTTGTTCTACCATAACATTCTGAATAATAAATCTGTTACGGCCATTAAATTATCCTTCACATTTTCCTGCATAAGGGTTGCATTTATGATTATCATCAAGGAAACATAATAACAACTTTTAAGAGAATCACTGGAAGCCAGTAGTATCCACAGGTGGCATGAGGGATGATACAGAATCATGAATAATGATATAACCAGCATTAAACAGGTGGTATTAGGGAACTTCAGAGTCAAGAAAGGCTATGGCGTTTCCATACAAGCAGGTTCTGAGGAGCTGTGGCATTATAGAGTTATAATACTGTCACTGTATTTTTCTTATGGTGGGAGATAAGAAATTCGGCAGGAATGGTGCATTTGACAATACAGCACTTGAAGAGATTATTGCTTGATGTGATCAGGAAGAGCCTACCTACTACAAAAAAATCTTCACATGCACTGAGACACAATAAGAAAACATGTATAAACCTCCTTTCTACCCATTGGTCTGAATCTTCACCAATAAATCAGTATACCTCACGTGGGTCCACAAATTTTGTAATATGACTTTCCTCAAATTACTTATATAAACAAGGGTGCTGCAAAATATATTTGCCTGAGGTCCCACGTGCTCTCAGGATGATCTTGCTTACCTTGGTATACTCATCTCCTGCCATTCCCATGTGTACCCTTTGATTTCCAGCAACACCAAACGGTTGATTCCATGATTTTGCCCATAGTATTCTCATCCTTTAAGACTCATTTCAGGCTTCGTCTGGTCTATGAAGACAGCACGATCTTCCCACCCAGGCCATACTGGGGCACCTCCTCTGTATTCCCAGAATGCTTGGTCCACCTTTACTTGAGCATCTACTGCCCTGTGTCAACAATGGCTGTTTATGTCTGCCTTTCCTG
Organism: Aethalodelphis obliquidens; assembly: GCF_003676395.1. Taxonomy (NCBI): domain Eukaryota; kingdom Metazoa; phylum Chordata; class Mammalia; order Artiodactyla; family Delphinidae; genus Aethalodelphis; species Aethalodelphis obliquidens. Next base: position 9,933,319 of record NW_020837955.1, on the reverse strand, counting down.
AGAGATTAACACTAAGGCAGCAACTCTGTCTCCTTTATCCACTTATTCCTAATACATCATTTATCCATTTATGCCTAATACATTATTATGGCCATCTGATTTAGAGATACTAAAATGACTATAACAGATAATCCCATAAAATCTTTATTGCTGTAAGAGCCTCTGAACTCAACAGAGAAAGCCAATTGTGTGATGCTGACATTTACAGATTCCCTTGTCCTACCCTCACATCTATGATACAAGCACGCTTATGTTCTCTGGGGACTTTGTATATGTTAACTTACATAAGCTGAAACTACCTTCCCCTTCCTGCACAATTCTAGTTTAGAGTTGGCCAAAGAGACATTTGTGTAATATCTGGATGGGAGAAGTAAAGCAGCAGCTATTACTCTCTGAAGGTCATCCTGGTTAGGTGGAGTGAGAGACACATGCAGAGGTATTGGCAGATTCAAGCTTGTCCTCACTCAACATGCAGTGAGAGACATAGGCAAGATACTGACGGACTCCAGCTTGTACTTGCTCTTCCTTGATTTGATTCCTGCTCTTCTTCCTCACTGGCAACCCGGTGATCAACTGTGAGCCCAGGCTCATCATCAGAGGCAGAGGCATCAATGCTCGGGAGATCCCTCTACCAGTGCCTGGCAGCTAGACATGCCTGGCTTAACAGATTTCCCTGCTGGCTCTAGCTTGACCACCTCTACCAGTGCTTCAGCAGGGCTGGCTGGTGACTTGCCTCTGGTCCTCCAGCTCCCTTTCTGGGACTTTAAGTCCCCAGCTCCTCCCATAGCCATGTAAATGATAATTCCTATAATCAGTCTTTTATTCCATAACTTGTAGGGTTGACTTCCCTGATTGAAACCAACAGATTCAGTCTCCTTGCTTCCTTCTACTCCTTTAAAAAATTAGTTTGCTATCCTTTAGGGTTCAATTGACATGTGAGACTGAAAAATTAAAGGTGAAGAAAGGGCAAGAGGAGGGCTGAGATCAGGAAAGGAAAGAGTAAAGAAAAAATACTGAAAATGAAATAGGGGGATTTCCCTGGTGGTCCAGTGGTTAAGACTTTGCCTTACAATGCAGGGGGTGTGGGTTCAATCCCTGGTTGGGGAGCTAAGATCCCACATGCCTTGTGGCCAAAAAAAAAAAAAGAAAGAAAATCCAAACACATAAGACAGAAGCAATATTGTAACAAATTCAATAAAGCCTTTAAAAATAGGCCACATCAAAAAAAAAAATCTTAAAAAAAAAGAAAATGAAATAGGAAAGAGAACAGCAAGGCAAGTTTGGGTAAAGGAGAAAGACAGTTTACAAAGAGTCCTATATGGTTCCATTCCACTAGGAATTTATAACCTGTTTAGGAAAGAAAAGATAATCATACTTAGAAGTCTGTCATTGAATTTTAAAAGTTCATTATCACATGTACTTAATACACAGTAATTCCATCTAATCAAGTGGGTACACACACATACGTGCATGCGGGCAAAGTAATATTACCTCTAAGAAGGACTGGGAGACAAAAGCTGAATTTTCCTTTCTCCTCATAAATGTTGGCAGAATCTTAATCTCAGGGTAACCATTTGATGAGGTATTAACTACCTTTTTATTTCCTACCTGATAGAAAGTGTATAATACCTATCAATATTTTCTATGAATGACATAGCCTGAATGTTTGTGTCCCCTCAAAATTCATATGCTAACATCCTAATCCCCAATGTGATGCTATTAGGAGGCGGGCCTTTGGGAAGTGCTTAGGCCCTGAGAGCAGAGCCCTCATGAATGGGGTTAGTGCCCTTAGAAAAGAGACCCCATAGAGCTCTCTAGTGCCCTTCCAACATGTGAGGACTCAGGGAGAAGATGGCTGTCTATAGGAAGGGGTTTTCACAAGACACTGACTCTGTCGGCATCTTGATCTTGGACTTCCCAGCCTCCAGAACTGTGAGAAATTGTACTGTTTGTAAGCCACCCAGTCTCTGGTATTCTATTATAGAAGCCCGAACTAAGAAAATGAATAAAGAATAATAGATTTTAGACTCTGTGGGTGCCAAGTGCTGACCAGAGTTGCATTCAAGGCATAAATCAGAACAAGTAATTTTAAATGTCTTCACTCTGATTTTCAAAGAACATGAATGGATCCAATTCATAACATGAGGAAACGTTATCAAATCCCTCTTTATCTTTATTCTAACTTGATACCTATGGATTCTCATTTGTCCATAAATGAGACAGTAATTATCCAGTTTATCTTTGCCCATGTTTTTCTCTCCCCAACTTCCACAAACATTTTCCCATTCTGTGTTTTAATAACTGCTGGGCCTTCATAATTTCCGCTGCCATTGGAGGGCTGGGATTTATCTTTGGAAAATGCCAAGAGGACACAGTCACTCTATCTTCCCTGACCGTCTGCCACCCCTCCTGGGAGTAAGCATACGGAAACCCATGAGAAGCATTGTTCTGACGTTCCATTAGGTCCCATCCTGCAATCTTTGTATTTAAGGATTGGAGAGTTTCCTGCAGGTAAAATGACAGTTGAAGGTTTCAGTTTTCTCCTCTCAAAGGTCTGTGACCCTGGAAAGGTGAGGAATATGATGTTTCCTAATTTCTCTGTCTCTTGTGAACAGAAGGCTGCTAGTTGTTCATTGCTGTTCTAACTGAAGGCAGAGCTCTCTGAAACTGTTAAAACTGTAGACAGCGTGACCATGGTTATTTAGAGTGTTCCACTGTGCTATGGAAGAGGAAATACGAGGGAATGATTATAGCAACACGACCTCATTGGAATCAAGTTTCAGAATTCAGCTTCCAACCTTCCAGGGATCTGTCCCCAAATTGGGATGAAGGAGCTTCTTACTGCATTTACCAAGACCTGGCTTGAGTAGGGAAGATCTGACTTCAGGAGACCTGATTTCCTTCAGCATCCAGGCTGCCTGAGTCCACTTGGTCCTCACTGAGCAAAGCTCAAATATTCTGCCTCATCGTGAAAGTACCGATGTGAAATCCTTCTTCCATCCCTGGGCTTTGATTAGCTTCACTTACAGAGAGAATTCCAGGAACCCCTTTGGGTTACCATGAATTACAAAATTGCTTAGTGAATCTGGACCCCAGTTGGTTCCACCATTTGCCCCAACATATTTTTCTGTTGGTTTGGTTTGGTTTTAATACTCCGAGCATCATTTTATAGCCCTGGTGGGAAATTCACTGTTGGAGCTCTGCTCTGAACCCTTAGCCTGTAGCAATTCTGCCCTGTCCACTGATACCTGGTCATAAGTTTGTAAGTCCCAGCTGCTCTCTACCTACCCCACACTTGTCTTACAAAGTACCACAGTTCTCCCTGGGGACAACTGTCTCTGTAGCTGCACAACTGGGAGCAGCCTTGAGGGTGTGTGGGCTCTCACTCGGCAAGAGCATTTATCAGCCCCTAAGGATTTTAAATCCCAGCACCACATTAATGACATTTAAACCATGACTCAAAGGTCTTTTCTCTGTCCTCTGGCTTGGTTCTTCATGAGAATTTATTGTTTCTGGAGGAAGACCATTTATACCCATGGATTAAAACCCTGTTTCACTAAAGTTCCACAGAAACAGCCCAGTCCTTGGGGAATCCCTCTCCACTGGGGCAGCAATAATGTACTGCTGTTCCAAGTGGGTCTGACATTGACCTTCTCTTTTTTTATTGAAATATAATTGATTTGTTGAATACAATATTATGTTAGTTTCAGGTGTACAGCATAGTGATTCAGTATTTTTTCAGATTATACTCCATTAAAAGTTATTACAAAGTAATGCCTATAATTCTCTGTGCTGGACAAGATATCTTTGTTGCTTAGCTATTTTATGCATAGTAGTTTGTACCTCTTAATCCCTTATACCTATCTTGCTCTTCCCCTCTCTCCTCTCCAAAATGATAACCACTACTTTGTTCCCTATATCTGTGAGTCTGTTTCTGTTTTGCTATATACATTCATTTATTTTATTTTTTAGATTCCATATGTAAGTGGTATCATATAGTGTTTATCTTTGTCAGACTTATTTCAATAAGCATGATATTCTGTAGGTCCATCCATGTTGCTGCAAATGGCAGAATTTCATTCTTTTATAGCTGAGTAATATTCCATTTTGTATAATATATATAAAGTAATATATATTTTTATTTTATTATAAACATAATATTTAACTGTGTGTGTGTATATATATATATATATATATATATATGCAGTCAAGAAGGGTGATATCTCCAGCTTTGTTCTTTTTTCTCAAGATTGCTCTGGCTATTTGGGGTCTTTTGTGGTTCCATATAAATTTTAGGATGACTTGTTCTAGTTCTATGAAAAATGTCATGGGTATTCTGATAAGGATTGCATGAAATCTGTAGATTGCTTTGGGTAATATAAACATTTTAACAATATTAAGTCTTCCAATCCATGAACACCGGCTACCTTTCCATTTCTTTGAATCATCTTCAATTTCCTTCATCAGTGTTTAATAGTTTTCAGAATATATGTCTTTCCCCTTCTTGGTTAAGTTTATTCCTAAGTATTTTATTCTTTTTGATGTGACTTTTAAATGGGATTTTTCAACTTTCTCTTTCTGATCATTATTAGTGTATAGCAACAGATTTATGTATATTAATCTTGTATTCTGCAACTTTCCTGAATTCACTTATTAGTTCTAATAGTTTTTTGGTGGAGACTTTAGGGTTTTCTATATAAAGTATCATGTCATCTGCAAATAGTGACAGTTTTATTTCTTCCCTTCCAATTCGGATGCCTTTTATTTCTTTTCCTCACTGATTTTTGTGGCTAGGACTTCTAATACCATGTTGAATAGAAGGAATGAGAGTGGGCATCCTTGTCTTCTTCTTGAATTTAGAGGAAAAGCTTTCAGCTTTTCACCGTTGGGTATGATGTTAGCTGTGGGTTTGTCATAACTGGCCTTTATTATGTTGAGAGATGTTTTCTCTGTACCCACTTTGATGAGAATTTTTATGAATGGATGTTGAATTTTGCAGATGCTTTTTCTGCGTCTGTTGAGATGATCAGGTGATTTTTTATCCCTTTGTTAATGTAGTGTATCACATTGATTGATTTCAAAATTTGAACCATCCTTGTAACCCTGAAATAATCTTATTTGATCATGGTATATGATCCTTTTTATACGTTGGATTTAGTTTGCTAATATTTTCTGAGGAGTTTTGCATTTATATTCATCAAAGATATTGGCCTATAATTTTTTTTCTGTAGTGTCCTTTTCTGGTTTTGGTATTGGGGTAATGGTGGTCTCATAGAATGAATTTGGGAGTGCTCCATCCTTTTCAAGTTTTTGCATAATTTGAGAAGGATAGATATTAGCTCTTCTATGCATGTTTGTTAGAATTCCCCAGTAAAGCCATCTGATCCTAGACTTTTGTTTACTGGGAGGTTTTTTATTAGAAATTCAATTTCACTACTAGTGATCAGTCTGTTCAAATTGTCTGTTTCTTCTTGATTCAGTCTTGGCATGCCGTAAGTTTCTAGAAATTTGTTCATTTCTTCCATGTTGTCCACTTTTCGGCATATAACTGTTGTGGAGTCGCAGGGCAGGCAAGGCCCACGTGGACCCTCAGTGTATATCTGGGTGTGAGCAGAACACTGTCAGAGTTCTGGGCTGCTTCTGATGCACTGCTTGATACATGTAAAAATGGCTGCTGCCCCTCCCCAAGCCAGGCTCCGTCCTGGGACTAGGTTGCCACTGCATCCCATGGCCAAGTTTTCTCTTTGGTTGTGACAGCCCTAGATCCTGTGCCATGGTGTGATGTGGAGAAAGTGGGGCTGGAATGTTGGCTTGTGGCTCGGGCAGGGGTTCACATAGAGGCAGTTGCAGGAAAACTGGCAGCACTAGAGCATTCTTCTAACTGCCCTCTCCACTCTGCTTTTGGGGGCAAGCCAGTGGGTACAAACTCCTCATGAGCAAAGTCTAGGCTTCCCACAGCCCTCCTGTTAGTCCCAGAGGTCCTCCAACCAGCCAAGGGAGCTCATCTCCTCTGTGTGGGACCCCAGGCCTGGGGTGCCCAATCTGTGGTTTTCACCAGCCACTCCCCAGGGGTAGGTCTCCACCTGTGTATTCTCCCTTCTCCTCTGAGTCCCCTCCAGGGGCACAAGTCCCAACCTGTTCACTTTTCTTCCCTTCCTACCTGATTACATGTAGATCTTTCTAACAGCCTTGGCTATACAGGAGTCTTTCTGCCAGTTTCCAGTGAAAATTGTTCTACATGTAGATGTATTTTTGATGTGTTCATGGAGGGAGGTGAGTTTCATGACCTCCTACTCTGCCATCTTGACTGATTTCCCCTGACTCCTCTTGCTGTCCTAAAAGGACTCTGATAGCTTATGATATTGAGGATCCATGGAGTTCAGATTAAAAACAACACTCCTTTCAAGTTTACAGTTTCATGTAATGCTGTGTGAGTCTGTCTGCCTGCAGCATCCTGTCCTCAATTGTACATTCTCCCCACTGACTTTGTACTTATATTCCAAGAACCATAATGACTCACATCTAATTTAGCCCTACTCCCTACACCCTGTATCCAGTGGTCAGGCAGTCATGGCGAAATATACCCTTGGCATAAGATCTGTGTTGATTTTGTTCATCAGAAGCATAGCTGAGAATTGTGACTAAGTACAAAACCACAGGCAAGAAATGAAATCCAAAAAGAACATTAAGGAAAAACACCCACAAAAACCAATAAACAAAAGCCAAACCAAAAAAAACACAACCCTGTGGCCCAGTCTCTGCACAGCACTGCAGTCCAAAAAAAAAACACAGTCTAAAAGCCAAAAGTAATTAAAGAAGGAATTCAGTATTGGTTAAAATCTTAAAATTACAATTTATAATCCACAGCAATACTTCCCTTTTTCCCTTTCCCTACCTTCCCAGTCGTTGGCCCTGCACAGCTGCTCTCTTATTTTTGCAAGACATCTTTATTTATTGTCACCTTAGTCCACATTCTTCAACTTCTCTTCCTCTGCCTGTAACTCTGCACCAGCAGTTGAATGGAGTGACTGGCCCCCAGGGCTTCTGGTTCCCACTGAAGGTCCCACTAGGCCAGGCTGAGATGACTGGAGGACTCTGGTTCTGGGCCCCAAGTCTTCCCTCTCCATGGACATAAATACTGAGAGTCCCCTGGGAAATTTGACCTTTATCACTCCAACTAGCTTGCTTACAGGCAGTTCACACGAAGCATTTTTGGAGAATCAAATTCTCCACCAAAACATATACTTGCTTCACGTATTAGGAGAAGAAATTTTCAACTTTAAGTGGAGATTCTCTATAGATTCTCTGTCCCTAAATCCACAGTTTTCCCAAAATCTTATCTGGTGCTTGCTGACTTTTGGGGTTATCACGAGGGTCCCAGTATTTCCTCCATAGTGAGGTTTAAAAAGAAGAGTGAAAAACTATGACTGGAGAAAGTGCTGACAAGCAAGAAACCTCCCCAGGTTGCGGAGCAGGCAGGCAGAAAGGGAGTGGAAGCATGCCGGGCTTTAATCCCAAAATACCTGCTAGAAAGAGACAAGACAAAGGCCGCAGAAACAGATTTGAAAGAGACCTGTATAGCGCTCTCTGATCTTCAGCAAGAACCACAAAGACAAGGAGTATAAGAAAGAAAAGGAAAAAACGTGTGGACCACAGTGAGGGGAAGAGGCTATTTAGCGAACGTTGTCAAGAGGAGTTGACCTTGATCTGCTTCACAGGCATTGAGAGGAGCTCTTTAGCCATAGAGTACAGGGGAGACTCTTATGGACAGAAACCATACGACTCTGCTGAGCAAACTAAGGCTGAAAGAATCAACAGCTACGTATTGGGAATTGATTAAAGAGATATTTTGAGTCTCCGAGAGTCCAGCAAATATGCTTATTTGAATTTGGACTGAAAAGTATAAATATAAAATTCTGGAATGGAGGGAAGAATGAACCTTCTGTCTGGCATGTTGTATTATAGTAGAGGATGATTAGCTTTGGTAGAGGAACTAGTCAAAGAAGAAGTTATATTTACCATGAGAAGTAATGGGAAAGGGATGTGCAAATCACATGTTCATTCATTCATTCATCCATTCAAGTATTACTGAGAATTTACTATCTGCCAGGCATGGTGATAAGTGCTGGAGTTGTATCCTTGAACAAAACAGCAACTTATGGGCTGGTGCAGGAGGCAACCAGTTGACAAATAAATATAGAAGTAATTTAATTTTAATAAATGTGTCTTAAAGAAGCACAATATACACTGAATACATAAAATGAGAAACCTGAGAGATCGCACTAAGTTTCCTGACATCTAAGTTGACATATAAAAGGTAAAAAAAAAATTGATCAAGTAAACAGGAAAGAGAAGAAAATTCCAATCAAAGGGACAAGCAGGCAGGAAGACCCAGAGCCCAGAAACAGATTGGTGTGTAAGTCAAAGTGAAAGCTTATCACTCAAATTAGAGTCAGAGAATGAGAAAGCAGGAGAGTGATGTCAAATAAAGCTGAAAGAAGGAGGCAAAAAAGAGTGCAGAAGTGTGAAGGGGTAAGAACCTAGCAGTAGCCTCTGTAAATTCAGTAGATGTGAGTTTTGTTTGTAATTTAATGGACCAAAGGGGCAAAGTTATGAAACTTCTCCAAGACCTTTATTTTAAAGCAAAGGGGACACAGTTGGCCCAGCTGCCTGGCCAAGGAAGACAGGGAGAGAGAACAATTGGTGCTAAGGACATCTGCCCAGGTGAACACAGAGATGCTGCTCAGATGGCAGCAAAACAAAAGTCTAGGACCAGATGGCTTTACTGGGGAATTCTAACAAACATGCATAGAAGAGCTAATATCTACCCCTCTCAAATTACGCAAAAAATTGAAAAGGATGGAGCGCTCCCAAATTCATTCTATGAGACCACCATTACCCCAATACCAAAACCAGAAAAAGACACTACAGAAAAAAAAAAATCCCACATGCTGCAGAGCAGCTGGGCCCATGAGCCATGGCCACTGAGCCTGCGCGTCCGGAGCCTGTGCTCCGCAACGGGAGAGGCCACAACAGTGAGAAGCCCGCGTAAAGCAAAAAACAAACATCTAGGGGTAAGAATTGGTACTTTTTTATGTACTTAGAATTTCTTGTGTGCAATAAACTTTTTTTTTCTGTTTTATGTGCTGACATCTATTTGAGGGTATTGCTAAATCTCAGGTACCTAAGTCTACAGTGGCATTAAAATGTGATTGCTTTTCAACTGACAAAGGATTAATCTCCAAAATATACAAGCAGCTCATGCAGCTTAATATCCAAAAAACAACCCAATCCAAAAATGGGCAGAAGACCTAAGTTGACATTTCTCCAAAGAAGATATAAAGATTGCCAACAAACCCATGAAAAGATGCTCAATATCACTAATCATTAGAGAAATGCAAATCAAAACTACAATGAGGTATCACCTCACACCAGTCAGCATGGCCATCATCAAAAAATCTACAAACAATAAATGCTGGAGAGGATGTGGAGAAAAGGGAACCCTCTTGCACTGTTGGTGGGAATGTAAATTGATACAGCCACTATGGAGAACAGTATGGAGGTTCCTTAAGAAACTAAAAATAGAATTACCATACAACCCAGCAATCCCACTACTGGACATATACCCTGAGAAAACCATAATTCAAAAAGAGTCATGTACCACAATGTTCATTGCAGCTCTATTTACAATAGCCAGGACATGGAAGCAACCTAAGTGTCCATCGACAGATGAATGGATAAAGAAGATGTGGCACATATATACAATGGAATATTACTCAGCCATAAAAAGAAATGAAATTGAGTTATTTGTAGTGAGCTGGATGGACCTAGAGACTGTCATACAGAGGGAAGTAGGTCAGAAAGAGGAAAACAAATACCGTATGCTAACACATATATATGGAATCTAAAAAAGAAAAAAAAAATGGTTCTGAAGAACCTAGGGGCAGGACAGGAATAAAGATGCAGACATAGAGAATGGACTTGAGGACACGGGGAGGGGGAAGGGTAAGCTGGGATGAAGTGAGAGAGTGGCATGGACATATATACACTACCAAAGGTAAACTAGATAGCTAGTGGGAAGCAGCTACGTAGCACAGGGATTTCAGCTCGGTGCTTTGTGTCCACCTAGAGGGGTGGGATGTGCAAGAGGAAGGAGATATGGGGATGTATGTATATGTATAGCTGATTCACTTTGTTATAAAGCAGAAACTAACCCACCATTGTAAAGCAATTACACTCCAATAAAGATGTTAAAAAAAAAAAAGGTGATTGCTTTTATTGATCTCAAGACAGAATCTTGATACTGAGTGAGCTAGTATCAAGCCAGTAATTTTAAATTAGAAAAATTAAAAGCACAAATGAATTTTCTACTGCTTGGTATCCTGACATATGATGAGCACAGAGGTGGGTGCCAAAGACAGCGAGGCTTTCGTTTCACATGGGTGCTGCAAGGCAACATATTGTTCAATATTTTCCTTCTTTCCCAGAGTTTCACCAGAGAAAAGATTCTTTGCATGCATTTTTCCATTCACCCCATGTGCTGGTGGTGGACCAGTAGGCCCAGTCCATACCAGTGAGACATTGGCAGTCTAAGAGAAGATCTTAAAGTCTCACATATATTTGACTGTCGTATAAATTTTCAGAATTTACCTCCCAAACAAGAATGAGATATGAATCAATTTTTCCTTCCGGAATAAATATCATTTCTAGAAAGGTGGGCAGGTTGGTGACTTAATCTGCTCAGGTTGCCATAACCAAAGTCTACAGGTTGAGTGGCTTAAACAAGTGAAACTTATTTTCTCACAGTTCTGGGGACAGCAAATCCAAGATTAGGATACCAGCAGAGTCAGTGTCTGTAAGGGCTGTCTTTCTGGCTTGCTACTGGTTGCCCTCTCACTGTGTCCTCACATGGCAGAGAGAGAGAAAGAGAAAGCTCTCTCTCTTTCTTATAAGGCCACAGACCTATGAAGTTTTGGCCCCACACTTATAACCTCACTTAACCTTAATTACCTCCTAAAGACCTTCTCTACAGATACAGTCACCTCGGGGGTTTGAGTGTCAGTATATGAATTTGGGGGATACAATTCAGTCCATAGCAGTTGGGAGCAGTGTAAAGGCATTTGGCTAAATTTCTACCTCAATCAAAACAGTATTTGAATTTTTCCAATTTAGTGGATTAATATTATACAAACTTTGTGTTAAAAAGGATTTAAGATAACCTAGTCTCGTCTCCCTCTTAAAAATAGAAACTCCTTTTCCAACCAGGATGTTTCTAAAGGAAATACTTCAGGATTCTGTGATCCCTATATTCCTGTATTTTATTCTACATGAGTAAAAGTAATAAATTCTTTAATGTCTTTAAAAAGTCCTTGACTCTCTGAAAAAGACCAAAATCACTTTGCAAAGACTACCTGTTAAAAATGGTGATTTTCTGATACATTTCTCGATCGAGGGAAGAAAAATGTGACATTAAATCATTGTTCTTTGGCTTTGCTTTCCCTTTCACTCCCAGGGACAAGAAACAGTACTGGTTTACCACCCTATTCACGGTGCACTATCCAGGAACTGTGGTCCCCACTGTGCTGCCATTACAAGGGGTCAGGAAAGGTCATTGTGACTTAAGGCGAGCACTGGAGGTGAAATGAGCTGGATCCGTGAGTCAGTGATGATTCATGCTCATATCCCTCTGCCATGCAGAGCTGAACAGCGTCTGGCATCACAGGGTAGGATTCAGACACTGTAAAACTCCACAGACATTCCAAGTTATGCAGAATTTCTTCATCTACCTTATCTCCACTGTTCAAATCTAACCAATGTTTATTGATGCCTTATCTCAGTCAACAAACTTTTACCGAACGTCATCTTTTGCATTAGTTACAAACCATGGGTTACAGTAGTTACCCTTCTGAACTAATTTCTTCCTTTTATCCTCTTTTGATTGACTCAGGTCCAGCCACACTGGCTGCTCATTTTTTCTTAGACCTGCTGAATACTCTCTCTTTCCTCTGCTTGGAACACTCTTACCCAGGTCTACATGGTTTGCTTCCTCAATGCATTCTGGCCTTTGTTCAAGGGTCATCTTCTCAAATCCTTCCATGACCATTCTATTAAATTACAATTCGCCCTACCAATCTCTTCCCCTGAGATTTCTTACTCCCTTTTTTTTTCTGTAGAATTTATGACGATCTGACTTTCTATATATTTTATTTTCTTATATATGCAGTCAGAGGAATCATTGTTTATTACACTAGAAAAGAGGTTCATGTGAAGAGGAAATGTTTATTCCTTTTAAAATTTATACCTCTTGTACCTTAAATCATTTCTGGCATATAATTGGCTCACAGTAAATACTTGTTGAATGACTAAGAAGGAAGTTGGCAGTCTAATTGGGGGAAAAGCTGAACTGAAATAAGCTGTGCATTCCAACCTGCACGGGTCCACCTTCTTGACACTCTACTTTATAAATCAAGTCTTTCACTCATTCCTATGAGTGTATTTGTGAAAGAATCAGAACCTTTAACCATGACGAACCTCATGTCCATCTTCTCAATGTCCTACTGGTAAGAATTGTTAATCTTTAGCTTTTATTCAAAGACTGCTCTTGAAGTGTAGCAGTGTCTGTTATCTTGTAGAGAAACTCTCCTGTTATGGCATTTCTTTTAGACTGTGTTGGTATATTTCTGGTGTTTTTCCTAGTCTCCTGGGCTCAATCCTACATGGTTATGAGTTGCGTAGAGACATCTAAGATATCTGGCAATCAAAAGTCTCAATAATTATCCACTAGAATTCTCACACAAAGAAGGGGAAACCACATGGATAACACTCATTCATCCTGTTTTTCTTTCTTTCATTCACTCATACAGTAGATTAGTTTTCAGTGTTGACTATGTCCATTCACCACTGGAGTATGCTAGGTCTAATAGTACTGCCCTTAAGGATCAGAAAAATCTCAGTTTTAATTTCACCTCTAATACTTTCTCTCTGTCCATGTTGTTGTCCTGTTTTTCCCTCTTTTCCCTATAAAAGGATTATAGTCCCTCTACTTCTAAAAATAGACTTGAACACGTGACTTGCTTTAGCCAAAGAAATGTGAGTAGAGTGTTGTATGCTAAGTCTCAACCAAAGCTCTAAGAACTATGTGTGGTTCCACCATTTCCCTTTAACCTCTGCCATGCAAATGAGAGAGCTGCTACTTCAGCCCTGGTCCTAGAATAAAGGAGATATGAAACACAGCCAAGGTAATTCACAACTACCCTGTACATGAGTGAGAAGTAGACACTTGTCTTTGTAACCCTCTGAAATTTGGGGCTTTTATGCAGCATGACATAGTGGATAAGTGTCATAGTTTTCTCATTTATACAATGGGGACAACAATGATATCTTCCTTGTCTATCTCAGAGAGTTGTTGAGAAGATCAAATGAGAAATAGAGGTGTGAAAAGTTTCATAAAATTCTGCTATACTTTTTGAATAATTGTTGGCACTCTTAGTATATGATATTCCAAGATCTAGAGGTACCTGTGTTTCTTCATCCCTGTACACCACTCTTTCAATGGAAATAGAGCACTTGGGGGCACTTTGCATGGACAAATTATGCTTTCCTCATTCTTATTTATTTAAAAAAATAAGGCTGATGTCTGGACAATCAATGAAGGATATTAGTGAGATATAAAAACCATATCCTTAAGACTTTATTCCTTTAAGATGGTGCCTGCCTCCCCTCTCTGCCCTCACACACTTATTACATAAATCTCACATTGCTTTTCTCTTTCCTCTCACCATTGCATGATATTGCTTGTACAGGATTTCTAGTTTGTGTCTGAAGTCTTAAAACTCTGAGTTAACTTGATGGGAATCCTGAGGAGCATGTGTCAGTCAGCGTGAGTGGCAGAGACTGCCCAGTGTTGACTTAGTGTAGGCACAAGGTTAAGTGCAGCTTCAGACTTTGTCCCCACTTCCCTACAGAGGCAAAGCTCATCAGTGCGCTGGAAGGAAATGCACACCGAGACCAGCGTGCTAGTCCCTGTTGGGTGGGGTGGGAGGCAGTGAGGCATATATTATCTCATTAGTCTTCACCACAACCTTATCACATACGTATTATTATTTACGTTTTGTAAATGAGAAAACTGAGGCTCAGAATGGTGACTTTTTTGAACAAATTGGTAAAAGCCAGGAACAGTTCCACAACCCAAGGTGTTCCACTCCAAATTCCCAAGTCTTTTCCATCATGTGCTTTATCTGGACATTTTAGCTTGTATGTGGCATCCTGTCAAGTACAGAACTGTTAACTTTGACACAGCATTTATACACCTTATTTTTTAGCATGTAAGTGAATCCAGCTTCAGTGAGAACCCCTGGATTTTGTTTTGTGGCAGGGGTTTAGAAGAGTAGGCAGAGAAGGTTGGATGGTGACTATGATTCCAGTCCTAATGATTTTAAAAAGTAAAATGAAAGTCTCATCAGATATCAGGGAGAGCCTAAATTTGTTTACACAGCACAGCTGAAATGGGACTGATAAAATTGGAAAGATCATAAAATACTGAACTTTCTGTGAGATTAACTTTGATAAGTATTGGAAAAAAACCAATTGTTAAGAATAGAGTCAGTGGCTAGGCTTCTATAATGGAAGGTAATTTTATTATATTCTCTGAGTTACTTATTTATCAATATTTTTTTGTCTCGCAGAGGGACTACTCCCATATTCTCTACATCTGACCTGTGTAGACTAGTAATCCAGGGTATTGGCCTCTATCATTTTGGTAAATAGAGAAGTCTGAGACAGCTATGTTTCTGCTTGTAAAATAGCCTTGAAGATACCTTAGAGATTGAGGAAACTTTGGGCAGACTAGCCTCCCCTGAATAGAAATCTCAGAAAACAAAAACCATAGAGAGAATGGGAGAAGTGTGATTAGGGTGCTTTTAAGTAGTGTGAGAATGTTGCATTTTGCTGTAAGTTAGCAAATAAATTTTTTGCTGGAAGACATCATGATGCAGTGAAAAAAGTTTTGCTGTTGAAAACATGAGTTCAAATCCAGCCTCTTCCATGTGCTAGCTTCCAAATCTCAGGAAGTCACTTAACTCCTTTTGTCCTCTTATCAGTTAATGAGTGAAAGACACTTAAACTTTGGTATAGAATAAGCACATAGCAAATGTTAGCTGTTATCATTACTGATGACAAATTGAAATTAGAATGGAGTAATCACTGTTGAGGCACACACAAATGGACTCTGGTGGCCCTTGAGGACCCGGCTTCAGACACATCCTTGCACCACTGAGAAAGTTCAAGTTAATCTTAATCTATACCTAACCCAAGGACACAAGCTGTTTTCAGAACAATATCTGCTAGCTGTAACCTTGTATCTTAAGGTTTTTCCCCCTTGTAACTATGCAATCATTTCAGACCCCAGCCACTTCTTGGTTAACAAGCACCCTTACTTTTTGCCAGCTCCAGTGATAATTCTTGATACACAACTCATGTAACTGACCGTGGCCTTGCAATTTTGGCCTTTATAATCCTCCCCCGTTTTGTAGTCCAGCAGAACACAATTCAAGCGCTTCTTGAATCTGTATCTTCCAGGCTGCCGTCCTAACAAACCCCAAAGAAACACCTCTTTATTTCAATCAGATCTCTGTTTCTGAAATTTTGGTTAACATTATTGTTTATTATTATTACTATTATTATTATTAGTGTAACATAGCTGTTAACATCAACTTTATAGGATTTTTGAGAGTAATTTAAATTGATTGTTGAGAGTATTTTAAATAAAAGAACTAATAGAGTACTGAGCAGTGCTCAATGCAGTAGATAGATTATGTCAGTATCTAACAATTCCTTAGCCCTATTACTCACAGATTCAGGAAACCTGAGTAGGACCTGGATTTTGTTTTACATTACCCAAGTGGTTCTAATATATATAGGTTTGGGAAGAACTCACCTAATCACTAAAAATTGTGTCAGGAAGATGAGCTATTATATTTATTCAGCACCTACCATGTTCCAGGTGTAGTGCTGAGTCCTAAAGAAAAATTTAAAAACAAAGAGAAATCGTGTTTATCCTTAAGAGGTTATCATCTAGACAAAAAGGAAACGCACATATTAAAACAAAATAAAACAGTAAAATGATTTGTGGGTTGTATAAATCAGACATTGAAAAGTTTTATAGAGGGTGAGAAAAGTTAGAGGGCTTATTCTACTAACGTAAATGCAAACTAAAAAGGTAAATTGGAGTGGCCACTTGAGCCTGCCCTGAAATTATACATTGCTTTTTCTATCCTGAAATTTGTCATCCAAACGTTTTATGATTTTAGACAAAGAAATAGCTTAAACATTTTGAAGAAGATTCTCCCATTTCCCATGAATTGTGATGACTTCCTATAGAAAATGCACTCTATATATTTATTTTCATCTTACATATTAGTAGAAGAGAAACACACATCCAAGGAACCTCAATCGCTTCTCGAATAGGACGGCAATTGCCGTTTATAATGAAGAATATTTTTAACATTTCATATTCCTTACAAGTTCTTATCAACAGATGTTATTGATTTATAGTATTAGTCTAAAAGGAAATTTAGATTTGACTCATGGTCTGTCTTGACATGCATGTAACGAAGTATGTCTTTTAAATATGTTTACTTGATAGAGAAACATTTTAAGAACAGAAAATATAGAATTTGAAACTTAGATGGGAAGACTTAAGTCATTTACCCATACTCTGAGTGATCAGAATTCAATTCATACAACTTCAGGAAAAAAAAAAATACTTCCTTGTATCAACTATAATTAAAATAAGGGACTTTTGATCTACTTATCACTGACAGAGATGCAGCCACATCTCTGAGGAACTAATTATAAAAACTGATGACCAGAGAGCTTATTGTGGTCTTGAAGCCCTTTTCTTTGAATTTATACTCCAAGATGAAAAGAATTCGTTACAAACACCAAGGAAAAGTTAAGTCATGGAAAGTGAGAGTCAAAAGTCTGCATTCTCTTATTATGAGCTCATTTAAGAAGAAACAAAACAGAACAAAACAAAATAGTACTGAGAGGGATTGAGTTCTTGATCTGACATGCTTTTTCCTAAATGGCAGCATGCCGATCCGTGATTCTTACGGGAGAATAGTCTTCCTTCACCAAGGAGAGTTAGCCACTTCCTTCACCAAGGAGAGTTAGCCTTCAGAAAGGGCACACATGGAGTGGGGAAGGATGGAAGGACTCCCACTTGTCCAGCCAGAGAAATGGAATCAATCCTGCTGAACAACGAGGTGACAGATGACACTTATACAGTGATATCACTTTTTGTAATGACGAAATCTAGAATATGACCAAGTGAGCAGGTAGTAGAGAGGTGGTGGAAGAAGGAATAGTTAGAAATGAGCAAACTACAAACTTAAAAACCAGGGTATTTAATGTAATGCTAAATTCACCAAAATGAGAAGATGTATAGTTGGTTGGAAGGAAAGCCCTGGTCCTTATTTCTGCTTGGAAGCCAACATCATTATATCCACTTAACTGTGTTTTCCTTTGTTTCACTTTTGCCCCAGTATTTTCCCCACCCATTTTTTTCCTGCTGCTAAATTCATGTTACTGGGAAACATATTTTGACATTTCTATTCCTTTTCTCAAAATCTTCTGTGGCCCCTTACCGTTGGTAGAACTAGGGGAAAAACGTTTCTTATTCTGCATTTCTAGGTCTTCTGAAACACCCATCCTTTCCAGCATATCTAAATCATCTTTCCCCTTTACTCTCTACTCTCTGTTCTCTTATCCAGCTACTGTCTCTTTAAAAGTGTGCAAGGCCTTCAAAATCGTTGGCTGTACGAGTGAGTGGTCAAGAAAGGTATTAATAAAAACCTTAATTAAGATAATTCATGAGACATTTTTTGAAGGAATGTCCTACGGAGATTAATATGTTACTAACTGAATGTTAGGGTAAACTGTGGTAGCACCGAATCTGTTATCTAGTAATTATTTGAATGTTTCTTCCTTTCCAGGTTTTAGCCCTGGACAAAATGCCAACAGATGCTTCTCTGCTTCCAAGCAACTTTCTTTTCCTTTCTTGCTGTTTATCTTGTGAGGGTTCACAGGTAGGCTTTCCATAAGAGGACAAAAGACCGGTTTACTTCAAAGCATCTTATCTCTTCATCCTCATCCCTACATTATTGATCTTCTCAATCTCAGCTCATATATTCCGTAGTTCTACATATTCTTTCTCTCTGCCCACATACAGTGTCTGGGATTCTACATTCACTGATCCATTTAGTCTTGTCACATTGGTTGTTCATCAATAATTCTTGAATAATACAAACATTTAGCATATTCTTATACCAATATACCTGTTGATTCTTCTCAGTGAGAGCAACTATCAGTCTATTTTAGGATAGGGTTTCTTTCCATTTTAATATGAAATGTTTATTTTTCTAATTATAATTTTTATCTAGGTCTATGTGCTCATTATAGAAAAATAGGAAAATAGCTAGAAGTAAAAACCAAACCAAACTAAACAAACAAAAACTCCACTCACTATCCTTGTACCCAGTGATGAACACTGTTCTGTTATATATCATCTCAGTCTTACATTTTTTTCTGCTTTGTTTATGTAATAGGATGAGTAATTAAGAAATAAGTATGTACTAACATCTCTTTCCCCACTTCCACCAATAGGAAAGAAAATTGGATTCCCTATTACTTCCTCCCAACCATAGTGAAAATCAAGAGTTTTGGGGCTTAATTCCCTTTATGAGGATTCAATGTGTCTCTGAAGGGAAGAAGTTTGAGAGACAGAGTCAGAAGCAAAGAGCCAGGGAGAATTTAGTGCTTTGCCCTGGACTAGGGAACAATGAAAAATGAGATCTCCAGATTGGGAAATAGTTATAGGGTTCCAAATATGTGCCAGTGTGCAGGACCACTGTGAGAAACATCCCTGCAGCTTCCAGAAGCATTAGTGTCTAAGAGACAAATTGTAGGGACCATACTTGATAGGAATATCCTGTAGCTTAGGAGCATTGAAAAAATGATAAATATCATGGATTAATAACTTGGTCCCTACATCTATTTTCTGTAACTACTTAAATCCAATATATATTTTTTTAAGTTTCTTTGAGGTAGAAGGAGGCCCTAAGAATGACAGTGAGTGAGTAGGGGATTGAAGAACATTAAATTAAAATTAGAGAAATAGGGCTTCCCTGGTGGTGCAGTGGTTGAGAGTCCGCCTGCTGATGCAGGGGACATGGGTTCGTGCCCCGGTCCGGGAAGATCCCACATGCCGCGGGGTGGCTGGGCCCGTGAGCCATGGCCCTGAGCCCGTGCATCTGGAGCCTGTGCTCTGCAACGGGAGAGGCCACAACAGTGAGAGGTCCGCGTACCACAAAAAAAATAAATAAATAAAAATTAGAGAAATATAAGAATGCATAATTTCTTATAGCCTGATGTTGGTGTCTAAAATTCTTCCTCTGTGTCTCTCTTTGT
Organism: Aethalodelphis obliquidens; assembly: GCF_003676395.1. NCBI lineage: Eukaryota > Metazoa > Chordata > Mammalia > Artiodactyla > Delphinidae > Aethalodelphis > Aethalodelphis obliquidens. The sequence continues at coordinate 9,913,852 of NW_020837955.1, read as the reverse complement.
CTTTCTCTCTCTATCTCTGTTCTTTCTCTCTGCACACGTAGACACTTGTGGTGTCCATGTGCATAAAACAAATTTAAATTCATAATTTATATACCAATTTCAACTTGCTTTTTAAAAAATTAAATGTACTGATCATTTCCTAGTTCTGAGTATTCCCAAACATGATATTTTATTGGCTGTATTGTTTTCCACCATCTATGTGGCTGTTGCATACCTCATTATCCATTCTCCTAATGGTGGTGGAACATGGTTGTTTCTAGGATCCCCCTATTCTAAAAGTGCTTCAGTGGACATATTTTTCACAGAAACTTTTGTGTACAGCTCTCATTGTTTCTTTAGAATATATATATTCCTGGAAGTGGGATTACTAAATTAAAGAGAATATTCTTTTGTAGACTTCTTGGTATCTAATTCCAAATTACTCTTCAGAATACTTGTAATAGATTACACCACACCAACAATGTGTGAGGGTGCCATGCTTCCCCTCATTTGAGAATGAACTGAAGATTTGAACCATGTTACTTCTGAAGGAATTGCTTCTGGTATACTCTGACAAAATCTAACTAGCCAGAATTGTGAAAAAGGAATGGATAGGTTAATGGTGTTGATGTTTTCTGAGTTTTCAAGAAAGTAGAATGTAATGGATTCTGAATACTGCCTAACAAAATTGATGTTGATTTCTGGGAAAAAATTCTAGAATAGATGCATTATTAGAAAGCTTATTACTGCTTGAACTTTCATTTGGCTTCACAGGTTTACTTGAATAACTAATCACAGCAGCACACAGCCAATTTAATGACATTTTCAGCCCCTAATAGAAATCTGTTTAATTAGGTGCTGTAGTACTGATTCTGTCTATTTAAAGAATGTCCTTTAATCTTCTTCCTGGATTTGGAAATCCTGATAACTGTTGTTTTAAGATATTCTCGAATCATGCAGGGTGTTAGGCAGTGACTCATTAATAAGACTGTCTATATCTTAGACAAGTCAGTCATTGGGACTGATTGGCCCCCAAAAATAACATCATGAGTAAATACTGTGAGGGTAATATAAAAGTGAATAATTGGCTGAAGATGATGATTCATTGATTATCTTTAAAAAGCTATATTAATAATATCAAAATCTCACTTCTCTTGTGATTTTAGGGAACTTGAAAATGAAACCCTGGCATATGGCCCATTAGAAGATGTGGAAATATGTCAACTCCCAAAATATTTTTAGCTTATTCAGGTCCAGATGAGATCGGTGATAACTACTGAAAGGAAAATCATTCTAACACTAATGATCATGTTTTTCTATTGAAAGGCAGAAGTTTTGAGAAATGATGATTCCGGGTGTATAATGGAAAAGTTGCTGCTCCCGGCCCCAGAGGAATACTTGGCATTGATCTCTCAGGTTCCAAACAGCTTTCAAAGGGTCTGAGTCATAGCAAGAATTCAGCTAAGAAAAATTACTGAAAGTGATCCTCTAAACAGGGCAGCTCATCATCTTAGAGGTTGTTCTTGGATAATTGTCATGAGAATGCTTATGGCAATTTATGGACTCCAGGTGTCCATGGGAAAAATGAGATAATGTTTTGAGATAATGTTTTCAAGTCTTCCGTGAGATGAAAATTTAAACAGATGTATTTTAATCATAAAAGGCAAGATGAGGGAGATTCTAGGAAGGCAGTAGAGGAAGTATGGTTTAGGTAACTTCCCAATCCCCTTAGATAGAGCAACTAGATAATAAAACTAAAAACCTATGGATAACAAAAATAGTGCTCCCTCTAACCCCAAAGTACAAGTTTGTGACCAAAAAATTCACCAATTTCTAGAACTTCCTAGTGTCATAATTTCTGAAGGAAGAAGCATAAATGGAGTGACTGAAAAATGGAGTGACCTAAAGAATATAGAATCCCAAATAACCCAGGTACTCACTGAAAAGCAGGGGGTGCCAACTTGAGAACAACATCTAAAGCTAACAAGGGTTTTGACCACTCTAAGAGTAGAGACACACGAGGGACCCATGGAAAAGTCTAAAGAAATTGAGCAGTAGCTCCTGTGAACTCTTCACACTGAGCAGGACTCTCTTCCAAGAGAGGGCTCAACATTGAAGAGAAATTGGTGGGAGTGGAATCAAAACTGAAAAGGGTATGGACAATGGAGACAAAGGACAGAGAAGGTCAAAATAAAAATTGAGAGGGAGACAGAGCTAGAAAACTTCAGAAAGCAAATCACCATATTCTCGCACACTATGTGAATACAATAGAAAAGGGGGTGGGGGGCCTGTTAAACTAGAAAAGATATCCTGAATTCTGCCTTCTTAAAGTCCAAGAAAACTAGTTGCAAATAAAATTGACCAGTATATACTGCATTGGGAACAAATCCCACACAAAATTACTGTAAAACAAAAGAGAGAATATAGAACAAACTAGTATTCCCATAGACAACTAAAGCATACCAGATAGACATCCCATAAAACAGATTTAAACTGTAACTTACTATTTCAAAACAAACAAAAATATGTTAATAAAATGATGTGATATAAAGAGCCACATAAATCAGAATTCGAAAAACTCAGAAATGAGAAGACAGAACTCAAGAATTAGAAATAAGAGGGGAAATAATTTTAGAAATTAACACTGGACTAAAAACTACAGTGGACAAAAATGAATAAACACAGTAAATAATGTCTCAATATAAATAAAAAATAAAAAGGAGTAACACATAAGAAAATGAGATGAAAATAATTTGAGGAAAAAACCAATACTGAAGATAGACAAAGAAAATCCAACACACAAATAATATGCATTTCTGAAGAAAATGCCAAAGCAAGGGGAAAAAACATGATAAACCATAATTCAAGAAAACTTTTCCGAATTAAAAATAAGATATCTGTAACTACAGTTTGAAAGAGTATACTGTGTACCTACAAATATCAACCTAGAACCATCAACAGAAAGATACTTCTTTAGTATGGACCCTAAAAATAAAGTATTTGGGTGCCTAGACAAAAAATAGTAAATGAGAACTAATATTAGATTATCTTCAAACTATTTGACACTAGTACTTTATACCACAACAAATTGGATTAATATATTTTAAATATTTTAGCAAAGGACTTTATATCCAGCAAAACTGACTTTCAAGCATAGATAGCATGTATGTTATCAGCATACAAGAACTCAGGAAATGCTCTTGCCGTGTCCCCTTTCTGAGGAATTAAATAACAATCTTCAGAAAATCAATATGTATAGAGATACATCAATATAAGACTGGTGGTGAGCATCAAATATACACTTACTTATAGAATTAATACTGAATGTAAACAGAAGGGAGAGAATATACTATGTAATGGCTATATGCTCTTATATGCAACATACAATGCTGAAAGCCACAAGAAAATAGAGGAAATGGGAACAACCAAAAAAATGTCTTAACTATTTTCAGTAATCATAATTGGTGGTAATAGTATTGGTATTACATATGGAATAAGAGGTAAAGCAAATGGGTAATTATGAGACTATTCTTATTCGATCATCTCCACTGTATTTGAGAACCAGAATTCTTGGTGAGGAAGTATGGTGTTTTAGATGTAATAAAGAAGAGGTTAAGTGAAAAATATGATATACCAGCTAAGTAACACTTGTCTTTTAATTTCAGGACATGCACACTCTCTTATATATAGAATATGGCTTTTCTCTCTGGAAATCTCTTCCTCCAGCTTGGTCACCTCCCACACTTATTTCACATCTTGATATAAATATTACCTTCTCAATGAAGCTAATCCTAACTCTGCAATATGCCCCACAACCCAGTCCCTCTTATCTCTTTTACTTTTTCCATTCTCTGTAGCATATATCCATTTCTAACATACTATGTAATGCATATATTTATTATGTTTATTACATATTGCTTGTCTCCACGGCCAGAATGTGAGCTTCAGGAGCACAGAAATCTTTCTCTATAATTCAGTGATGTAGCTCAAAAATCTGGAACACTTAGAAGATACTCAAAATATGCATTGGATGAATTGTTGAATTTCATTAGACTACTAAGAACTAAAAGTTTGTTTCGTTTGGGTTACCTTAACTGATATAGATACCATCTAGCTCATACTGTAAAGAAAAGCATTTTCAAACTCAGTTGAAAGCTGTTAGAGATACTTTCACTAGATTTCAGTTTATGTACTTCCATCTAAATCAAGAGAGAACTAGGCTGTGTAGATGCTCCTTTAGTGCCATAAGGGTATAATTTAAAGTGCAGTCAAGTGAGTAAAATGAACTCACATTTTAGATTACTACTTGCAGAGGCCAAAAGCAAACAATGTGAAATGAAAATAAATTACAGTCATACTTCATTTTAGTGCACTTCACAGATACTGCATTTTTTACAAAGTGAAGGTTTGTAGCAACCCTACACAGAGCAAGTCTATCAGCGCCATTTTTCTAACAGCATTATTTTTTAATTAAGGTATGTACATCTTTTTAGACATAATGCTATTACACACTTAACAGATTACAGTATAGTATAAATATAACTTTTATAGGCACTGGGCAACCAAAAAAATTCATGACTTGCTTTATGCAATACTCACTTTATTGCAGTGGTTTGGAATGAACCTGCAATATCTCCAAGGTATGCCTCAAAGAACATAAAAAATCTTGTAGAACAGTGAGAATAAATATACTTCTCTATACTGTTTCTAGGAAATTATTTTTTAAAATTGATCCGTCGAGGACTCTTTTTGTAAAGCATCAAAAAATAGTACTATTTGAAATTGGTATTATAGACTAAAATGCTCTATTTTTGTAATCTAATTTTGAGAATAGGTTGTTTTGTAAAGTATGTTCCCAGTAGAAAGATAATTTATGCATTTGAATCAAAAGAGGAATTTTAATATAGTGTTTAAAACTAGACTTTTAAAAATAATAATGTAAAAGTTTTCCATTTCCTAGTTAAAAATTGTTTTGTCATGTATGTGCATTATACATTTTTTAACATTTAATAACTGTAGACATTTGTCATTTGGGCAGGGCACCAAGCATCAGAGCCTCTGTGTCAAATATCTTTGATCCATCCTTCCAGATACACTCTCTACCCTGCTTCATCTGCTATGTGTGCTGGCAGTCTGACCATATGGACTATATCCGCATGTCCATATCTCTCTAGTTTCTGGTTCATTTAAGCCAATAGGGAGCTTTGGCAGGAGATCAGAATGAGGTAGGGGAGTGAAGTGAGTGCATTTATTTCCCTTGGCTCTCTCTCTGAAATGTTGTCTTGATCTGGCTGCCTTCAAAGTCACTGTTTCTGGGTCAATGCTTCTCTCAAGGGTGATGACTCTACCAAAGTAACCTACGTGAAATTGCATTTTATTGGTTAAATCTGCATTTCCTCCTGTTATTTAAGTTGCATTTCTAGCAAAGTTGACCATAGTTTCATATTCCTGTTCCTTTGTTCATTTTTCTGTTGGGTTATTCAGTTGTAAACTTTCCCTAAAAATTCAGAATAACAATTCTTTTTGGTTGTATGCATTGCAAATAACTTCTTTCAGTCTTTGACTCACCTTTTGAATTTATCTGTGGGTTCTTTGTAATAAATAAAATTTTAATTTTAATGCAATAAAGTTAAAATCTTTTACTTGTGGTTTGTTCTTTTTTTTAAATTAATTAATTTATTTTTGGCTGTGTTGGGTCTTCGTTTCTGTGCGAGGGCTTTCTCTAGTTGCAGCGAGCGGGGACCACTCTTCATCACGGTGCATGGGCCTCTCACTGTTGCCGCCTCTCTTGCTGCGGAGCACAGGTTCCAGACGCGCAGGCTCAGTAGCTGTGTGCCACGGGCCTAGTTGCTCTGCGGCACGTGGGATCTTCCCAGACCAGGGCTCAAACCCGTGTCCTCTGCATTGGCAGGCAGATTCTCAACCACTGCGCCACCAGGGAAGCCCTGTGGTTTGTTCTTTTTTGTGTTTTTTTATGAAAAGGCTTCTTTTCTATCCGTGGGTAAAAGACAGTTTCCTGTATTTTCTTCTTAAATCATTACAATTTTGTTTTTGACATTTGGGACCTTAAATATTATTCAAACTCCTCCAAATTCTGCAGAAACAGCAATAAAATAAATAAATAAAACTTCACCTCATAGTTTACCTTAGCATTATTTTGAATTCATCTACTATATTGAGCACCATATTGAATTATAAAAGATGTGAGAGTTACCACTAGGAAACCTTATACTGAATTCTATTCTGCCACTTACCTGCTATGTGTCTTTGAGTTGCATAACCTCATATTTATTCATCTATAAAACTGGAGTAATCATAAACTTTCTAACTAGACTAAAAATTAAATTCTTGTGATTATACTTTACAAATTATAAATATTCTTTTTTGAATTTCTATTGGGACTCCCTGTTAAAAATACTAACTGGCATTAGTTTTATATTCATTCATTAAACTAATATGTACTGATCAGCTAACATTAGCCAGTTTCCCTCATAAAAATCTTTACTCTCTTCTTGAGAGTGAATTTTAGAGCCAGCTTAGGTGAAAAGGAGAAAAGCAATAGTTATCATTCTACTTCAAAATTGCTATGAATGAAAAATTTACTTTGTGTCTATATAAGATTCAACATCTGGATAAAAATATTAATTTATTACCCACATTTCAAATGTTTTTGGTTTCTACCTAGATGCCTATTTAATCATCTACATGATTTTATCCAATTATCTATCTTGCAACCAATCACCATGTAAGACCCGTGGGCGTAGCCAGTGCCCTGCCACTTTGAAAAACATACAGTAAAATTGCTCTACTCTGGTGTGTAAGATGCCAGAAGTATCAGGATTTTCAGCAACACCAACCAGCCATTTTGGCTACCATATCAACTGATTCAGATGGACTGAGGAGCAATTTTATGAACTCTGTGGGGAGTATGTGTTGTTACATCTGGAAATCTCAGGTGCCAAGTGGTCTACTCTGGTCATTCAGCCTTAGATGAGAAAGTGCAGACAAACCAGTGTGTTCACACTGTTACCATGGTGACCATTGGGCTAAAGGGAAGTCCTGAAAAATGCCCATCATAAGGTTGTATGTTGTTTTAAAAGCATGAGTAGAAAAAACATATATTTATATCACAGATTTGGTCTCACTGGGGGTTGAGTTATGTTCCTAATGTGTGGCCAGATGTTTTATATCACTCTTTTTATAAAGTAGAAAGTCTACTACACAGGCATTCTTGTTTATGAATATTAGCATACATGTTTCCACAGAGTATTTTTTTGGGGGGGGGGAAGGAGGTGATTTCCCATGTGGCCCGAAAAACCTGCTAGACAAATTCTAAAAGAGCTGTAACACTTCCACAGAGTATTTTAAATTGGTTTCATGTAGTTTGTATTGAGGGAAAAAAATCTCTGAAACATACCAATGGAATCTCTGAAAAACTGTTACATATACAAAATTTATCATCTTTTTAAAATTTTTATTTTATTATTTATTTTTATTGAGATATAATTGATATATAAGATTGTGTGTGGTTAAAGTGTACAGTGTGTTGATTTGATACATTTATATATTGCAATATGAATACCACCATAGCATCAGCTAATACCTCTCTCATGTTGCATAATTATCATTTCTTTTTTTTTACGGGAAGACCATTTAAGATCTACTCTCTTCGCAACTTCGAGGTGTATAATACAGTATTGTTAACTATAAGCACTAGATTATAGTGATCTCCAGAACTCACTCATCTTGTAACTGCAAGTTTGTAGTTTGTACCCTTTAATGAAGATGTCCCCAGTTTGCCCAGCCCTCAACCCCTGATAACCACTATTCTGCTCTCAGTTTCTATGAGTTTGGCTTTTTTAGACTCCACATATATCAATACATGCTATCAGAGAGTATTTATCATTCTCTCTGACTTACCTCACTTAGCATAATGCTCTCAAGGTCTGTGTTGTCACAGATAAGATTTCTTTCTTTCTCATGCTGAATAATATTTCATTTTATATAGATAGGTATAGATAAAGAAAATATAGAGATAGAGATAGAGAAGATATATGTATCTTCTTTATTCATCCATTTATGGAGACCTAGGTTGTTTCCATATCTGAGTTGTTATGAATAACCCTGCAATGGGAGTTCAGGTGTCTTCAATATCCTGATTTCATTTCCTTTGGATATATACTCAGAAGTGGGATTGCTGAGTCAAATGGTAGTTCCATTTTTAATTTTTTTAGGAATGTTCATTCTTTTCTCCATAGTGGCTGAAGCAATTTATACTTACATACTGAGTAATGCACAATTTTCCACATCCTCACCATCACTTGTTAAATCTTGTCTTCTTGATGATAGCCAGTCTAATGGGTGTGAGGTGATGTCTTATTGTGGTTTGGGTTTGCATTTCCCTGATGATTAGTGATGTTGAGAATCTTTTCCATGCACCTGTTGGCCATTTGTATGTCTTCTTCAGAAAAAATGTCTATTCATTCCTCTGCCCATTATTTATTGTTTTGTTATTGAGTTGTATGAGTTCTTTATAGATTTTGGATATTAACCCTCTATCCAATGTATGGTTTGCAGATATTTTCATCCACCCAAAGGCTACCTTTTCATGTTGTTGATTGTTTCTTTTGCTGTGCAGAAGATTTATAGTTTGATGTAGTCCCATTTGTTTATTTTTTATTTTATTGCTTGTGCTTTTGATGTCATATCCAAAAACATCAGTGCCAAGATCAACATGAAGGTTTTTCCCTATCTCTTTTTCTAGGAGTTTTACAGTTTCAGGTCTTCTATTGAGGTCTTTAATCAATTTTGAATTAATTTTTGTGAATAATGTAATATAGGAGTCCAGTTTCATTTTCTGCATGTGATTATCCAGCTTTCTTAATACCATTTATTGAAGATACCATTCTCTCCCCATTGAGTATTCTTGGCTCCCTTGTTAAATATTCGTTGATCATATATATAGGCTTATTTCTGGGCTCTCTATTTTGTTCCGTTGGTGTATGCGTCTATTTTTATGCCAGTACAGTATACTGTTTTAATTGCTATACTTTTTAGTATAATTTGAAATCAGAAAGTATGATGCTTCCAGCTTTGTTTTTCTTCCTCAAGATTGCTTTGGCTATTTGGGGTCTTTTGTGATTCTATACAAATTTTAGGATCGTTTTTTCTATTTCTGTAAAAACGCCACTGGAATTCTGATAGGGATTGCATTGAAACTATAGATGGTTTGGGATAATATGGACACATTAAGAACATTCTTACCATCCATAAACAAGAGAGATCTTTCCAATTGTTTGTATCTTCTTTAATTTCTTTCATCAGAGTCTTATATTTTTCATTGTACAGATCTTTTACTTCTTTGGTTAAATTTATTTATGAGTATTTTATGGGTTTTGATGCTACTATGAATGGCATTGTTTTCTTTATTTCTTTTCTAGATATTTCATTGTTAGTGTATAGAAATGCAACTGATTTCTGTATGTTGATTTTATATTCTGCAACTTTACTAAATTTGTTGATTAGCTAACAGTTTTTTGGTTGAGTCCTTAGTATTTTCTCTATATATATGATCATGTCATCTGCAAATAATGACAATTTTACTTTTTCCTTGCCAGTTTGGATTCTTTTTATTTATTGGGACTTACTGAACTATGTTGAATAAGAGTGGTGAGAGTGGGCATCCTTGTCTTGTTCCTGATCTTAGAGGATAATCTCTTAACCTTTCACAGTTCATTATAAGTTAGCTGTGGCCTTTGTTGTATATGGCCTTTTTCAGGTAGATTGCCTATCTCCACTTCACTTAGTTGTTCTTCTGGGGTTTTATCTTGTTCCTTCATCTGGGACATATTCCTCTGCCATCTCACTTTCTGTGATTGTGATTTCCATTTCTCAGGATGCAGGGTTGTAGTTCTTCTTGCTTCTGCTGTCTGCCTCCTGGTGGATGAGGCTATCTAAGAGGTTTGTGCAGACTTCTTGGTGGGAGGGACTGGTTCCTGCCCACTGGTGGGTGGAGTTCGGTCTTGTGCCTCTGAGGGGGCAGGGCCATGCCAAGGGCTGTGCCCAGAGGGCTGTGGACTCAGGAAGACATGAGGCAGCCTGTCTGCTGATGGATGGGGCTGTGTTCCTTTCCTATTGGTTGTTTGGCCTGAGGCATCCCAGCACTGGAGCCTACAGGCTGGGGGGTGGGGCTAAGTCTTGGTAAGAAAATTGTGGCCTCCAGGAGGACTCACGGCAATGAGTACTCCCCAGAACTGCCACTGCCAGTGTCTTTGTCCCTGCAGTGAGCCACAGCTGCCCCCTGACGCCACAGGAGACCCTCCAATACTATCAGGTAAGTCTGGCTCAGTCTCTTATGAGGTCACTGCTTTTATTCTCTGGGTGGGGTCCTGGTGCATGTGAGACCTTATGTGTACCTTTCAAGAGTGGAGTTTCTGTTTCCTCCAGTCCTGTGGAATTCCTGTGATGAAACCCTGCTGGCCTTCAAAGCCAGGTTCACTGGGGGCTCCTCCACCTGTTGCCAGACCCCCAGGCTGGGGAGCCTGACGTGGGGCTCAGAACTTTCACTCCTGTGGGAGAACTTCTGTGGTATAATTATTTTCTAGTTTGTGGGTCACCCACCTAGTGTGTATGGGATTTGATTTTATTGCAGTTGTGCCCCTCATACTGTCTTGTTGTGGCTTCTTCTTTGTCTTTGGATGTAGGTCTTTTTTGGATGTATCTTTTTTGGTAGGTTCCAGTATTTTCTTGTTGTTGTTGATGGTTGTTCAGCAGTTAGTTGTGATTTTGGTGTTTTCATAAGAAGAGGTGAGCTCACGTTTTTCTACTCCACCACCTTGTCCCATAGATGGCCTTTATTATACTGAGGTATGTTCCTTCTGTAGCAAATGTGTTCCTTCTATGAGCTAATGAAAAGATGTATTTTGTCAAATGCTTTTTCTGCAAGTATTGAGATGATCATATCTTTTTAATGAGTTGTTGAATTCAGTTTGCTAATATTTTATTGAGAACGTTTGCATCTATATTCATGAGGAATATAGGTTTATAGTTCTCTTTCATTGTCCTTATCTGGCGCTGGTTTTAGCATCTCAATAAATAGCTGTTCAATTAATTAAAGAGGTAAAAAGTACTAACAGTATAAGAGGAAATAGTCTACATGTCTGATCATCAGTAGAAAGAGTAATAAACAGAGGTTGAGACATTTTTGATATTCCTATTTTATTCTTAATGCTTCTCTGAATTTTATAGCATTTTATATATTTTATTTGATTCTTATAATTTGATGATACATTTAAGGTAAGTTATTGTTATCTCTATTTTGTGCATGATAGAAACGTCGCTATATAGCATTCAGAATAGAGCAAGTTATGCTGTAGTAACAAACAATCCTAAAATTGTAGTGGTTTAATAAAAAACATTTTATTTCTCATTTATGCTACATGTCTACCTTGAATTGTTAGTGTCGCTGCTCCATGTTGTCTTCAGAATAGGAATCAGGTTGATGGACGCTTCACTCTGGGTTATGGCAGGGGTCAGGGGAGGACAACTCATATAATTCAAAGTGAAAGGCCCACATTTTATCAGCCAAAGGAAATCACAGATCATATGTAATTTCAAGTAAGCTGGGAAGTGCAGTCTTACTCTATGATCAGAAAGAGGATAATCAGAAATACTAAATGGACAGCACTAGGCTGTTAGAGAGGTATTAGGATTCAAGCCAGGATTCCTACTACTATATCCTTACCATTCTGCCTAATTGTTTAAGTCAAAATGGCTAAACTGTTAGGGAGATAAGGTAAATAAACTTCATATGAATATTCAATTTAATGAAACAGGAGGGGAATTGGTATCATAATTCAAATATGACAAGAACTTACGTTTGTTGCAAATTTTAGTTTGGGGGGTGGTTGAATTTGAAATTGATCTTAAAATACTAGTAGAATTTGGAGAGAGAGAGCTGGGGAAGGGCTCATGATAAAAGCATAGTAAGTGATCTGATAATGAGAAAGGAGAAGAAAAGTGTTATGCAAAGAAGTCATTATAAACTTGCATTTAGTTCATTTGAACTCAGTTACAAGTCTGATGGTGTGAGAAAGAAACAAGAGATAGAGGTAGAGACAGACAGAGGCAGACAGACAGACAGAATTTAAACTGTGTGGGTGCTTCCATCCCCCATAGCACTGAATGATCCATATGTCCTGGTGAGAATGTGAAATAAGGGATTTGAATCTGCTTTTCCACCCCTTGTTCCTCAGTCCCCTCCTATCTCTGAAAGTACATAGTATGAATATCACAGAAAATTTGGCATGATCTAATGTTTAGCACATATTTTTCATGCAATCTGATCCCTAAGCCAACTACTTCACAACTTGTTCAACTGAAGCAACAACTACTTTTTCAACGTTAAAAAATAAACAAGCTATGTCGAACTTGTGTGTTTATTTATAAACCTGAGAAATTATTTATCAGTCTCCAAAACAGTGTCTTCTAAGTGATTTCTAAGGGTAACGTGGCTGTCTGTGAAGTTAACGTTATGATTTGACTTTAGAACCTAGCTTCCATAGACTGTGAATTCATAACTCCACTGTATAAGACACTAGTGTCCGAAAGTTAAGGGGGTATTAGAATTTCTATTTCTATTTATTATTATCCTCATTTTAAAAAAGTGTGGTTTGTATATTTATATATATTTATATATACCATATTAACACAATAGTGCATATATGATATTCATAGATAAATACTGGGTTGGCCAAAAATTTCATTTGGGTTTTCCCATAACATCTTATGGAACAGTCCCAACGAACTTCTTAGCCAACTCAATAAATACTAATATATTGGGGGTACTTGCCCAAAAACTATGGGTATATAATCAAAAACGTTTAGAAATCTGACAGAATCAATTTATCAGAAGTGTAAATAAGCACAGGTGTCAATACAACCAATATGATTGATCTGAATGGCAAGAAGGACCCACGTCAGAAAATTCTGGGGAGTTGGAAGATACATTTGTATAAGTAGGTTGGGAGTAGAGATGGGCAATGTTGAAAACTAATCTGGTCTTCATATTACCTTTAAACTAAGCAAAGCAGCATATATCAAAGCATTATTCAGATATCCAATGCCAAGTTATTAATCTGAGAAGAATTCTAGGTTACATCTCAGCTCAGCAACAGCAGCAACAACAAGAAAAATGCTGTAAACAATTAGTGATGTCTAGAACTGGAAAGGGGAATGGAAGCAGGGTTGTAATATTTTAAAATCTTCTTGATATCTCAAATCCTTTAGCTAAATAAATACTTGTAGTTGTTGCTTGCAAAAATGAGCAACAGGTCTACCTGAATGATTTTTAAAACCATATACCCTATTCTGTTTGTAGAGACTCACCTACTACCTTATATTTTACAAGTGAAAGAAGCTAATAAAATTCTAATCTGATGCTGAATTTCTATTACACAGACTGAAAATATTTGATATTCACATCACTAATTTGATCTCTATAGGAAAAAAGGTACGTAATTTAAAGCAATGCAGTATTTTTTAAAAATATGAATTATCCCGGTTGACCATGAAGACAGTCTAAATGAATCATATAGTGCCCCAGGGCTGCCTCTATACTTCCACCAGGCAGGCACTAAGGTCAACTCCACCTGTGACAGACATAGTATGGAGAGAATTCAGGTAGTTTAGAGAGAAAGTTGGGATAGAACATGTCCATGGGTGCTGCTCCTTTGTGCTGCAGTGTTCTGTGAGGCAGTAACACTTGGTCCAGGACTTGTGGTCCCTACTTGTGGGTTCTACTTAAATTGTGGAAATTTCAGACATCCCTACTTTACATGCCCAGCAGTGTTTCCAGCGTACGTGAGACAGAAAGAAGTTGCAGCATTACTTAAAAATGAAAAGTAACATCTATGCCTTCCAGAGACATTTCTAACCACACTGTCTTAAGAGCTGTTCAGTGGAGAGGCAATCTGAAAGAAGAAAGAGATGACACAGACCTACTGCTTAGTCTCAGTTCTTTCACGTTCCAGGTTGTAATCTTAGGCAATAAAATAATGTCCTTGACTCAGTCTTATCAATGACAAATATAGGGATTCCTATGTGTCAGGATTGAAATAATGTAAATACCAAACTTGTGCCTAGCCTATAGTAGATACAAATAGAAAGGATCTATGATATTATTATATTGTAACTGAGTCTAGTGTCTTCTCTGCGTAGCTACCCTTAACTGCCACTTCCAAGATAAAAACCAGTAGTTCCTAGTGGTGTAATACATAGAAACAAGGAGGTTAGTGTCAGTTACACATATTTATAAGTGGAGCTCCCTGTTACTGGTTCTCATTCTGACTCTGAAAATAACTGGCTCATCTTTAAGGATGAGTTGGGTCACAGGAGGAAGAAGTTTCCCACAATGAGGGGCTAGGGTAAGTATATAATTTATCACCGCAACAGGCTCAATTTTGACAGTGAAATAAGGTAAAAAAAATAAATTTTGTGATTTTTGACATATTTACTGACCAACCAATTGATCTTATTTTATTGAGAAACTTAGAAAATAGTTCTATCCAAATGCTATTTTCAAAAATAAAAATTTTAAGTAAATGGTTGGAAGAAAATATACCATGTTAGAATTAGTTTTTAAAAAGCAGGATTAGCTATGTTAATTTCAGAAAGTGCAGACTTCAGAGCAGTATAAGGCTATAGGGGATAACGAAAGGCATTACATAGTGATAAAGGGGTCAATTCTCCAATAAGACACAATAATCCTTAACGTGTATGTGACTAACAAAACAGCAGCAATTTATATGAAGCAAAAACTAATATAATTGCAAAAAGAAATAGATAAATCCACTATTATAGTTGGAGAGTTCAGAACCGCCCCCCCGTTAGAAATAGACAGATCTAACATGCAGAAGATCAGTAAATTGAATAAGTAAAATAGAAGACAGTAAAATCAGTAAGTTAGACATAGTTGATGTCTAACTAACATCAATCAACTGTATATTATTGACATGTAAAGACCACTACTTCCAACAATAGCAGCTCACATGGAATATTCACCAAGATAGACCAAATTCTGTGCCATAAAACACACCTTAGCAAATGTAAAAGAGTAGAAATCATACAGTGTCTGCTCTCATACTGCAGTGGAATTAAACTAGAAACCAATTACAGAAAATAACTGGAAAATACCCAACTACATGGAAATTAAACAACACATGTCAAATAACACATGGGTTAAAGAAGAAATCTCAAGATAAATTAAGATATAGTTTGTACTAAATGAAAACAAAAACACAACTTATCAAAATGGTATGCAGCAAAAGCAGTGCTTAGATGGAAATTTATAGCATATAATGTGTGTATTAGAAAGAAAGAGCTAAAATCAATATTCTAAGCTTCCTCCTTAGGAAACACACTAATGTGTGTATTAGAAAAAAAGAGCTGTTCTAAGCTTCCTCCTTAGGAAACTAAAAAAAAAAAAAAAAGAGCAAATTAAATCCAAAGCAGAAAGAAAGAAAGAAAAATTAGAGCAGAAATCAATTAAATTGAAAAGAAGAAATCAATAGAAAAAATCAACAAAACCAAAAACTGCTTCTTTGAAAAGATCAATCAAATTGATATGCCTAGCCAAGCTAACTGAGAAAAAAAGAGAGCAAACACAAAGTACTATTACCAGAAATGAAAGTGAGAACTTCACTACAGATCCCATGGACATTAAAAAGACCAATTTAGATGCTGAAAAATGTAGGTCTTCTTAATTACATCCCATTCCAGTTCATAATAAAAGTTTATCTACAAATTTATCTATTTTTATAGAAGCTCCATTAAAAGCATCTTCTTACAAGGTGAGATATCAACAGTAAAATGGCTGGAAATTAAAACTAAATCTTGCATATCATTTTAGTTCTCATTAAAAATATGTTTAGTTCCCCTTTTTTGAGATAAATTTCTAAATCTTTATAAGCTTTATTTTCAGTAATTATAGTTTGCTTAAAGCTTCAAAGGCTGAAATTTTGTGGCAGTACATTTGTTGAATAGTTGACTACAGATTTCCAAATAATTTTGGAGAAGGAGCGCCAAAATTTACCAAACTTACAGTATTACAAAATTTATCAAAAATTTTAAAAGAATTTAATACAATTATAGGATATTTAAATTGACTTTAAAAGCAAGTCTTCAAGAGTGCAAACATTTTGAAAATCCTCTTGAGAATTGTAAGTGGAATGTGAAATTGTGTACTGTCATGTGGAAGTTTATCTCATATTAAAAAAAACTTCAGTAGTAAAAATAATACATCTGGAGTAGGTGAAATAAAAACATTTTGAATCAATAAAAACTACAAATATTTTGTTGCCAGCTGAAGTGTACTATAAAATCATTAAAGGAATTTCTTGAGACTGAGGGAAATGATAACAGAGGGAAACTCAGATCTTCAGGAAGAGATAAAGAATATCAGAAATGGTATATATCTGTGATATAAAATATATTTTCCTTTTAATTAAAAATAAGACTGTAAAAAATTATTATTTTGTTGGATTTTATAATGCATTCAGGTGTAATACAAAGGAAAATTAAAGCATAAAAATGACAGGTAAATTGACTTATGTGGTTCTATTTTATGTCAAGTTGTATATTAACTAAAGATTGTGAAGAATTAAAAATGAATATTGTAATCATTAAGCAACAACTAAAAATGCAAAAGTCTATTACTAACAAGTCAACAGATAAACAGATGCTTTAAAATGTGAAAAACCTAATAGAGTCAAGAAAAAAGAAAAAAATCTATTGGTCTAAAGAGATAGCAAATAGTAAAATTATAGACCTACTCATTTCCAATTCAAACATGTCTATAATTACATTTAGTAGACAAAACACTTTAACAGTCAGAGACTGTCAAATCTGATTTTAAAAACAAGGTTAAACTATAGGCTTTCCATAAGAGATGTATTTTAAATAAAAGACACAGATAAGTTGACAATAAAAAGATGAAAAAGATATGCCATGAAAATAATAAGCATAGAAGGTTAAGGATATTAAAAGAAGGGATATCAAAAATAATGTAGGCTTTGCAAAGAGTTTTACCAGAGACAGAAATTATTATCAGAGACAAAGAAGGATACTTGGATATTTAATAAGGAAAATTGGTGAATTCATAAGGCAGATATAGCAATCATAAATATTCATGCATCTAACAACAGAGCTTCAAAATATAGGAAGAAAAATTTGAAAGAATTCAAAAGAGAAATAGATAAATCCATTATCATAGTTGGAGAATTTAACAGTCCTCTCTCAGAAATTGATAGAATAACTAGGCAAAAAGAGAGTAAAAACATAGATCTGTATTTACAACCTAAGTGTCCATCGACAGATGAATGGATAAAGAAGATGTGGCACATATATACAATGGAATATTACTCAGCCATAAAAAGAAATGAAATTGAGTTATTTGTAGTGAGGTGGATGGACCTAGAATCTGTCATACAGAGTGAAGTAAGTCAGAAAGAGTAAAACAAATACCGTATGTTAACACATATATATGTTATCTAAAACAAAAGTTCTGAAGAACCTAGGGGCAGGACAGGAATAAAGACCCAGTTGTAGAGAATGGCCTTGAGGACCCGGGGAGGGGGAAGAGTCAGCTGGTACGAAGTGAGAGAGTGGCATGGGCATATATACACCACCAAGTGTAAAATAGATAGCTAGTGGGAAGCAGCTGCAGAGCACAGGGAGATCAGCTCGGTGCTTTGTGACCACCTAGAGGGGTGGGATAGGGAGGGTGGGAGGGAGACGCAAGAGGGAGGAGATATGGGGATATATGTATATGTGTAGTTGATTCACTTTGTTATACAGCAGAAACTAACACACCATTGTAAAGCAATCATACTCCAATAAAAATGTTAAAAATAAATAAATAAAAATAAAATATTTAAAGTATACAATAAAAAACATAGATCTGGAAAATACTATCAACTAGCATGATCTAACTGACATAATACAACACACACAACAAATGCAAGATAGACATGTTCTTTTAAAGTGCACATAGTAATTTCAACAAGCCGTGGGCCATAAAAGAACTCAATAAAATTTTTAATGAAATTTTACATAGTATATTCTCTTATCATAATAGAGTTATGAAAATAGCTTATCATAATAATAAGCTATCCAGAAACTTTAATCTTTTTCATGGCTCAGTCTTTTCTACTAATTAAATCATGTGGGAAGTATATTAGTTATCTATTACTGTATGACAAATTACTCTAAAACTTAGCACCTTAAAAGAATAAGCATTTGCTTTCTTACAATTTCTGAGCGGCTGGGAGTTGTTTAACTGGGTGATTCTGGCTCAGGGTGTCTCACGAGGTTTCAGTCAAGATGTGGACAAAGGATGCAGTCATTGAAAGGCTTGATGGGGCTGGAGAATCGACTTGCTAACTCACTCACATGGCTGTTGACAAGAGGCCTCAGTTCCTTGCCACATAGGCCTCTCCATAGGGCTGCTTATGACATGGTGGTTGGCTTCCCCAGAGCAAAAATCTGAGAGAGAGAGAGAACAATTAAGATGGAAACTGCAGTGTCTTTTATAACCTAATTATATCATCACTTCTGCACTGTTTTATTGGTCATGTAGAACAGCCCTTGGCACAGTGTGGGAGTGCCTTACCAGGATGCGAGTACCAGTAGGTGGAATTCATCGGAGACCATCTTGAAGGCTGGCTACTAAGGGGAGCACTGAAAAAGTACTTAAGCCCTGGTTCAACCTCAGATCTATTAACTCAGACTCTTTTGGGGATTGGGCATCTGTTGTTGTTGTTGTTTTTCCTCTTAAGCTCCCCAAATGATTCTCAATGTACAGGGTTGAGGAATATTATAGTAGAGGAAATCCACTGTAAATCATCAAGTAATATGTGTGCATTAAGATCTGGGTAAACTTAATGAAACTCCAAGCCTAAAAGAAAGAAAAGGAGTCATAAAAGGGACATAGATTTATAAATCAATTAATCAAACAGAAATTCAATCAGTAAGTCAGGATTTTCAAAACATATTAATGGAAATTTCCATAACACCACTGAATATTTGCAACCTTTGTGAGCAGCTAGTACTTTTAAAGTTCCCCAGATTACTCCAATGAGCAACCGTTTGGGAACCAAATCTTTACATGATACACGCCACTGGAGCTCACTTTCTTTCTACCTAATTTGTTGCTGGGGAGGCTCTCGGAGTCACTCAGGCTTTCTGCAAGGATGGTTTCATCTAACTGGCCGTCTTGAGAGATAGTAAAGCTGCAGTTGGAAGAAGCCACCTTCGGCACTGGGGAGAAAAGGCTGTATTCCCTGTTCCAGGGCAGCTTTTCAAAGCTGCACACAAGGTTTTCATGACCTTAAAACTCCAGGTAGATAAGAGGAGGCCTGTACTGTCTTTCAGTTTCATGCTCATCTTTGAAAATATTCCCCTTAGATCCAGACCTCAGAAGCACCAGGCTGATGGAAGTAATTTGGTTAGAGAGTATTCTCAATTGCGAGAGCCTTCGTTATATTTGAAAGTTCCCCATCTTAGGCATCTCTGTATTTGGAAAGTACATAGAATGTGAACATCATTTTCAAGAATGAATTCACAATTTTATGAGCAGGAAGAAGTTTTTAAAAATACCCTTTGGTTTTAGTTCAGATGAACCTAGAAAACACAGTCAAAGGAAAAAATATGAGTTAGTATTTGACTCTCTAATCTTTTTCTAATCATACTTGTTACTTACAGATAGGCTTAGAAATGGATATCAATTACAGGGATTTAAGTACTGCAGAGGAGGCAGCATTTTATATTAGGAAGAGCATACTTTTTAGTATCAGAAGACCTAGGTTTGATCGTGGCTCTTTTGATAACTCCCTGTATAAAAATGAACAGTCTATCTTAATCTCTCTGGACCTCAGTTTCTAATTTCAAACAAGCAGAAGTTGAACTTCCTCATTTAAAAGTTATCTTTCATCTCTAATATTTATAGGTTGTGATTTAAATGTGCTGCTCCTTAAAGGGCTGTGGGTAACTTTACAGTGTGAGGTTCAGCTTAAGGAGAGAAACCTTCACAAATGAAAATGAAAAAAAACTTGGAGCAGTAGGAAGCTCTTTTCTGGATATAGCTTGTGATCCTCACGTTCCTACAACTAGGCTTCCTGGGGTGCATATGATGAAGGGGGCTGTCTGCATTTCGAAAAGCAAAGTGTTTTTAGTAAGATTTACTGGGGCACAACTGCCACCTAGGAGCTGGCTAAAATATGACGATAAGAAAGTCAAGTGTCCTCTAAACAAATCCAGCATATAAACATTTGAATTTATTTTTAAAAGAACAGAAGTGTTTGTTTGCATTATAAAAGCATTTGTTGTTGTGAAACAATTCTTTTTAGGAGGGCTAATAACACTGATAAGTGATTTACCTTTTACAAACCTCATATGTGATTTTGTATAGTTCCCAAATTATGACTAAATTTTAAGAGCATATCTCTTATGGGACATGAGGTGGGTCTGTATCTCTCTAAGGCATTTATGAGCCCATCTGTGGATCTGTAGCTTTCCTTTAGGGCATGGCAGTTTCAGGAAAGCTAAACGTAAGGGTCTTCCAGGTCGTAAGATTTGATTTGTCCTGGTGGATTTGCTGACTCTCCAAAGAACATTTCAGTTCCAGTGTGCTGCAGTGCAGATACATCAATAACTTTCTGTGCTGGTATTTACAAAGATTAATAGCTGGATTCTCCAAACTGAGATGTTAAAGATCAGCTATTGAAATGAAGAAACTGGGGTTCCAGGCTATTGGATGTAAATTTCTACTACTTTATGGTAGAGTTATAATGGTAGGTTTTATTTTTCCTGGCCCGTGAATTAGAAAGAGGTGGTTTAGCTGAACGCCTGAATCAATCCGAAGTATCCAGAGACAGGTTGCAGCATTCATCCCCACCCTCACTTCTTCCTTCGGCAATGGAAGTTGCTGTTTTCCTGAGTTGCTATTTTGTAATTCACTCCCTAAGCCCTGATTTAATGTGGGCTATAGATGAGTGATGTGGGATTTAAGGTGACAAGAGATAATAGACCCTTTCTCCAAAATAAAGACCCTGTACAAGGCTGGGAGGACGAAGAGAAAAAATGTTTCAGATTTCCTGACGCTGACACCTCAAAGTGATGATGTTTCCCCGAAAGCTTAGCTCTTCTTTGATGTTTTTAAAAAATTATACATTTTCCTATCCTTTTAAAAAGAAGACAATTTAGTCTTTTCTTGATATGTCCAAGACATCAATACATATGACGGTGACTTTTCTGTGCAGTGATCAGCTTGTTTCTCCCTCTTTCCCTTTCTTTTTATCCTTCTTTAATTTCGTGCTGACATTTATTCTTCTATCAATTTGCCAATCTTTAATTGTTTTCTCCATTATATTTTTTTCAGCTTGCTCTTTCTAGTATGATAGTGAAGAAAAAAGCAACTCAGGAAGCAGAATTTGTAGGAGAAAAGATTATGGGCTGCACTTAAAAAAAAAAAGTCTACATATTTATATTTGGAAGGAAATATATCTTAATGTAGTGGCAGTTTTCTCTGGACTGCTAGAGTAATATAAATTTAATTTCTTCTTTTTAGTATTTTTCCCAAATTTCTGCAATTACCATGTACTTACTTAATAGTTTAACAAATTTTTGATGTAATATTTCAATGTACTTTACTGATTTTGAATCTAAGCTCCGCCAGTACAAGGTAGAAGTCATCTTGGTTAAATTACCACTAAGTGACCTTTTAAAATTAGAACACCTCTCTGAGCATCAATTTCTTCATTTGTAGAATACCTCCCTCATAGAACAGGGAGAATTAAATGAAATAAACTAAGATGAATGATTAAAAAACATAAGTCTCATTTTTAAGAATTTTGTGGTAATTGAGGAAAAAAGACTTAAGAGGCCAAATTACCTATATTGAAACTAGAGACTTGGTGAAAATGACAGTTATTTTGGTACTTGGAGTTGATTTCTCCTAAAGTTTGCATTTCATGCTGTGTTCCAGAAAGCTTGACTTATGAATAAGTGGGTGTACTGTACCCCACTGAGTTGTACTATTTTAGAGTTAGGGGACTTCAGAAACCACTGAGCCTAAAACTTGCATTTTATAATTGAAAATATTGGGAGGAAGTTTTATCTAAGTCTTACAGTAGCTTCATCTGCAGAACATTCTCTAAGAGTGGATCTTCACTTAGTTTTTTGGCAATGTACTTGGGATTATTTGCTATCATCTTAACAGTATTTTCCTGAGCCCCCGGGCCTCAGGCTAGTGGCTGGAATGGAGAAGAGACAGGGAGAGAAAAAACAGAAGAGAGGAAAAAATCGCTCAAGAAAGGATATGTTAAGGCATCAACCCAGCAGCAAGTCCAGAGTGATAACAGTTATCTTCAACTCTAGCTAAAATTATATTTGCCGAGGGCAAAGCTCTTCTGTGCAATTTTATAAACTATGGAACTAAGCAAATCAGGTATTTCCTCACTGACATGCCGGGAGTTCCATATTTCAGAAGGATTTGCATGCCTTGTATGGTGTCAGTGATGAACGAACTCAGCAGAACTCCCTGTGCTGCATTTGGAAAAGAGGCAGAGCTGTAAGAAGAGTCACTGTTTAACAGGAACCTTTTTTGTGTCCCTAAGGTCGCTGATGCTAAAGGCAAAGAGAAGTGTAGTATTTAGAAGAATTTCTATGCGATCTTCTGTTCTTCAACACAAAATCCCTCATGTTCTTAATTTGAGTAATAAAGCTCATAGAAATATTTGTATTTCCTAGGCTAATATCAGACTTTCCCCCCTTGGCTAACCAGTCTCACAAAGAGGCTAATTTGGGGGAGAAGCAATGAGAGAGTTCCTTCTCAGCTTGTGAAAAAAGTGTTAATTATTCCTTTGACAAGGCTTCTAACTCTTGGGAAACAGCTCTCCCTTTGGTGGAACTGTTTCTGTCTATGGCTGCTATCTGAAAGCAGCCACCTGGTTTCAGGTCAGACAAGGGGAAAGAGTTTAATTAACTTTCCCTAATACTGATGTGATTTCAAAAGACTTAAGAAGTACAAACACAGTAGTTGTGCCTATGATCTACCTGTCTCAGTCTCTCACATCTTAGACCACCCTCCCTTCCAGATGATTTTGCTAACTTTCCACATTCTGGGTTTCAGCTGGACGTTTTTCTCCACCTAAAATTGTCTTATAACAGGTGTATAAAAATTATGAAAGAAGATACAGTTCCACATGCCTTGACGCAAGACACTGTGTACAGATAAACCAGTGTGGAGAAATAGTAACATTAGTTAATTTAAAGTGAAACAGTTAAGAGAGAGAGTGGTTTGTACATTTACTTGGAAATATACTTATGCATTCATTCAATATTTGAGAACGTACTACAGTCAAGCATCATACTAACAAGTATTGATAGAATGACAAAACACATTTGGTCCTTGCCTTCCAGAGGTTATTATCAAACACAAAGAATATTAGAGAGTATTCTTATTTTAGCCTGGAGTCCTGAGCGTTAGTATTGGCTGTTCCCTTCCATAGTTGTATGTCTCAGATTGGTCATTCTCTCTCTCCATGCCACAATTTCCACATCTGTAAACCAGGGGACCTGGTTGTGTCCTGTAATAGTCTTACACGGTTCAGTGCCCATGTGCAGATGGTTCAATTCTGGTTCTGACAAGTTTAGTGCAGAAATTAAGAATGGGCATTTTAAAATGTTCAATACAATTTGACATACTTCACTCTGTATAACAGTCTGTAGGTCCATCCACATCTCTACAAATGACCCAATTTCATTCTTTTTTATGGCTGAGTAATACTCCGTTGCATATATGTACCACATCTTCTTTATCCATTCTTCTGTTGATGGGCATTTAGGTTGCTTCCATGTCCTGGCTATTGTATGTAGTGCTGCAATGAACATTGGGGTGCATGTGTCTTTTTGAATTATGGTTTTCTCTGGATCTGTGCCCAGTAGTGGGATTGCTGGGTCATATGGTGATTCTATTTTTAGTTTTTTTAAGGAACCTCCATACTATTCTCCATATATGTGGAATCTAGAAAAATGGCACAGATGAACCAGTTGCAAGGCAGAAATAGAGACACAGATGTAGAGAACAAATGTGTGGACGCTAAGGGGAGGAATGTGGGTGGCGGGATGAATTGGGAGATTGGGATTGACATATATACACTAATATGTATGATATAGATAACGAATGAGAACCTGCTGTATAGCACAGGGAACTCCACTTCGCTGTACAGTAGAAAGGAATGCAACATTGTAAAACAACTATACCCCAATTAAATAAATAAATAAAAGTAAATAAATACAATTTGACAGAGTAATTCTACGTATCTAAACTCTCATAAATATTGGAGGTTTGAATTGAAGTCTTTGATTATTTCAGTTTTTTACTAATTCATTTTTGCAAAAGTATCAGTTCATGGTGGATTTGAAAATATAAACTGGTCTATCAACACAGATAAGTGGTCATAAGAGAATTTTTATAAAGAAAGAGTTCCATGGCCAAGACTATTGGAGAGTTGAAATGTAAATTAGTGTATTAAAGACCCTGAACATACCTACAGAAAACAAACCTGTAGACCTTAGCATTTCCAAGACATAGTGCCATGGGACTTTTTCTTTTCCCCCCAATTTTGTCAGCACTGAGCCCCTTTGCATGCCCTCCTCACTCTTCTTGGTTTCTGACATTGCTGCCAGGCCGGTGCCCTGCACGAATGCCCTCCTCATCCTTCTCAGGCTCTGATTCTGTTTCCCGCAGTCACCCTCTTCATCCCCTCACTCTCACACTGGCATTCCGCTGTGGGTCATTGAGCCCCTGCAGTAGCCCAGAACAGATCTCACTAATGGTTTCAGGAAGGGATGGGAGGTAAAGAAAGAGTCAGAGGAAAATGTATTTTTTGTTAGAGATTTCCTATTATAGTAACTTCCTTTTTTTTTTTTTTTTCCTTTTGTTACGCGGGCCTCTCACTGTTGTGGCCTCTCCCGTTGCGGAGCACAGGCTCCGGACGCGCAGGCTCAGCGGCCATGGGTCACGGGCCCAGCCGCTCCGCGGCATGTGGGATCTTCCCGGACTGGGGCACGAACCCGTGTCCCCTGCATTGGCAGGTGGACTTTCAACCACTGCGCCACCAGGGAAGCCCGTAACTTCCTTTTATCCACAGAAAATGGTCAGTTTTTTCTCTGATTATAAATGTCTATATAAAGGATGCTAATATATTTTCTACTTGTTGAATATCTACTTCAGTTAGTCATTGTGTGTTATTTCTAATTCTCACCACACTCTGTGAAATTAGTATTATTTTTCCTGTTATACATGTGAGGAAAAACACTCAGAGAGCTTCAATAATTTTCTAAAAGCTAGCAAATAAAAGTATAAAATTTGAATCCAAGTCTGCTAGGCTCTTTTCACCATGCTGTGCCACCTCTATACCTCAAATCATCAAAACGTCTAAGTCAGTGTGGTTTCCTGATCGAGAACCTCTTTAAGAATCAATGGAACTCTTAAGACACATACCATAACACTCCTACTTCAGAAAGAAGGGCCCAGAATTGGGGGTTTAACTTTAGAAATTTGGCAAACTGTAACCTAAGAGACTAGCTATAAGCACACCTTAAAAAAATACAGGCAAAGTACTAAGTCCATGCAACTATGTACCAATATAGCCTATTCCTAAGATAAGGGAAAGAACATTTTCCTTGATGTTTCCTTGCAGCCCTTTCTCACAGTTGTTTCTCAAAGATAATGAAAAATCCTTTCACATCTTGTCCTGCATTTTTTTTTTAAAGGGAGACTGAGCTGATTTCTTTATTTCAGTATGTGTAGGTCCTACAATGACTAGATACTAAAAGATGGCCTATTTAAAAAAAGAGCCCCATTCTGACATAGGAGAGACATAAATGTCTGCAGATCGGATACTTGTCACCTAGTGTGCCTGCCCAGTTAATTCAAACAATCAGCCAGAAAGCATTCGGGCTTTACTAGTGGAGGAAAAACAGAAGGAAAAAATAAATAGGATTTTTTCATGGGTTTATTGAAATTTTATATTTTTTAACTTTTCCTTCCCTTCTTCTCCTAAATGTTATGGACTTTGGGGAGTTCTTATTTGATTTTTATTCCAGTGGAAGTGAAGCAGAAAATCAAACCATACTATAATTTCTTTAAATAAAGTGGCTTTTTGAAATCATTTTTCAAAATTTCTAAGGCTGCAGCTCTTAAGTGCGATTCTCTCTGAAGTAGAATTGTGGAGGATTTGGGTTTTCTTCTTTATACTTTTTCCGTATTTTTCAAATTTTGTATGATGAACATTTACTATTTTATTCAGAAAAATAATTGCATGAATGTCGTAAAATAAATGTAAAAAGAATCTGATTCTATAGATGTTTAAAGGTGCAGGAAATCCTTAAATATGCAGGTTATGCATATCGAAACTATTTATGAAATTGGACCTGACGTTCGGATTTCTTTTGGAAATTTCTCTTTTTAAAACGTGAGTGGTGGTAGCCTGTGTAGGAATGTGACCCTGCTGACCTACTATTTTTTCTTAGCCTCCAATTAGGACATTTTATTTAAGGTTAAAGAGGGGACATTTCCCCCTCTGAGGAAGGTGCCCTTCCTTCTGGCCTCTGATCCTCTGCTGCCGGAAGTTCCTTTTCCTTGGTTGGAGCTTTGTCTCAGACAGGGATTTAGCACAAAAGGAAGTGGTGAGGGGCCAATATTTAGTGATTTTGATCAATGTAGATAGAAAGCCAGAGCAGATGACTCAGTGCAAACAGTCCCCACTCTAGGGCCAGGATTGGTCAATTCATCAGGCCTCTCCAACAGAAACTGGATCAGGGCTGCCCTAAGTGATTAAGTCATCGATCATCTATATGAAAGGACCAAGTTTGGAGGGCTAGCCACATGCTCTTCAGGTTGCGGTAGATGGCTACTCATCTCAAAGGCAGTATTTACCACTTGACTGTGCCCATGAACCAGCAGCATCTGCTCTTCTATGAAAGTAGGGCTCTTGCCTGTAGGGAGTCCTTTCCCATCATTCCCCTTGCCTCTGTGTGATACTGAATTGAGAAATAAACCCAGACTCTGCTTTTGCCTCTAGACTCCCAAGAACTGTAGCTGGGAAATACAGGAGTTGCAACTAATCATATCCTGACATTTTGCTCTCTACAAATAAGTAGCCAAAGAAATAGCGAAAATGTGTTTCAGTGCTCCCTGATAAGAGGAAAAGGACTCTGAGGGATTTTAATAGAAGCAGTGACTTCATCCATATGTGAACCATTCCAAGAAAATATATTTGAAGCAGGCAACAGCACATATGCCCTAAAAGGGCTGCTTTAGTTAGATACCACATGTCCTTTTCAAGATGGAAAAGCACTCATCTCTGGAAAGCCTTCTTGGGTAAATACAAAAAACTATGTTTTGTCTCTCTCTCTCATATGTATATACATTTATTTATTATATCCCTTTTAATAAGTTTTATATTTTTTTACATTTCTTCTCCATTAAATTATCAGCTACTTAAGGGCTTGAGGTTTTAATTATCCTTGTTTGATTAAGAACATTGTCCAGAAGGAAGTAGGTGTTCAAATATGTGTGTTCAGTAGTAAAGTAATATTAGCTAACTTTTATTGAGCTCTTATGGTGCCAGTTACTATGTCACACGGGAATTTCTTCTAGTCTCTGTGAGATGAGTGTTATTATACAGATTGTACTGGTGGAGGAAGACACTGGGGTTTGAAATGGTGACTGTGCCAGGTCACATGTTGCCATAAAGCAGGACAGGTAGCCCCTACACAGGGGGGCTGACAGGGGAGCCTGCGCTTATCACTCTGTGATCGCTTCTGCTCACATGAAAGACAAAGAATATGCCTTGTCCACAAACTACACTTATTTTTAGGATCACTTATTGCAAGACTTCAGCCCTCTGAACTCCTTAGGAATATTCTAGTTGGGAGGCCACATGATCGCGGAGTCAAACAGTCCTGAGGTTGAATTCTAGCTTGGTCATTCGCAAGCTATAAGATATAGCTTCTCTGGATCTCGGTTTGTTTATCTTTAAAGAGGATAATAATAAACACTTTGCAAAATTATTGAGGATTAGCATTAAGGTATGATTTGGCACAAAATAGGTGTTCAATAAATGTAGCTATCTTTTTTTTTCTTGTTTAGAATGAGTGGGTCTATAAGGCTAGGGCTTCCATATTTGAATTAATCTGGAAGTGGAAACATTTCTAAAATGAATTCCATGTGCTTTTGTTTTCTAAAGTAGGTTATGGTATATAGAATTTAGTTTTTTTCCTTGATGGACTCAGAATCAACATTTCTGGCATCTTCAAAACAGTGATGCTTGAGCCCTAATTATTAAGTGTTTGAGTCTTTTCTCTCCCTACTAAATAATCTGAAATTGCTAGATATTGAAGGTTCATGTGTTTGCTTTTCCCCCTCATTTTATTTCAGTCAGCCTCATCTTTTTGTAGGATATCTGCTAAAGGAAGTCCCATGTACCTTGTTCACATTTTGTTACATGCTTTAACACAGGGTAACAATGACTTTTAGAATTGTATACAAAATCTGAGGTTATAGACCTGAAGCTCTCCTAAAAACAAAACAAATGTTTTAATATGTGACAATTTGAAATATCCCTTTGAACCTCTATGAGGCTCCCCCCCACCCCCCTCTTTCCTGAGGTTTTGCTGCATTCTCAGTACTTGCTTTTGTCAGATATGTGACAGTCTGTCCCCTTCTTCTCTAAGTCGATACATTGTCCACCAGTCATTTCGATGCCCTGTGCCTTCCTTCCCCCTTCCACATTCCACATTTCCAGACTGTTACCTCCCCTATTTCTACATTTCAACATCTAAATCTGGCAACGCTAGATATCGTTCAACCAACCATTTTTTATTACTTTTTTATAAGCTGTCAAAACAGCTGAATGCTCAACAATTGGTCAGTTGCCAAAACCAGCATTAGGAATGGGGATAGAAGAAGTGATTAAACCAGCGCTGTGAATTATTCACTCTGAGGCAACATCTTGGAACCAGAAAACGATTACGTTCACAATGCTGCTTATAAAAACAATTCGTTGATCTTAATTTCTATTTTTCTCCCATCTGAATCACAGGGGAGTTAACACACCGTTGCATTGATCAGCGGTGTAGGAAGCCGGATTCATCATATGATGCCACAGGGCAAGCTTCAGCAGTTTCTTAAGCTGCTAATTAAGGAACAGGAGAGAATTTAACATCAACCAAAGTGCAGATGGGCCCCTTTAAAGGCTTTGCCACAATATGGCAGGCACGAAGCAGTAGGTCACAGAGACAACATTTGGTACAGCCATGTCTCAGGTCTCTAGTGTGGCCTTGAGGTTGGTGGATAACTTACCTTCCCTCGGCCTTTTCCAGTTTCAGGATGGCAGCTGAGGCTACCAACCAATTCACTATATCCACCCTCTTTCCAGTGTCCAGGAGCCCCCAGCAGAGTCCATAGTCATAAGTCAGTCTCTCAATATTTCACATACATCAAGTTAGGTAAAAAGGCCAAAGGAGCCCTTTTTAATTCGTTTTTGTTTTAACTGACTTGACTTTTTAGATAAGTTTTAGGTTCATAAGTTTTAGGTTCAGCAAACTGAAGGGAAGGTACAGAGATTTTCCATATACTCCCTGCCCACCCACCCCACAGGCATAGCATCCTCCATTATCAACATCCACATCAGAGTACTACATTTGTTACAACTGGTAAACCTACATTGACACATCAGTATCACCCAAAGTCCATAGTTTACTGTTGCGAATAGGCCTTAGTAACTTAGTGGTGAGGTGAGGGGTGAGGGGAAACATTCTGTAGTCCCATGATGAGGGTCAGTCTTTAAGTGAACCTATGTTTCCAGACTTGTGAAATTCATGCACGCCTTCCAGTCCCTCCACCCGCATAGGTGGGACAGGATGGTTCATGTGGGCTGGAGTTGGGTGTTTTCTTTCCCTCAGGTTAGTTAGGCTCTAATAAAGTCTCAGCAGATTAGGATCTGGTTGAATAGTTTCTCCCAAGGTTAAACTTTGCAAAGAAGGACCGAATGCTCTGGTTTATTTCAAAACAGTTCCTTTTCCTCTCCTCCTGCAGGAAGCACAAAGGAATTATTTTTTCCCTGACGTTCACCAGGAGAACCTGGTAGTGATGCGAGAAGTAACACTCACAAAAGTGCGGACCCAGGGGCTTCCCTGGTGGCGCAGTGGTTGAGAGTCCACCTGCCGATGCAGGGGACACGGGTTCGTGCCCCGGTCCGGGAAGATCCCACATGCCGCGAAGCGGCTGGGCCCGTGAGCCATGGCCACTGAGCCTGTGTGTCCGGAGCCTATGCTCCACAACGGGAGATGCCACAACAGTGAGAGACCCGCGTGCTGCAAAAAAAAAAAAGAAGAAGAAGAAAAATAAAGAAAGTGGGGACGCCCCCGTCACCCTGTGATTGCCCCGACCTGGGTTTTTTAACTCTGAGTTGTCCTCTCTGAGCTTCCAGAAATTAATTATAGTGCAGGTTCACCTACCCCAGTCCTGACTCCTATGGAGGTTTCTGATCCAGTAAAGTGTGATTCTCTGAATTTGCCTGCCAGTCTCCAGTTTTAGAGGCAGCAATTTTGTCTATGACCTCTCTTCTCTTACAGATCTGAGAGAGTTGTTGACTTTTCAGCTTTTTTTTTTTTTGAAGATGTTGGAGGTAGGAGTTTATTAATTAATTAATTTATTTTTGCTGTGTTGCGTCTTTTGTTTCTGTGCGTGGGCTTTCTCTAGTTGTGGCAAGCAGGGACCACTCTTCATCGCTGTGCACGGGCCTCTCACTATCGCGGCCTCTCGTTGCGGAGCACAGGCTCCAGACGTGCAGGCTCAGTCGTTGTGGCTCACGGGCCTAGTTGCTCCGCGGCATGTGGGATCCTCCCAGACCAGGGCTCGAACCCATGTCCCCTGCATTGGCAGGCGGATTCTCAACCACTGCGCCACCAGGGAAGCCCAACTTTTCAGCTTTTTATTTGTTGTTAGGATGGAGTAGTGACTTCCAAGCTTCTTATGTGCTGGACTGGAAACTGGCAGTCCCCTTTTTCCACTCTTTATACTTTTATTTTTGAAAATTAAGTGTCAATCATAAACATCATATCTACATCTATACATATATATTCACATATTACCAAGAAATATACAATAAAGAGTAATTCTTTCTCCCATACTAGTGCTCCCAGCTCTTCTCTTTGAAGGCAACTTCTGTTTGTAGTTTCTTGTGTCTCCTTCCAGAAATATTTTCTATCTACATAAGCATATATATTTTTAAAATAATTTTAATTACACAAATAATAAACTATTTCTCTGGAGGTACTGGTGTCATAGAATGAGTTGGAAAGCATTATCTATCTTTCTATAATCTGGAAGAGTTTGGGCAAGATTGTGCTATTCTGTAAATGTTTGGTAGAATCTACCAGTAAGATAGTCAGGAGCGGGGGTTTTCTTTGTTAGGAGATTTTCACAAATTCTTTGAATTTTTCTTTAAAGAATTGAAATGATTCAACTCTTTTAATAGCTATAGGACTATTCAAGTGTTCTATTTCCTCCTGTCTCTATATTTTCAACTGTAGTATCATAAGGTGTCTGAGTGTTCTCTTACTATAGTATTATTCCTGAATTAGCTATTTATGCCTTCTCTCTTTTTTCTTTGTCAGTCTTTTTAGAAGTTTATCAACTTTATTAGTCTTTTATTTCTGTCAGTTTTTGTTTCATAGATATTGAGACTCTGTCATTATTATATCTTCCTGGGGTATTGACCTTTCATTATGAAATATCCATTTTTATTTCTAATATTACTGATTGCTTTAAAGTAAATTTATCATATCAGTATACACACAATAGCTTTTATTTGGTAATTTTTGTAAGTTTTTCTGTTTTTCTTTGTGTATTCTTATATTTAACTAATGTCTCTTGTAAGAAGCATATATTTGTTTTCTTTCATCCAAATTGACAATTGTTATTTTAAAATGGAATATTTATTCCATATTTTTGTCCTTGAGTTTAAATTTATCATTTTAATATTCATTTTCTTTTTATCCTGTCTTATAATTTCTTTCCTTCTTTCTTATAGTTTTACTTTTTTTTTTTTTAGTTTTACTTTTGATTTTGTGTGTGTGTGTTTCTGTTGTGGTTCTTTCTTATTTTACTACTTATACATTCTTTTGGTAATTACCATAGACATTATGACATATGTCCATGACTTATTAAAGTTTCATGAAATTAGAAATTTCACATCTTCCAGGAAATGCAAGGATCAAAGAACAATTTAATTCCTTTCACCCAGCTACCCGCCAGATTTTGTGCTATTATCACATGGATTTTAATTTAAATATTAAGTGTCACATGATATTATATTAGTATTGTATTATATTGTAAATATTCATTTTATTTTTACCACGTATTTACCCCCTTCTTTGTTCTTTTATTTGTTCTTGCAGAACTTTGTTTTCATTGTGAATAATTTGTCTTATGTTTGAAGAATACACTTTAATATTTTCTTTAGTATAAGTTTGATTATAAAAACTCTGAATTTCTGCTTGTTTAAAATTTTCTTTATATTTCTTTCACTTTTAAAGACTGTATTTGTTGATTCAGAATTCTAGGTTAGAAGGCATCATCATTCTTTACTTCAAAGATACTCTTCCACTGTCTTTTGTCTTTCGTTATTTCTGTTGAGAAATCATTGTTAATCTTATTGATGCTCCTGTTCAGGAGGTATGTTTCTTTGTTTCCTGGCTGCTTTTAAAAGATTTCATATGTCTTTAATTTTCAGCAGTTTTCCTATGATGCAGTTATATATACATTTTTGTTGTTATTTTCCTACTTAGAAAGCTACTTGGGGTTCATACACTTATTGAACCTGTGTATTTATACCTCTTATCAGTTTTGAAAAGTTATTAGTATCTCTTCAAATACTTACTCTGCCTTACTCTTTCCCTGTTATCTTTCTGGAGCACCAGTTGACTCTTGTGACAACTTTCCTCTGTGTACTATATGTCTCTTAGACTCACTTCTGCATTTTCCAGATTTTGTCTCTTCATATTTCAGGCTAGATTTTTGTCAGTCCTATCTTCTACTCTATTCTCTCTTTTTCTAAGTCTAATATGCTATTAAACTCATCCTCTGAGTTCTTAATTTCAGTTTTGTATTTTTCTTAGCTATATACTATTTATTTATTACTTTAGTTTTGCTTTCTTTTTAAATTCTCTACTTATAATTTAATTCCTTGATCATATTAAGCATCGTTTTGTGTTCTCACTAAGTATGCACCTTAAAATGTCAACATCTTGATCCTTTGGATGTCTAGTTCTAATATTAATTCCCCCTTTGATCAATTTGTGTACTTGTAAGTCTCAGTAGTTTTTGTTAAGGGCTGAAAGTTGCATGTCAAAAATTGTAGAAATAATTTAAAGTTCTGTATGATGGTATTTTCCTCCAGAAATAATATATTTCACTTCTGATAGGCAGCTAGGCTAGAGACAAGTCACATGAACCAAACCTGATTTGAGATAATTTAAAGATGTGCTTCAGTCCTTCTGAGATCTAGTCTATTTGCTGTTCATTGTAAATTGCAGAGTGTACCCCTTCAGAACCTGATTTTGAAATATGTAATATTAACCCCTGACATTTCTTCTTCTTGAGTCTTAATTTTCTTTTTTTTTTTTTTTCTTCTAGTTCCACAGAGTAATGAAAACCGTGCTCAGCTTTTCACCTTTTCATTCAGTGCTTTTTGCGGAATCCACAGTCACCCAGCAGGTAAGTGATGCACAAATACTTCTCTTAGTTTCACTATCTTTACAGGTTATGGCCTGAAAATTCTCACTTCCTTGTTAGCTCTCCAGTAACTTAAATCAGATGGTTTATATATTTTGGACAGATTCTGTAGTTTTTCTCAACTGAAAAGTTGGTCCTAATCAACCCAGTCATCCATGCTGGCAACAGAACTTAAGGTTATAAAATTTGAGGTAAAATAATAAAATGGTGACTATGAATCCATCACCTTACTTAGAATATTACTAACGTAATTGAATCTACCTATATCCTGTGTTGTCTTGCCAGTCACCCAGAAGTAACCATTATCCTGAATTCCTTTGTTTAAAATTTATTTTACCCTATATATTTATACCTCTAAACAATATATTGTTTGGTTTTGCTTTATAAAAGTATATACTTTCTGTAGTCTTCTGAGACTTACCTTTTCCCCTGAGTATGGTGGTTCTCAGATTAACCATGTTATCATGACTAGCTGTAATTCTTTTATTCATATATATATTTCAAATATATATTTTCTTTTTACTGGGCATTTATGGTTTGGATCCCTGATTTTTTTAAAAATTAAACTAGTTGCTCTGAATATTCTTGTACATGTCTCATATTGTCATAGTCAAGAGGTTCTGTAAGGTATACAGCTAGCAGTGGGATGTTTGTGTAAGAGCATATGCACATTTTCAACTTTTTAAGATAGTATCTGGTTATTTTTCACAGTTGGTATATTATTTTACACACTCATAAACAGTTGCTTATGAGTTCTCATTGATTTTTATATTCACTAATACTTGGTATCATCAAACTTCTAATATTTTGCCAAGATATTGCATGCAAAATTGTAATCATTGTGGTCTTAATTTACATTCCTCTGATTACTAATGAGGTTCAGCAGCTATTTATGTACTGGTTTACTATTCATGTTTCCTTCTCTGTAAAATATCTGCTCTTGATGTCTGTTCTTTGCCCATTTTACTCTAAAAAATTGACTTCTAAGCATTATGTATATTTGGGATACTAGTCTTTTAT
Organism: Aethalodelphis obliquidens; assembly: GCF_003676395.1. Taxonomy (NCBI): domain Eukaryota; kingdom Metazoa; phylum Chordata; class Mammalia; order Artiodactyla; family Delphinidae; genus Aethalodelphis; species Aethalodelphis obliquidens. The sequence goes on along the minus strand of NW_020837955.1, from coordinate 9,878,991 downwards.
TAGTTAGTTGTATTGTAAATAGCATCTTCCAAACTGTGACTTTTTCACTTGGTTTTGGTGCATTTTAATGAAAAGAAATTGTTAATATTTAGTTGCATCCTCAAAAATAAATAGCTGGGCGAAATTGTATTTCAGTAGTTGTTGCAGTAGAAAACACAAATACTTTCTTTATTAAAATACATTAATTAATTTATTTTTAACATCTTTATTGGAGTGTAATTGCTTTACAATGTTGTGTTAGTTTCTGCTTTATAACAAAGTGAATCAGCTATACATATACATATATCCCCATATCTCCTCCCCCTTGCGTCTCGCTCCCACCCTCCCTATCCCACCCCTCTAGGTGGTCACAAAGCACCAAGCTGATCTCCCTGTGCTATGTGGCCGCTTCCCACTAGCTAATATTTAAAATAAAGGTTAATTTTTATGTTCATATTTGTAATCAAAACAATAAAAATAATTTCACGTTTTTAATTTTTAAAAGTATTATAGGTTACTGTGGTATTACTTCTATATTTTGAAATCAGAAATAAAATATGTGTACAATTTCAAAAATCTTTATGGACCACAAAGAGTTACATCCAGAATTTTGACATTAAGCCAGCATGTAATTGAGATGGAGTAACATCAGTATATGAAATGAAATTTTATAGTTACCTAAAAAAAATCTTGACATTATATTGTTCAAAAGTTTGGCAATTAGAGCCTAGTAGTTCTTATGGCCTAAAACCTTTGTACTTTTTGACATTTTTCTTTTGAGCTCATTAGTCCAAAAGTCTTTTGTCAATTTCCTTGCACATGAAATTTTATCTAGTCAGAAATAAGAAACACCAAAAGAATATCTGTGTGTGTCACACTGCAGTATAATACAGTTTTAATAAGTTGTATGGTACTGCTAACAGTATGAAACAGAAATTTTCAAACTGTAAAACTTAAATCACTACTAATATTAACTGAAATTAATACTTTTGCTGCAAAAGACTAACAAAGATTTTAAAATAAATTGTGTTGATTTTAAATTTTTCTTTCAGTGTGAAATTGTTCAAAGGATTTTTTTCTCTTTTATTTATTTGTAAGTTGAAACTTACTTGCCATCCTTGGGTTAGAGCAACTCCAGCCTTCTCAGCAATATGAGAGCCATCTCTTCCACCAAGAAGTCACTAGTGTATCTGTTTATGTCAAGGGTCCTCTTTTCTGGGGAGATTCAGTCTTAAATTTGGTGAGCCCTTCATGCATTCAATCAGTTATTCACTCAGAAGTATTTACTGAGAACCTGGTGCTAAACTTCTTTTAGGCACTGAGGATTCAGTAGTAGACCAAATAGGCAAGATCCCTGCTCTCAATAGGACTTATATTCCAGAGGAGAGAGTAAGATAAAAACAAACACAAAAAAGCAATAAATTAGTAAGAAAATATCAGGTAATTCTACATTAAGAATAAAAACATGGTGAGAGATCTGATATAAAATAACTGGGTGGCTGTAGAAGGACATAGGCAAAAATCAGGAATAACAGCACTGCTGATAGAGGGAATAGACAGTGCATAGTCCCTGAATGACAGGCATTTGCGAAACAGAATAGCATTGATGTTGAAGGGGGGATCTATATGAGATGAAGTTAGAGAAATAGGCAGGTTATGTAGACGTTTCTAGGATAAAGAATTTGGGGAATATTCTAATTGTAATGGGGAGACACTGGAGGGTATTAAATGACAGATGGCATGATGTGATTTGGGTTTTTCAAAGATCACACTGACTGCAATGTAGTAAAAATATTGTAAGAATATAATTGTAATGGGGTGAATAATTTTAAGAATATTTTGTGGACTCACACCCATCAAACATATGCAAATTCATAATGATAATAAAAACAGAACTAAACAATAATTTAAATTTTTTTGATTGTTTTAAGTTTCCAAAGCCCTGGCTCATCATTCTGAAAATTGGTAAATTAAGGGCAAAGATTTAACATACATCCCATCTTTCCTGTGTAAGGTGGCTTTCAGGATAACAAAATAGTTGCTGATGGAATGTTCTTTACAGAGGAGTTTCAGCCAACATATGCAGGTGAAAGGACAGAATTTTTTAAAATCACCTTTTGTAACCCATACAGAAACAATGGATACAGAGAGTGGTCATCACTGTTTCCTAGAACATTAAAGCAAAAAGTTATTTGAGAATTATACAATGAATGGGCCAAACTGACATCACCTGAACCCACAGATTAATCTCATTATCACTTAAAGTGGTACAACTAGACGTTTGATACCCCTGATATGATGCAATTGGAAGTACATAGCACATCACTTATGAAGTGAAATTATTTCTGACAAAATAAGATTGGACCTAGATACAGTCAAGTCTCTAGGTCTGATAATCTAAGGAAAAATGTGGAGAGAGAAATATGTTTAAAGAACTATGAATATGCAACCAGCCAATCTAGAATGTGGGTAACACTACAGGACAAATAAGTTGGTTTCTTTAACAAATGGATGACATGAAATACAGGCGGATATTATAGGTTAAAAGAGGTACATGCAGTGTGTGGACCTTGTTTGGAGTCTTATTCAAATAGAACAACCATAAGAAGACATTTTTGACACAACCTAGGAAATGTAACAGTGGATTGGATATTGGATGATGCAACAAAATTATTGAGGTTTTTTGTTAGGTGTATAGTTATGTTAAAATCATAAGCCAATTTCTGCTATTGATAGATACTGGGATGTTTTCTTTTATAGTACTTCATTGATCAAAGGAGGAGAAAGAGAAAATGATAGATGAAACAAGACTAGCAGAATGTTAATTGCTGAAACTAGATGAAGTTTTTATCAGGGATTTATTATAATATTCTCCATAGTTTTGTGTGTGTTTAAAAATTACTCTAGTAATAAGTTAAAACATAAACAACAAAAGATAATATCCAATCATGGAGTAAGGGGGGAAAGCTAATATAGTAGTTCAGACAAGGGATAGAAGTAGATAGGACTCGGGTAAAATAGTTGAGATGGGAAGAGTGGATGGATTCTGAATACATGTTGGAGATAAAGTAACTAGGGTTTGATATTGGATTAATTTGAGGTGGGAAAAAAATTGTACCTGGATTTTTGGTTTACATAAACTGGGAGAATGGTGATACTGTTCTAAATTGGGGAAACCAGACAGAGGAACAAGTTGGACTCAAAGTCAGTAGTTCTGCTTCAGTCATGTGAGGTTTAAGATTCCTGTTGGACATCCTAATGGAAATTGTAAGTAGATAGTTGGCTATTCCAATCCAATTCCAGGATTATATGAAGACTAGTGGTAAAAATTTCGAAGACGGGGCATAGCTGGTATTTAACATCATGAAAATGGTTAAGACTGTGTAGAGAAAGAGAGTGGAAATAGAAAAGAAAGGAATTCCAAGACTGAACCTGGGAAGTACCAATATTCAGAGTTCAAGCAGAAGTATTGAGTTAGCAAAGGAGTCTGAGAATAAACGTCCATGCGAGAGTGCATCACAGAAACCAAGAAAAGAAATCTTAGGAAGGAAAAATTGATCAGTGATAACAACTGCTGCTTAGAAGTCAAATAAGATTAAGGATAAAAAATGACCACTGGATTTGATAGTGTGAGGTCCATATTGGACATGAGAAAGAGAACAGGGACTAGAAGAAAAAGCAGACTGGGAATAGAGGCAAGAGAGTGAAAGATTCCTTGTGTAATGATTACCACAATCAAGCTAATTAACATACCAGTTCACGTAGTTACCATTTTACGTGTGTATGTGGTGAGGACACTTAAGATCTACTCTCAGCAAATTTCAAGTATACAATACATTATTATTAACTATAGTTACCATGCTGTACATCTAATGATCACTGGAACTTATTCATTTTTAACTGAAAGTTGTGTCGTATAACCACAACCACCTAAAACACCACAATAAACATCACCTAAAACACCTAATACACCTGAAGTATTTACAGTTTTAATTTTTCAATTATACCTCAATAAAGCTAGAAAAAAATCCAGTTTATAAGAAAGGAAATGTAATCATAGTATACCAAAGGATTCAACTGTAATAGTTACATAGCTGTAGCAATTTGAAAATTAAGTAGAGGAAGTAAAGTAGTTGAATGTGTACCTCATCATCATCCGTAGTGGGAAATAGTATGTAAAGAATAAAACTTAAAATCAATATAAAAGTTTTCATATGATATGTACTTAATTTCATCAAGTTTGCTGCAATACCTTTTTTTTTTTTTTTTTTTTTTTTTTTGCGGTATACGGGCCTCTCACTGTTGTGGCCTCTCCCGTTGTGGAGCACAGGCTCCGGACACGCAGGCTCAGCAGTCATGGCTCACGGGCCCAGACGCTCCGAGGCATGTGGGATCTTCCCGGACCAGGGCACGAACCCGTGTCCCCTGCATCGGCAGGCGGACTCTCAACCACTGCACCACCAGGGAAGCCCTGCAATACCTTTTAGGGCTTCTCCTCAAGGGATGATATCTACGAACTGCTTAATATCTGAGTTATTATGAAAGTTTCACACTCATGACAAAGAGTTTTTTAGAGCATATAATATCTATGTAGTCATAGAAACTTCACTAGACAATATTATCATCTTAGTAGCAGCATACATTAGAAACAGATACATTTAATGGCAGCAGGAACTCACGTTTCTTGAGGTCATGGTTTCTGTCAAATGGGCTAAATTATGTAAAAAAAAAATCAACTATAATGTAGAAAACTCTTCTCACCTGGGTTTTCGTTGAGATATGGCTTGCAAATGGTACACTGTGTGTTTATGGTAGATTTTGCTTTCTGCAAGAAGGATAGGTGGTCTAAAATAAGTGGTCAGGCTGATTTCCTTTATAATCCAACTCAAGTCATAGAAACAATGTTCATTTTTCTTTTTCCTTTCACCAAAATAAAGTATATGCATTGTTCCAAAATGCTGAAATACAAATGAACAAAAACAAGATAAGGCATGAAAATTCATCTGGAAACAAAACAAAACAGAGTGAAAGATTCCTTGAGGACTAGGTTGTAATCACAAGTCTTTACATTACGGGCAGTAGAAACTGTCACCTCTTCAATCAGAGCTCTGACCCCAAAGACACTGAACTCTATTTTATTTGTTATTATTTTTGTAATCAAAGTTAAAGTTAGGTTTATTGAGCTTGCTGCAGCAAAGGAGAACGCACACTGAGGAATCATGGACACCTCAGTAGGAGGAAGCTGGGGGGAGCTTATCACAACATTTGGGCTTGTGCCTGGAGTTTATAAGGAGGGTTTAAGAAAGCCAGGGGCCAGGTGACGCCTGGTTTTTCACTTTCTGAGGTCCTTGTGGATGTTGGTGCTTATCAGAGTGTGGATTAATTCTTGTCCTGGCTCATGACACTGAACTTTAGAAAGTACAAAAACAGATGGAGATGAAGAGTGGAGTTCAAGATCAGAGAGTCTGAAAGTACAAGAACCCTCTTGTGCCCAGGGGTTGCTCCTTTCCTCTGTTTCCTTAACACATGATTTGTTCCCATCACACCTACTGTCTCCATTGTTTAGAAGGTGAGGCTGAAAATAGGTATTTGTTGTTCTTCAAAATTGCTGGTTTGGCTCTAGTGCCAAGCTGGTTTAGACTGAATCCTTGATCATCTTATTTTATAGGCTATGATACTTACAGAGCTCAATCTTGGGACACCCATATCAACTTCTCAGAACATAATTTTAGCTGTTACATTCCATCATGAACCATGACCAGATGCTTACCACAGGAAATCAATGCCTCTCATAAACGTTGTCATTACAAACTAAGAAAATAGTCCCCTAGACGTTTTTCCTTATTAGCCTAAAGAATGGAAATAAGATGTTCAGCCAGAAAAAAAATAGCTTTCAAGTCCTTATTAAGAGTGGTAGGAAACACAAATCTGAGTCCCAAGGGATAAAAGCTAAACACGCCCTTTAAAGAAGTCAATATTTGGGAAATGTGTGAAGTAATATCTTAGCACATCTGCTCAAACAGTTTAAAATATAAACTTTAGAAGATATACAATGAATTTTCTAGCGGTATAATTCTTCCAAAGAGTGCCACTGGAGGACATTTTTTTGGGAAAAAAGATTACATGTCATTCTTGAAATGTCCTAAAAACTATAAGGTCTAGCTTTGTTCACTTTTCCTAAAATGGAATAATCTGCAACCTAACATCTCAGTTCTCATACACCTAGTTTATAAATGGAACATGAGCTCTCCCAGTGTGATTTCTCTATGAAAAAGATAATCTCATTGGACTGAACTAGGGAGAAAGTGAAAGAAAAAAGAAAACACCTCAAATAGAAAATTATTTAAACCTTTTGTGCTACTCCTAAGTCTTTATGGTTGATAACAACGTGGCCCTTTACAGTGGTCCTCGTAAAGAAGTGGAGCTATTTCCTTAGCCCTAGATCCTGGCTGGGCTCGCTACTTGTTTTGGTCAATAGAATGTAATGGAACCAAGCAAGTGACATCGTGTGTATACTGAGCCGTAGACACAGACAGCTTTGAAGCTTTCATTCTTGCCTTCTTGGAGTGTTGTTTCCATGTGAATGAGTCTAAGTCAGCCTGATGGAGAGGTCCTGTGGAGAACTGAGGCATCCAGCCTGAAGCTTTTACTGCAAGTCATGTTGAATGAGGCCACGTTAGACCATTCAGCCCCTGTTTACTTGCTGTCCCATAGGTGAGTCCAGGCAAAACCAGTGCAGGAATCTTCCAACCCCATTCCAAATTGCTGACTCACAGAATCATGGGAAGATAAATGATTATTGCTTTAAGCTTCTATATTTTGAGGTGTTTGTTGCTCAGCAAAGGTTAACCAATACAGTCATCCTAAATGTTTCCCAGTGCTGCCAGTCTCTTACTGACAGGTGCGTAATTAGCCAATCCAAAGGAAACATCTGTTTCACACTTAAGACCTTTCATGTGAATGCTAGAATTATTTTATTTTTAACCACCATCAGGCATTAGTGGTGGTCAGATCTCAGTTAAACAAGTAATTCATTGCTGTTGTCCCTATCATCAAACTTGTTTCCCTTACACACATACACACGTACATGTGTGTATATATGTGCATGCATTTTCATCTGTGTTTAGATTGCTGCATGAGAACCATTGTTATTAGCCTTGGTATGTTGAGGAATTTTATGAAACCAGAGTAAAACCATACTTGGGAATGAGATGGTCAGACAAAATTGAGTTTAATTTCTGCTACCCTTCCCTAGGTCTCTTTTCCTGTCAAAGCCTGACTTTTTTTTTTCTTCTCTTTGATAAGTTGTCAAAAAATTTCCCTAATGATAGATTTATTTGAGTTAACGGGCTTTCTCTTCCAAAAATGCAAATATCTGGGGGGGTGTGAAAGATCAGGCATTCAAGTCTTTCTGTGAATTGGTTTAATCAGCTGCATTCCTTCATACCCCTGTCTGAGCCAGCTGTATAGAGAACATGAGGGTTTGGGGTAGAGGTAGGAGATAGGAAATTAGGAACTTGCAGACTTTTAGAAGTAGGGTAGGCCAAGTGGGGAAATCACAGTATCATAGTATCTTAAGGCATTATGATGGCATGGGATTCATGAAGGGCTGTAAGAGGTAGAATGAACATATAAGAGAAAGACAGGGAGAATATATAAGGTAGAGTCTTTATTAAAATATGTCCTAGGACCAGCTCTTCCCCTGGGACTGCGAACAAACTCATCGTTAGATTCTCTTTCTGTCATATGATGCTCTGATTTCCGGGTCCAGGTTTAAATTATACCATGTATACTATTTTTTCAGACATGATGAAGGAAAATAGGCTTTCGTGGGTGAAGATGGTAGATTTGAGTTGTTACTCTGAAAATCTAACTTCTGTAGACTCGTGAGAAAGATGTGCAAGAGGGAGATTCCTGGTAATGGTACTCTATGATTGAAGCAGGACTTCATCCACAAACTCCTGTTTGGAACCTCTTAGGTGGCTTTGGTCTCAAACTCTCAAATAGCAGTTGGTGACATAATTTGTCCCTTCTGTCAAAGCTTTGGCCATAAGCATGCTGAGAGTCCTCCTCTCCTTCTCTACCTTTGATCCACTCCTGAATCTTGGCTTCCAAGGCAGATCTAACTCTGATAATTTAAAAAGGAATGAGCCTTTTCTCCGTAAATATTAGAACAGAGCTAGTTCAGACCTACTGTCTTTTAATACAGTCCTCTGGACATGTTTCTGATGGGTCACCGCGTTGGTGGCATAAGAGGAAATTATTCAAAAAAGGACCAAGGTTAAAAAACTATAGATCAGGGTTTCCCTGGTGGTTCAGTGGTTGAGAGTCCGCCTGCCGATGCAGGGGACACGGGTTTGTGCCCCGGTCCGGGAAGATCCCACATGCCGCGGGGTGTCTTAACGGATTTAGCATTGATTTCCTTTTTTTCTTTAATTTGTTTCTGCACAAAAATTTTAATGACCTTGGCACACTGCATTTATCATAATTTTTTGCAGTTGTACATCACTCTATACATAAGATACTGTCCTCTTCTTTCTGATGAGGAAAACAAGGCTCAGAGAGGCGGGGAAAAGTGTCTAAATATTATCTGCCCTTCTGCATTATGTGATGTTGCCACTACATAATCACCATCTCTTCCCTTCCTATGGTATTGACCAGATCTGTTTCTAAGTTTTGTACAACGATTCCCTAACATATTATTAAAAACAAAAGGAAAAAAACCCTAAAATTAAAAACAAACCAAAAAATCTCACACCTCTCAGGCATTTCTCCCTGCTACAGTACTTTCCTCAGACTTACCAAACCCATGTCTAAGGTAAAAGTCACTGGTATTTAAGTTTTGCTGGTCTTTGGAGAAATTCAAACTGTGATTTTACTAGATTGTTCTGCCCATTTGTTCCCTAGAAATTCTTCAAAAATCCCAATTTGAAATCACTTGCTTAGAAAAAACTGGTCTGTTTATGTTTTCAAAAGCTTTATAGTCTTTCACTATAAGATACTTAGACGTGTTTAACTGGAAAGGAGGAAAATGTGTTTGGTAACAGCCGTGTTTCGGAGAAAGCTGTGCATAGAGTATCTAAATTCAAATCATATCAGAGCAATTTAGGTTTTTTTTTTTTCTTGTGGAGAAGGAAGCACCAAGAGAATCTTTGTTTAATGATCTGAACTCTGTCAGAGGGCTTAAGCAATAATGATCAGAACATATGTGTGTATGTTGGAAAGTAAGAGAATATTTGTCTCACAGTGCCTAGGACCAGGGGAATATACCAATTAAGATTATATGGGCATCTTCTACATTAGTTGGGTAGGATTATCAACTTGGAATAAAAGAATCTAACTTTTATGTTAGATACTTTAACTGAATGTATCTCACCCCAAATTAACTGTGAAATATGGGATCAAGTTCTACAAAAATAGAGGCAAATTTTAAAATCAAATTTAGCTTGTGTCTAAGGGAAAAACTAAAAATAAATTGAAACCTCCACATTGCAATAAACCAGAAGCAGAAAATTAGGCATAGAGCACATTTTTAAAACTAGTAAGAGGTCACTGGCATACAGTCTCAGGAAAGATTTGTTTTTAATTCCTGTATTTGCCTTTTACATTTAAGATAAAGAGAAACTTGAGCATTTTGAGAGATGTGGAAATCAAATGGCTGCAGAGTGGGGATGAGAAAGGAAGTTATGGAGGTGAGAATTTAGGGAAGACGCACAGGCAATGTTAGATGTTCAAAATGGATTTAGTCTGTGAATGAGAGAGTTCTTCTGAAACATGTTCCTAAATTACGAGATTAGGTCAAAATATGTAGTGATGCAAAAGTGACTGTTTACTTGGTAAAAGAAAGGAATATTTAAATGATGCTAGAATTTGTACTACTAAAGATTAGTCAATGATCAGAGTACAAAAGTTGTGTCAAATTACTACTGTTAGTTATGCATGGCAGAAAAGTGCTTCTTATAATAGAATTGACAAGGTAGGAATCAGCATTTGTGAAACCATTAAGAAATGACCAGGTTTTGAATTTTGTACTTGAAACCTAATGAAAACATTATTTTTACTGTCACTAAATATATCTAACACTTTAAACTGAAGTGAAAGTATGGTAGCTACATTTTTACATTTTTAAAGATATACCTTGTGAGAATCCAGAGGTTTCCACGTAGTACACTATTCTCGATATTAACTCTTTTCTCTCACCTTTCCAGGTGAAAGGAAATGCAATGCATGTGGATCATTCCCTAATAAAACAAAGTACTATCAGGTACTAGCAGCGGGGATAGCTACCTATTTCCTGCCCTGAGTGGTAGTGGGAGAAGTAAGGGATGCAGATGCCCCTGCTGGCCAGCTGTGGCCAAGGCCAGGAAGGAGCATAAAGGTACCAAGCCAACAGTTGGCAAGGTCAATAGTGAACAGGGGAAGCTGCAAGTTAGATATACATGAAGTCTTTATAAGAGGCTGAGCAGTTCTGCCGTGGAGTGTAAAGAGAGTAGTCTGGCCTTCCTATAGCAGTTTATCACTTAATATATGGTACAAAGCTATACATATTCATTTCTTTATTATGTATATTTATTTTACAATAAACCCTTTACGCAACAATGAACCAAAGAAAGAAGTGTACATTTAATAAAAATTTAAGGATTGAATTTTGTTTTTCATTCTCAAGAAAGGTGATAATAACCATGTACAAAATGGTTATTGATATTTACACAATATCATGGTATCATGTCAAAATCACTAAGCTCAGGAAAATCAGAGGAGACATATCTGCTGAAGAAGCATTAGCATCACCTTTCTTTTTGCGGTACACGGGCCTCTTACTGTTGTGGCCTCTCCCGTTGCGGCACACAGGCTCCGGACACGCAGGCTCAGCGGCCATGGCTCACGGGCCCAGCCGCCCCGCGGCATGTGGGATCTTCCCGGACCGGGGCACGAACCCGTGTCCTCTGCATCGGCACGCGGACTCTCAACCACTGCGCCACCAGGGAAGTCCTAGCATCACCTTTAATTGTTCGGAGGTATTTTAGGGAGCCTGTCTCTGATGATGGTGATTTACCACAAGCAGCTGCCCACTGTGAAACCTCACTTCTTTTATTTAAACAAAATGACTTTTTTTCTAAAGTTAATTTTGCTCATTTTCAAGTCCAAGGTTCTTAAATGTCTAAGAAAATTGAGGTGATGTTATTTACTACATTGGCTCTTTTGAAAGCATGATTTTTCTAACAGTTAAATGATGCTAGTATTAAATCAGTACTAATCATTCAATTTTTAATAACAGTTTTTGAAATCAAAAGTAAAGCTTTTAAAAGATTACTCTGCCAAAAGTAAAACATCTGATATTGATATACATGCTATTGTGAGTTCAATTAGAAAGTTAAACAACTGAAGATAAAATGATTTTTGTAACAATTATGCAAATAATAAATTTTGGTGGCTCACAACGTCGTTGTAAAAATAACATTCTTAATAAATGTGGCAGAAGTCTACTTGGAATTCGTTGTGGTTCAGAAACAATTCATATTTGCATTTGAACAATCTGATCAATGGAAATAAAAGTTGTCAAAATTTTATAAACAATTTATATCATGTAATTATAATTGCATAATATAAGCTAGCTATATTTTTATATAAAGAGATGCTGCTCATTTATAAGTATACCATAAATTTTAATTTATAAGATTATTTAAAATATATAAGAAAATGAACCTAATACAACTACTTATAAACTTCTATAATATGATTATGATATTATACATATTTTGTACCAAAAATGACAACTTGCAATAGTACCTACTTAAAAATTTTTATCATTTATTCATTTATTTTTATTGTGTATAGATGATTTATAATATTAGTTTCAGATGTACAACAAATGATTTAATATTTTTATAGATTATACTCCATTTAAAGTTATAAAATATTGGCTGTATTCCCTGTGCACTATAATATATCCTTGAAGCTTATTTATTTTATATGTAGCAGTTTATACCTCTTAATCCCCTACCTTTATCTTGCCCCTCCCCCTTCCTTCTACTTATGTGTAACCACTAGTTTATTTTCTATATCTGTAAGTCTATTTCTCTTTTCTTATATTCATTTGTTTGCTTCATTTTTCAGACTTCACATAGAAGTGATAACATACAGTATGTTACTTTCTTCGTCTGGCTTATTTCACTAAGCATAATACCCTGCAGGTCTGTCCATGTTGCAAATTGCAAAATTTCATTCTTATTTGTGGCTGAATAGTAGTCCAGTGTATGTATATACCACAGCATCTTTATGCATTTGTCTCTTGATGGACACTGAGGTTGCTTCCATATTTCGGCTATTATAAATAGTGCTGCTATGAACATTGTGGTGCATATGTCTTTTCTAATTAATGTTTTCATTTTCTTTGGATACATACCCAGTACTGGAATTGCTGGATCATATGGTAATTTTATTTTTAGTTTTTTCGAGGAACCTACATACTGTTTTCCACAGTGGGTGCACAAAATTACATTCCCACCAACAGTCTACAAGCGTTCCCTTTTCTCCATATTCTCGCCAACACTTGTTTGTGGTCTTTTTGATGATAGCCATTCTGTCCCTCACTCATGGTGGTTTGCTTTAACCATAATATGTAATTTGTAATTATACCCTTTTACTTATTCAAACTTTTTTTTGTGGAATTATGGGTGGCCTGCATTGAGGGTATGAGCCTGAAACATGATTTGCTTTTCCTTTGCCAAGTTTCTTGCGTTGCTATTAGCTCTGTACCCTGTAAATTAATTTTTTAGGTTAAAGTATTCTTGACTGCAGAGGGAGAATACATTGGAGCTCAGTTCTATATGAGGACAAGCTTATGGTTACAGAAATTTTTTTCTATCAAAGACCATGCTGAAATAGAAGAGTTTTACGTTATCTTATCTCCCTTTGCAATGCATAGATTTCTCCTCTAATTTGCCTTTTCACTAAGGGTTTGCCCTTACGGGGTCTCAGCATTATCCAAGAGTCTCAGTAACAATTGTCCTACCCTATACAAGCCCAACAGCTTATCTTATATCTTCGTGTGGCTGCTGAAATCCCAGACCCTCGTTATGGGTATAGTAAATGCCAACCATTCGCAAGGCAACCATAGCATTGGTATTAATTCAACACTTTTCCTTCTCTTGCTTTGTGGCCCCTGGGGATTTCTCTTGCTGTCTTGTGAGCTCACTTATGATTTGAAAATATATTCTTTATGCTTATCGTTTCTGAGTGCTTTGCCGCTTTTAAAGCTATTTATTTTTAATTTTCTCATAGGAAAACATTTAGAGAAAGAGCCTCTTTACTTTTCATGAACTTCCATTTCAAAAGATCTCTACCTTATAAAATCAAAATGATATAGTACATAGAGAGTCAAATAGTAATGCTCTGAATTATTACTTCAGCTTGTTGGGGGGCTGGGTACACACAATGGTTTTACTAGGAAGTACTCCATGCTGAGTACTAGTTTCCAGCTTTTGATCTGAGCAAGAAGTGACCCTTTCCACTAAAATCAGTTTAAAATTCACCTCCCATTTACAGTGTTGAGAAGTTGGTGATCACAGAAGAACAACTAGGGTGTAAAGAATTTGTACAGCCAGAACAGTATTGATTATTTTGGAGGAAGCAAAGCCTTCTATAGAAATTGATGCCAAAAGGCTCAGAACAAAATGCTTCTACTTTAATCAAGTACCTACATAAGTTCAAGAAATCATAAATAATGGCCCTGAAGCCATATTTGACACCCCTTATTCTGTCCCAGAATTCACGGGACAGAATAAGGTGACATCGAGTTTGAAGAAAGGAGAAGGAAGTCTGGATAAGAATCATCTCTTTTGCCTTTCTGTTAAGGGATTGACACCAGTTCTTTATTGGGGAAGAATTATAAATAAATATATCTTTTAAAATGTGCCATCCCTAAATGTATATTACAAATTGGTTACAGAACTAAGAGAACGGTTTGAAACATGGTCAGCAAATCCTTCTGCCATCTTCTTAAAGTCCTGAGTTTAAGTATCCACGTTATGTATTTTTCTAGAAGGAGAAACGTCCTTGATTCTTGTTCTTTCAGAAGATATATCAGGCAAGGAGCCCTCCTTAGAAGATTTTTGTCTAAGCAAAACTTACCTTTCTTCCGTTACACAGAGTGTCACACGTTGCATGGGAAAGTGGGGCCCCATTCTTTCTTGAGCCTTTGAATATGGCAGCTGTTTAAGTGCCCAGTTGGTCGTGCTACCATCAGACCAATTCAGTTGTAAAGACATACCGGTAAGCCCCATCACAGACAAGCCTGCTTGTTTGTTTGTTTTAGTTGTGGTAGAGAATATATAACATGAAGTTTACCATTTAACCGTTTTTAAGTGTATAGTTCAATGGCATTAAGTGCATTCACATTATTGGGCAACCGTCACCACCATCTATCTCCAGAAATTTTTCATCTTCCTAAACTGAAACTCCATACCGATTAAACAGTGACTCCACATTCCTCCCTCCTCCTCCCCTCTGGCAATTACAGTTCTACTTTCTGTCTCTGTGAATTTATTCTAGGTACCTCATATAAGTGGTCCCATATAATATGTGCCCCTTTGTGATTGGCTCATTTCACTTAGTACAATTTCTTCAAGGTTTATCCATGTTGTAGCATGTGAATGCAGTAAAATACGTAACATAAATTTATTCTCTTAACAAATTCTAAATGTGCATTACAGTATTGTTAACTACGTGCAACAGTGTGTTAACACTGAACAACTCTCCATTTCCCCCTCCCCCAGCCCCTGGAAACCACCATTCTGTTTTTTCTATTTCCATAAGTTTGATTCTTTAGTTACCTCATATAAGTGGAATCATGCAGTATTTGTCTTCTGTGATTGCCTTATTTCATTCAACGTAATATCCTCAAGGTTTAACCATGTTGTAACATGTGACAAAGTTTCCTTCTTTTTTAAGGCTGAATAATATTAGGCAGTCTGCTTCGAGTATGAGAAAGAAAGTTTGACCCATTCAAGCACAGGATATGACTATACAACTTTTTTTCTTGCAGAGCCCATGATGAAAGAGAACATTTTCTTGTATATTTTAATCTATTTCTTATATACTGATTTTTTTCTTGACAAGTATGAACTTTTTCTGAAAAAGCAAAATTGTAATAATATTCATTAAATTCGTTGTGGGCTCTGTATGTGCCAGGCAGTGTCCTAAATGCTTTACACGCGTTGCCTCAGTTAACCCTGACAGTCATCCCATGTGGTAGACATTACCATTATTGTTTCTGTTTTAGAATGAGGATATCAAGGTTCAAAGACACTAAGTAACTTTTCTGAGGCTAAGGTCCCACCACTAATAAGTGGGGGAACTGAGATTTCCACAATCCACTGTGTTCCCAAGAACACTGTCTTCAACAGCACATTCAGCTACTTTCCTGTATTTTGGCCAATATGGTGTAGAAATTATTTAATCTGCAGATTGAGCATATCCTAATTTGCTAAATCTGTAGCTGTTCTCCACCAGGAAGATCCTTATTTTTCACATCCTCATTTTCTTGGCTATACTGCCAGTTCCTCCCTACCACCACACTTTGAATTTGATATACACAACTTTTTTTTTTTTTTTCTCCTCTCACCACTGTGGCCTCTCCCACCACGGAGCACAGGCTCCGGACGCGCAGGCTCAGCGGCCATGGCTCACGGGCCCAGCCAGTCCACGGCATGTGGGATCTTCCCGGACCGGGGCACGAACTCGTGTCCCCTGCATCAGCAGGCGGACTCTCGACCACTGCGCCACCAGGGAAGCCCTACACAACTCTTCATCAGTCTTCCTCCAGCCTTTAATTTCTTTCATTGCTTCTCTCTCTTTGTCTTTCAGAGGTAGAAATGTAAAACCATTATGAACACAATGCAGTTTGAGCTATAAGAATTAAATCATTAAAAAAAAAAAGCAAATCTAGCCCCATGTGAGAGGTATCCTTGAGAGTTAGTTAACAGCTGGTTTAACAAAGAAGCAGCTGTACCGAAAAAGGTTGTTGGAAGAAAGTATTTTTAGTCCTTTAGGATTTTCATCTTCTTTTTGGAACTTTCACATTAGTTGTACTCCGTACCGTGTGTTCTGAAAGTTTATATTTTGCAGCTGAGTCCCTACTTAAGAAAATTCTAAAATATCCTAAAGTTTTCCCTGATGGAAAGTGGCAAATGATAAAACTGCTGGTTGCTACAGGAGAAAGGATCCATGTGTTCTGTGGCTTCAAAGGCCAAGTTCTGATGCTCATACGCATAGCCTACAGAGGAGCCGGTGAGTCCAAAGTCCCTTCTGTGCTATCTGGTCACAAAGTCTATCCAGGAGCATTGATCTTCACAAAAAAAAAAAAATCAAATCAACTGATGAACTGTGTTGGTCACTAGGATGATCCCAGTAGTGAAATGCAGTTCCGCTTTTAAATTATTTTAAATTATTATTATCATCACCATTTGTTGCAATACATGATTTCATTTAATACACCCAACAACCTTACAAGCTTAGAATCCCCATTTTATATATTATAAATTGAACCTCAGCATAACAGAGCTGGGATATGGGTTGGCCAAAAAGTTCGTTAGGTTCTTCTGTAAGACGTTATGGAAAAACCCGAACGAAACTTATTGGCCAATCCAATAAAACCAACTTTTAGGTTCCAAACCACTCGTTTAAATTCAGAACCTATATAACTAAGCTGTTTGTTAAGATGCTTCTGGAAATTTTCCATGCTCTCCAATTGAGACATAAAGAAAAGAAGATACTTCTTAGTGCCAGAGACTTCCAATTTCTCCTCCATATTCATTCTCCTTTTATTCTTTGTTAATACATTTCTAATTTTTAACTGGCTATGTTGCTGTCCTGCTGTAAGACCACATGTCACAGATTTCCTTGCTGTTACATGTGGCATTGTGATTAAGTGCTACCCAATGAGATGTGAGTAGAAGTTTTGAGTGTACTTTTGGAAACTCCCCTTAAAAGACAAGGGGTATGTACCTATTTTCTTTCTTCCTCATTGCATTTTACTGGATAAAATAGCCGGAGCTCCAACAGTTATATTTGTCTCTGAGGATGGGGTCTTATCCTAGGGATGATGGCAGTAAAGAGCTGGAAGGAACCTGAGTCTGACAACTTTAGGCTGACGCCATACCAACTCCAACTCCGGGTTTCTTTTGCGCAAAAAGAAATAAATTTCTGTCTCTTTAAGCCACTATTATTTGCTTTATTTCAGTTACTACCATTAAACTTTTTCATGTCTGCTAGTTGCAGAATATAACGTAGGTAGCCATCTTGCAATCATGAAGACAAAACAGTGTGCTAAGGATGACAAAACAGATGGATGTAAAATATCTGGGTCTTTGAGGGCTCTATCAAAGTGTTAAGTTAACCATTCCTGGAGCTACCCTACTTCTGGCATGTACTATGTAAGATAATAAATCTTCTCCCTTTTAAATGTCAGTTAAGTTAGGGCATTCTAACATTTGTAGATGAATGCATTGTTGATGCTACACTACTACACATAGAATAAAATGCAAACTTCTTACCCAAATCTCTATGTCCTCTGTGACCTGGCTCCTGCCTACTTTTCCTACTGTCAAATGTCACTTGCTCACTGTATGCCATGAGGACATTTTTTTCCTGAATTTTTCTGTATCCGCAGTACCTAGGACAGTGCCTGAGTTGTAGTAGTTGCTCAATAAACATATGTTGAATGAGTAAGTTAGTGGATGAACAGTGTATCCCAGAACTGGTTATTTTGCTAGATGTTTTCTCAGAATTTCTCAATTACTCTGCTCTTTCTTCCCACCTGAGCCTTTAAGTTTGGAAGCACGGATCCCAAATTCTCATCAAAATTATTAATGTCTTATTTCTGCATTCCCCAGGACTCACTTCTCTCCTCCGTCCCTTCAATTTCCCCCTCATTTTAAAATGTAGACAGTGGTCATGTCAATCTAGTAAACTTGGGGCTTTAGTATGCACCTAACGTAGTTAGATCAGAGCTATTTTGAATGTTCCTCAGGCTTACAGCTAAAACACGAAGTCACAAATTCCTTATCTTTACAAATCCAGGAGAATGAAATTCAAAACCTCAGAGAATTCCTTCCTTAAAGCTGAGATTATGATCCCATCTGAGAGAACCCAAAACCAATCAGTGCTACCAGCCGTAAAATTATTGATTAGTCCCTTTACAATTGGTCCTCGTGGCCTGGTAAGGCTGGGGACAACAATATGCCTTCCCAGACACTGTTATATGGCTCAAGTGCCTCATTTTTTTTCTTGGATGTGATTACAGAACTACTTTGTTCATGTTAGAATCTCTGATAAATATATCAAACGTCACACATGCTTCTATAAACCATAGTCATTGCTCTAAAGGGAACACTTCATCATCCTCTAGGAGTTAAGGACTATCAGTGTAATGAAGGATTGCCTCTGCCCTGCTACCAACCCTGGGTGCTTTTAGGTGGCTTGGACCACCACTCCCCATCCTCCACCCACAGAGACTGTGCAGTAAACGGATAAATTGACTAAAAGGCACTATAGAAATAATGGTGCCAGATGGATCCAGTGAATTTTCACGCTAGTGTCACTTTTCTTCTTTGGCAGAGCACTGCTTTGCAAATAACATATATCTAGAGGTTACCTAAGTCCTTTGCAGTCATTGTCTCTCATTCAGTGAGCAAAAGCAAAACGGACAAAACTTTGAGATGGGCACTTTTGTTCTCTATTATGTACCAGGAGATTATTATTAATATCGATTGTGCAGAATTTTTTCTCTTTGCCTCTCCAGATCAGCCCTCTACCCTTCTCCACCCTGCTCCATGCCTGATGTCTGTGGACTGCATCAGTGGCCTCCCATGCCCTCTGACTTTCAGCTGGCTTCAGCCAAAGGGAGGTACTGGCAGGAGATGAGTGGGTGGGAAGAAAGAGAGGTTGGAGTATTTATTCTTCTGACACTTTCTTGCCAGGTCTCATGGAGTTCTTTTTATTGGCCCTGGCCCATTGCTCTAGAGGTAGTAGCAATGTCCCTAGGTTGCTAATTTCAGAGTTTTTCTGTTCCTTCTTGATTTTTTTCTTAACCCTCCTACAACTTTGCAAATAATCTCTGAAACTCTCTTCAATCATTTTAGTCCTCTGTCTCCTGCTAGGACCTGACTGACAGACTAGTCCAAGGTCTGGCTGTTCAAGTCTAGTGGCAGAGCTAAGGTGATATTTAGGCTGTCTGATTCCAAACGTATGAGCTTGTTCATGGGGCATGACTTCTTCCTCCTTCTCCCTTTCCTCTCCATTCTCTCCCAGGCGAGGAGAGGACACATTTTGTCCAATTATGGGAAGCGTTTTAATGCCACCCTTTTGTAGACAATATATTACAGTCCTTATTCATGAGCCCAGCAATGATTATGTTCATCACAGTGCATTGCTCCAATAACACCTGTATATTGTGGGTGCTATCGGAGCACCCACAGAACCCTGTATATTGTCAGGGTTCTCCAGGGAAACAGAACGAATGGGAGATATATGTGTGCGTGTGTGGAGAGAGAGAGGCTTATAGGAATTGGCTGACATGGCCAATTGGCTGAGAAGTCCCACAATCTGTCATGTGTAAGCTAAAGTCAGTGGTGTCATTTAATTCACGTTCAAAG
Source organism: Aethalodelphis obliquidens (assembly GCF_003676395.1). NCBI lineage: Eukaryota > Metazoa > Chordata > Mammalia > Artiodactyla > Delphinidae > Aethalodelphis > Aethalodelphis obliquidens. The sequence goes on along the minus strand of NW_020837955.1, from coordinate 9,859,357 downwards.
GCCTGAGAATCAGGGGCCAGTGGTCTAAATCCTGGTATGAATCCAAAAGCCCTATAACTAGGAGTGCCAATGACCGAGGGAAGGAGAATATGGATGTCTCAGCTCCAACAGAGAAAGAGAATTCTCCCTTCCAACACCTTTTTGTTCTATTCAGGCCCTCAGTGGTTTGGATAATGCCCACCCACATTAGGGGAGGGCAATCTTCCTTTCTCAGTCTACAGATTCAAATGTTGATGTCTTCCAGAGACAACCTCACAGACACACCCAGCAATAATGTTTTCCCAGCCATCTGGGCATCCCTTGGCTCAGACAAGTTAACACATAAAATTCACCACCACATCTCCCACTGGCCACACTCCTTGCATACACTGGCTATAACTGTGAAGATCCATGGAGCCCATACGATGTGTAGGATACAAGCAGAAGACAAGGCATGGGAAGGTCTGCATTCTAGTTTTAGATCTTTAACTTTCCAGCTTCAAGTCACGGCAACTCTACGACTCAGATCTTTTGTCCATAGAATGGGGATCATGTATAAGTCCTGCCTAACTGATAATGACTTTGTGAGGTTAGAATACTGTCAGGAATGTGACATCAGGAGAAAAAGGATTAATCTAATACACAGTTAATCCTGGCTGCAGAATTCTTGCACGCAGGAACTGTTTTGTTTAGCCAAACAACCTATGGTTCTAGAACAAAAGCCCTCACGGCCTGGTCAGGATGAGCAGAGGGTGAGGTAGAGAGAATTAAATTGCCTGCATAATAAAGTAGGAAGAAGTTGAAACTTGCTTGGAAAGTCTGAATGTGTGAGGAGGTGATACGGGGAGATGAGGGTGGGGAGGGGAGAAGCAGCAGAGCAACATGGCGCTGGGCTAAGTCTTTCCATGGAGTAGCAGCCCAGGCTGAAATCGTTAGTGAGAGGGAGAGTGGAGGGACTCCAGGTGGTTAATATTCCTTCCAATCATTGGTGTTCTAGGGTGTAAAACACCTAATGCCCCCAAAATCAGGAAAAGTCAGGGGGTACTTTGGGAATCAAAAGAATGCGGGTAGTACCCTAGGGGAAACCCTGACAGAAAAGAACATGTGTGCATGGGTACAGTTGCATGGAAAGAGGGGATTGGACTTCGGACCTCATATGAGATATAGAAGGATAGAGAGACACTCTGCGACTCCCAACTGCTTTTTAACAAACAATTAGTGAAATCAGATGTCAGACTGGTGTGCGGAGAGATCTATGTCCCAGGTACTCAAACCCTTACTAAGTACCTGCTGGAATTTCTGAATCTGTCAGCAAAAAATTTGTTTTCCATGTGCTTATAGATCAACAAAAATAAATATCCATTTTGAATGTCCCTAGCAAAAGACAGCATTCAGATTAGGTATATTTATTTTCATTAGTGGAATTTTGAAACTGTATTGGACAGGCTTACAACGTGCTTCCCTGCCAAGCATGTGCAGTATTAGAGTTCATTTCTGGTTTCTGCATCACAGCACTGATTTATAGGAAGGGAGGGAGGGAGAGGGGGAGACAGAAAGAGGTCCTACTGTACCACCACCAAGAACAAGAGATGTCTGAATGATATATGGAGCATGTCTGACCTGACTATTTGCAGAAGCCCCTGTTTGCAACACAAAAGAAAAACGGGAGGCTCATTAGTAGAAGGAAGTAATTAAGTCTTTATTTTAAAATTTCTAAAATGTAAATTGTTTAACACTCATTACCCACTGGACTTAATAATATTATGGGATCACTCATGAGACTTCAGTGACAGGCACCCATCCGTTTCCTATTTTTATTTCCACTTTTTAGTTAAACACTTTGCATGTAAGCTCTATAAATAATAGAGACTGGATAATTTAGGTACCAGAAATGGATGCTTAATGTTCCATTAAATTAGAAACCGAAGCAGTGTGATTTGGGCTGTGCCTTGCTGGCCAGAAATAAGTAGAATCCAGGGAGATTACAGACACATTTTGCTAGGTACTGAAAGATTTGCCCATAGTTCTAAGAGGAAATATCAATGTATATCATTTGGAAATGGATTGAATGTTAAATTAAAACCGTGTGACTGCACGTGACTTCTCATATAAGCATAGCCTAGGATTGCGCTAGAATGTTTTTGCAGTTGTGGGCTCTAGAGAGTAACAGAAAATTCATGCTGAGACTATTAGGGAACAATATGGTAGAAATCAAGACTGCACATATTTTGGGTTTTGTAATCTTTTATTGATATATGTGAGTTTCATTTCTGTCTCAAACATTTACTGAATTCCTTTGAGCTGAATGCCTTTGGGCAGTTCAGTTAACTTCTCTGAGTTTCAGATTCTTCATCTGTCACGTGAGCATAGTAATGTCAACTTCATGGATTGATTTTTAGGATTATATGGATATAAGGCACTTAGCACACAACCTTAACGCTTAACACACCCTGCTCAATCGTTACTAGTATTTCTTGACTCTGAAGACTTTTTCAGCTTTTTTTTTTTTAACATCTTTATTGGGGTATAATTGCTTTACAATGGTGTGTTAGTTTCTGCTTTATAACAAAGTGAATCAGTTATACATATACACATGTTCCCATATCACTTCCCTCTTGCATCTCCTTCCCTCCCACCCTCCCTATCCCACCCCTCCAGGCGGTCACAAAGCACCGAGCTGATCTCCCTGTGCTATGCGGCTGCTTCCCACTAGCTATCTACCTTATGTTTGGTAGTGTATATATGTCCATGCCTCTCTCTCGCTTTGTCACAGCTCACCCTTCCCCCTCCTCATATCCTCAAGTCTGTTCTCCAGTAGGTCTGTGTCTTTATTCCTGTCTTACCCCTAGGTTCTTCATGACATTTTTTTTTCTTAAATTCCATATATATGTTAGCATACGGTATTTGTCTTTCTCTTTCTGACTTACTTCACTCTGTATGACAGACCCTAGGTCTATCCACCTCATTACAAATAGCTCAATTTCATTTCTTTTCATGGCTGAGTAATATTCCATTGTATATATGTACCACATCTTCTTTATCCATTCATCCGATGATGGGCACTTAGGTTGTTTCCATCTCCGGGCTGTTATAAATAGAGCTGCAATGAACATTTTGGTACATGACTCTTTTTGAATTATGGTTTTCTCAGGGTATATGCCCAGTAGTGGGATTGCGGAGTCATATGTTAGTTCTATTTGTAGTTTTTCAAGGAACCTCCATACTGTTCTCCATGGTGCCTGTACCAATTCACATTACCACCAGCACTGCAGCAGTGTTCCCTTTTCTCCACACCCTCTCCAGTATTTATTGGTTCTAGATTTTTTGATGATGGCCATTCTGACTGGTGTGAGGTGATACCTCATTGTAGTTTTGATTTGCATTTCCCTAATGATTAATGATGCTGAGCATTCTTTCATGTGTTTGGTGGCAGTCTGTATATCTTCTTTGGAGAAATGTCAATTTAGGTCTTCTGCCCATTTTTGGATTGGATTGTTTGTTTTTTTGTTATTGAGCTGCATGAGCTGCTTGTATATTTTGGAGATTAATCCTTTGTCAGTTGCTTGATTTGCAAATATTTTCTCCCATTCTGAGGGTTGTCTTTTGGTCTTGTTTATGGTTTCCTTTGCTGTGCAAAAGCTTTGAAGTTTCATTAGGTCCCATTTGTTTATTTTTGTTTTTATTTCCATTTCTCTAGGAGGTGGGTCAAACAGGATCTTGCTGTGATTTATGTCCTAGAGTGTTCTGCCTATGTTTTCCTCTAAGAGTTTGATAGTTTCTGGCGGTACATTTAGGTCTTTAATCCATTTTGAGCTTATTTTTGTGTATGGTGTTAGGGAGTGTTCTAACCTCATACTTTTACATGTACCTGTCCAGTTTTCCCAGCACCACTTATTGAAGAGGCTGTCCTTTCTCCACTGTACATTCCTGCCTCCTTTATCAAAGATAAGGTGACCGTACGTGCCTGGGTTTATCTCTGGGCTTTCTATCCTGTTCCATTGATCTATCTTTCTGTTTTTGTGCCAGTACCACACTGTCTTGATTACTGTAGCTTTATAGTATAGCCTGAAGTCAGGGAGCCTGATTCCTCCAGGTCCATTTTTCTTTCTCAAGATTGCTTTGGCTATTCGGGGTCTTTTGTGTTTCCATACAGATTGTGAAATTTTTTGTTCTGGTTCTGTGAAAAATGCCAGTGGTAGTTTGATAGGGATTGCATTGAATCTGTAGATTGCTTTGGGTAGTAGAGTCATTTTCACGATGTTGATTCTTCCAATCCAAGAACATGGTATATCTATCTAGTTGTATCATGTTTAATTTCTTTCATCAGTGTCTTATAATTTTCTGCATACAGGTCTTTTGTCTCCTTAGGTAGGTTTATTCCTAGATATTTTATTCTTTTTGTTGCAATGGTAAATGGGAGTGTGTTTGTCCTTGATTTCACTTTCAGATTTTTCATCATTAGTGTATAGGAATGCCAGAGATTTCTGTGCATTAATTTGTTATCCTGCTACTTTACCAAATTCATTCATTAGCTCTAGTAGTTTTCTGGTAGCATCTTTAGGATCTTCTGTGTATAGTATCATGTCATCTGCAAACAGTGACAGCTTTACTTCTTCTTTTCTGATTTGGATTCCTTTTATTTCCTTTTTTTCCCTGATTGCTGTGGCTAAAACTGTCAAAACTATGTTGAATAAGAGTAGTGAGAGTGAGTAACCTTGTCTTGTTCCTGATCTTAGTGGAAATGCTTTCAGTTTTTCACCATTGAGGATGATGTTGGCTGTGGGTTTGTCACATATGGCCTTTATTATGTTGAGGAAAGTTCCCTCTGTGCCTACTTTCTGCAGGGTATTTATCATAAATCGGTGTTGAATTTTGTCGAAAGCTTTATCTGCATCTATTGAGATGACGATATGGTTTTTATCCTTCCATTTGTTAATATGGTGTATCACTTGATTGATTTATGTATATTGAAGAATCCTTCCATTCCTGGAATGAACCCCACTTGATCATGGTGTATGATCCTTTTAATATGCTGTTGGATTCTGTTTGCTAGTATTTCGTTTAGGATTTTTGCATCTATACTCATCAGAGATATTGGCCTGTAGTTTTCTTCTTTGTGACATCCTTGTGTGGTTTTGGTATCAGGGTGATGGTGGCCTCATAAAATAAGTTTGGGAGTGTTCCTCCCTCTGCTATATTTTGGAAGAATTTGAGAAGGATAGGTGTTAGCTCTTCTCTAAATATTTGATAGAATTCACCTGTGAAGCCATCTGCTCCTGGGCTTTTGTTGGTTGGAAGAATTTTAATCACAGTTTCAATTTCAGTGCTTGTGATTGGTCTGTTCATATTTTCTATTTCTTCCTGATTCAGTCTTGGCAGGATGTGCATTTCTAAGAATTTGTCCATTTCTTCCAGGTTGTCCATTTTATTGGCATAGAGTTGCTTGTAGTAATCTCTCATGATCTTTTGTATTTGTTCAGTGTCAGTTGTTACTTCTCCTTTTTCATTTCTAATTCTATTGATTTGAATCTTCTCCCTTTTTTTCCTGATGAGTCTGGCTAATGGTTTATCAATTGTGTTTATCTTCTCAAAGAACCAGCTTTTAGTTTTATTGGTCTTTGCTATCATTTTCTTCATTTCTTTTTCATTTATTTCTGATCTGATCTTTATGATTTCCTTCCTTCGCTAACTTTGGCGTTTTCCTTGTTCTTCTTTCTCTAATTGCTTTAGGTGCAAGGTTAGTTTGTTTATTCGAGATGTTTCCTGTTTCTTAAGGTAGGATTGTATTGCTATAAACTTCCGTCTTAGAACTGCTTTTGCTGCATCCCATAGATTTTGGGTCCTCGTTTCTCCATTGTCATTTGTTTCTGGGTATTTTTTGATTTCCTCTTTGATTTCTTCAGGGATCACTTTGTTATTAAGTAGTGTATTGTTTAGCCTCCACATGTTTGTAGTTTTTACAGATCTTTTCCTGTAATTGATATCTAGTCTCATAGCGTTGTGGTCGGAAAAGATACTTGATAGAATTTCAGTTTTCTTAAATTTACCATAGCTTGATTTGTGACCCAAGATATGATCTATCCTGGAGAATGTTCCATAAGCACTTGAGAAAAATGTGTATTCTGTTGTTTTTGGATGGAATATCCTATAAATATCCATTAAGTCCATCTTGTTTAATGTATCATTTAATGCTTGTGTTTCCCTATTTATTTTCATTTTGGATGATCTGTCCATTGGTGAAAGTGGGGTGTTAAAGCCCCCTAGTATGAATGTGTTACTCTCAATTTCCCCTTTTATGGCTGTTAGTATTTGCCTTATGTATTGAGGTGCCCCTATATTGGCTGTATAAATATTTACAATGGTTATATCTTCTTCTTGGATCGGTCCCTTGATCATTATGTAGTGACCTTCCTTGTCTCTTGTAACATTCTTTATTTTAAAGTCTATTTTGTCTGATATGAGAATTACTACTCCAGCTTTCTTTTGGTTTCCATTTGCATGGAATATCTTTTTCCATTCCCTCACTTTCAGTCTGTATGTGTCTCTAGGTCTGAAGTGGGTCTCTTGTAGACAGCATATATATGGGTCTTGTTTTTTATCCATTTAGCCAGTCTGTGACTTTTGGTGGGAGCATTTAATCCATTTACGTTTAAGGTAATTATCGATATGTATGTTCCTATTCCCATTTTCTTAATTGTTTGGGGTTTGTTAATGTAGGTCTTCTCCTTCTCTTGTGTTTCTTGCCTAGAGAAGGTCCTTTAGCATTTGTTGTAAAGCTGGTTTGATGGTGCTAAACTCTCTCAGCTTTTGCTTGTCTGTAAAGATTTTAATTTCTCCATCAAATCTGAATGAGATCCTTGCTGGTTAGAGTAATCTTGGTTGTAGGTTTTTCTCCTTCATCACTTTAAATATGTCCTGCCAGTCCCTTCTGGTTTGCAGAGTTTCTGCTGAAAGATCAGCTGTTAACCTTATGGGGATTCCCTTGTGTGTTATTTGTTGTTTTTCCCTTGTGGCTTTTAATATGTTTTCTTTGTATTTAATTTTTGACAGTTTGATTAATATGTGTCTTGGCATGTTTCTCCTTGGATTTATCCTGTGTGGGACTCTCTGTGCTTCCTGGCCTTGATTAACTATTTCCTTTCCCATATTAGGGAAGTTTTCAACTGTAATCTCTTCAAATATTTTCTCAGTCCCTTTCTTTTTCTCTTCTTCTTCTGGAACCCCTATAATTCGAATGTTGGTGCGTTTAATGTTGTCCCAGAGGTCTCTGAGACTGTCCTCAGTTCCTTTCATTCTTTTTTCTTTATTCTGCTCTGCAGTAGTTATTTCCACTCTTTTAACTTCCAGGTCACTTATCTGTTCTGCCTCAGTTATTCTGCTATTGATCCCTTCTAGAGTACTTTTAATTTCATTTATTGTGTTGTTCATCATTGCTTGTTTCATCTTTAGTTCTTCTAGGTCCTTGTTAAATGTTTCCTGCATTTTCTCTATTCTGTATTCAAGATTTTGGGTCATCTTTACTATCATTATTCTGAATTCTTTTTCAGGTAGACTGCCTATTTCCTCTTCATTTGTTAGGTCTGGTGGGTTTTATCTTGCGCCTCATCTGCTGTGTGTTTCTCTGTCTTCTCATTTTGCTTATCTTACTGTGTTTGGGGTCTCCTCTTTGCAGGCTGCAGGTTTGTAGTTCCCGTTGTTTTTGCTGTCTGTCCCCAGTGGCTAAAGTTGGTTCAGTGGGTTGTGTAGGCTTCCTGGTGGAGGGGACTAGTGCCTGTGTTCTGGTGGATGAGGCTGTATCTTGTCTTTCTGGTGGGCAGGTCCACATCTGGTGGTGTGTTTTGGGGTGTCTGTGGACTTATTATGATATTAGGCAGCCTCTCTGCTAATGGGTGGGGTTGTGTTCCTGTCTTGCTAGTTGTGTGGCATAGGGTGTCTAGCACATAGCTTGCTGGTCATTGAGTGAAGCTGGGTGTTGGTGTTGAGATGGAGATCTCTCGGAGATTTTCCCCGTTTGATATTACGTGGAGCTGCGAGGTCTCTTGTGGACCAGTGTCCTGAATTTGGCTCTCCCACCTCAGAGGCACAGCACTGATTCCTGGCTGCAGCACCAAGAGCCTTTCATCCACATGGCTCAGAATAAAAGGGAGAAAAAGTAGAAAGAAAGAAAGAGGGGGCGGGAGGGAGGGAGGGAAAGAAAGAAATAGGATAAAAGAAAATAAAGTAAGAAAAAATAAAGTTATTAAAATAAATATTCAGAAAAAAAATTAAAAGACAACAACAACCACAAAAACGGATGGGTAGAACCCTAGGACAAATGGTGGAAGCAAAGCTCTACAGACAAAATCTCTCACAGAAGCATACACATACACACTCACAAAAAGAGGAAAAGGGGAAACAATCATAAATCTTGCTCTGAAAGTCCACCTCCTCTATGTGGGATGATTGGTTGTCTATTCATGTATTCCACGGTTGCAGGGTACATCAAGTTGATTGTGGAGCTTTAATCCGCTGCTTCTGAGGCTGCTGGGAGAGATTTCCCTTTCTCTTCTTTGTTCTCACTGCTCCCGGGGCTCAGCTTTGGATTTGGCCCTGCCTCTGCGTGTCTATCGCCGGAGGGCATCTGTTCTTCGCTCAGACAGGACGTGGTTAAAGGAGCCGCTGATCCGGGGGCTCTGGCTCACTCAGGCCGGGGGGAGGGAGGGGTACGAAGTGCGGGGCGAGCCTGCAGAGACAGAGGCCGGTGGGACGTTGCACCAGCCTGCGGCGCACCGTGCGTTCTCCCAGGGAAGTTGTCCCTGGATCCCGGGACCCTGGCAGTGGCGGGCTGCACAGGCTCCCGGAAGGGAGGTGTGGAGAGTGACCTGTGCTTGCACACAGGCTTCTTGGTGTTGGCAGCAGCAGCCTTAGCGTCTCATGCCCGTCTCTGGGGTCTGCGCTGTTAGCCGTGGCTCGCACCCGTCTCTGGAGCTCCTTTAAGCAGCGTTCTTAATCCCCTCTCCTCGCGCATCAGGAAACAAAGAGGAAAGAAGTCTCTTGCCTCTTCTACAGTTCCAGACTTTTTCCTGGACTCCCTTCCAGCTAGCCGTGGTGCACTAACCCCTTCAGGCTGTGTTCACGCCGCCAGCCCCAGTCTTCTCCCTGAGCTCCGACGGAAGCCCGAGCCTCAGCTCCCAGCCCCACCTTCCCTGGCGGGTGAGCAGACAAGCCTCTCGGGCTGGTGAGTGCCGGTTGGCACCGATCCTCTGTGCAGGAATCTCTCCGCTTTGCCCCCCGCACCGCTGTTGCTGTGCTCTCCTCCACGGCTCCGAAGCTTCCCCTCTGTGCCACCCACAGTCTCCGCCCACGAAGGGGATTCTAGTGTGTGGAAACCTTTCCTTCTTCACAGCTCCTTCCCAGAGGTGCAGGTCCCGTCTCTATTCTTTTGTCTCTGTTTATTCTTTTTTCTTTTTCCGTACCCAGGTACGTGGGGAGTTTCTTGCCTTTTGGGAGGTCTGAGGTCTTCTGCCAGCCTTCAGTAGGTGTTCTGTAGGAGTTGTTCCACATGTAGATGTATTGGTGATGTATCTGTGGGAAGGAAGGTGATCTCCGCGTCTTCCTCTTCTGCCATCTTCCCCCTCTTGCATCAGGCATGTGTTTTATACTTACAGCACATCTCAGTTTGAATTAACCACGTGTCAAGTGCTCAGTAGCCACATACGGCTAGTGACTGCTGTGTTGGACAGCACAGCTCTGTGCCCTTATACTTTGTCTCCTAATTGATCTGTTGATTTCTGAGAGAGGCCTGTAAAATTCCCAGTAAGTTTGTGGATATTGCTAATTTTTATAATAACTCTTTTATAATAACTTCATACATTTTGAAGCTATATTGTGAAAAGAATAAAGGCGTATGTTGTATTTTCTAGGTGGATTATGCCTTTCATCAGTATGAAATGTCTCCCCCTTGTCCAGTTTAATTATTTTGGGCCTTGAATTTTAGTTTGATATTAATATTGCCGCTCCTAGTTTTTGTGATTTTTATTGGCTTATTATATCTTTCACCCCCTGTATATCTTACCTTTCTCTGTTATTTTTTAGGTATACTTATTAAAAGAATAGAGTGAGGTTTTCTTAATTATAAGCTAAGTTTTTCACGCTTTTAATAGTACAGTTTAATCCATGAATACTACTGGGATTCCTGAAACAGAGGTAAACGTTCCGTTTATGCATTCTACTGGATTATTTGCTCACTATTATTTCTTGCCTCCCTTGTTTTGGCATTCATTTTTTATTTTGCTGCAGTATATTCATAAACAACTCTTTAGCAAAGTTCTGTGGATGGTCAACTTTGCAGATTTATATCTTTACTTTGCCTTCACATTCTAATGCCAGTGGGGCTGGGTATGAAACTCTAAATTTGAACTCCCCTTCTCTCAGAACTCTAAAGCTACTGTTCCACTATCTTCTAGTATCTGCATCTGTAAAGAATTTAATATTTATCTGGTTCTCCTTCTTATGTAAATAAGCTGCTTTTCTTCCTTCTGAAATCTTTGAGAATACTCTTTTTATGTTTGAGTATTTGCAATTTTGTCAGGATGGATATCTATCTGTCTGTTTATCTGTCTATCTACCTGTCATCTTTTGTCTATATGTTTACCCCATTCATTCCATTTTGGCACTTAGAGCTTTCCACCTGTGACTTTCCTCAGCTTGCAAAAATAATCATCTTTTAAAAGTGATTCCTCCCATCTTCACTTTCTAATTCCTATGCTTTTGGATCTCCTTTAGATAAATATTGGACCTCTGGAATAATTTTCCACATCTCTTCATTTTCTCTGTTATTTTTCTATTATTTTATGTATTTGCATTGTCTTCTAGGAGATTAGCTGCACTTTGTTTTCCAGATCAAAATTTCTGTCTTCAGCTATCACTCTAGATCTTTTACATTTTAAGGAATTATGTTTCTAATTTCTAAGATGCTATCTTGGTCCTAAATATCTTAGTTTGCATTCCAAAATAGTTTTATATTATGACTACAATATATTTTAAAATTTCCCAGAGAAAAAATATTATTTTTAAGTTCTTTTTTATTTGCTACATTATCTCTACTTCTTCTGGTATCATTTCTGTTAACTGATCAAAACCTTTCCCTTTTATATATTTTCTCCCTTTCAGCTATCTGATGATTCTTCCCATCTCTACACTTGAATTAATTTAGTGACTAGTTAATTAGAAAGGAACTGTGTAGTTTTCCTCAGTGTTTAAATAAGTCTGTTCTCCCAACAGTTGTCTCTCTCCTGTATGGGAAAGGCAGAAAGTCTGGTTCCACTCAAGGGAGAGCAGGCAGAAAGCAGAGTCGCGTTTTGGACCTCTTCAATTTCTTTTCTTTCTTTTTTTAAATTTATTTATTTACTTATTTACTTTTGGCTGCATTGGGTCTTCATTGCTGAACGTGGGCTTTCTCTAACTGCGGCGAGCAGAGGCTACTCTTTTGTTGTGGTGCGCAGACTTCTCATAGTGGTGGATTCTCTTGTGGAGCATGGGCTCTAGGCATGCAGGCTTCAGTAGCCGTGGCTCATGGACTCTAGAGCTCAGGTTCTGTAGTTGTGGTGCACAACTTAGTTGTGGGCTTAGTTGCTCTGCGGCACGTGGGATCTTCCCAGACCAGGGCTTGAACACGTGTCCCCTGCTTTGGCAGGCAGATTCTTAACCACTACACCACCAGGGAAGTCCCTGGATCTCTTCAGTTTTCTAAGTAAGAAGGACTCCACCCTCTAGTATAGAGAATTCTAGAGTATTTCTCTCTTGGATAGGGCTGCTGTTCCTTCGTGTAACCCCTCCCTATCTGTTTGTGGATTGGGAATTACATCAAGCTCTTCCATGCTTCTTTCTCATCTCCTAACATTCACAGGGAAATTCCCCTCCAGGCATGTGGTTCAATTACTCTGTTGTAGAGCTCATACTGCTTGCTCAAGCATGGGGATTAGGAGCAGGGTGAAAGCTGCTCCAGAAAGATTCCAACTTGTTCTGTGTTTGAAACTGTAGTTAATTAAATAACTAAGCTTCCAGGACTCTTTTCTGTTTTTTGTATTATGCATTCTTGGAGTTGTGCTGCGTTCTTTACAGGGCCTCGTTCATATCTGGTATCCTCATTTAATCATCTCAACAGCCTAGCAATGTGGGTAGAGCAAGAATTATTGTTCCTATGTTGCCAATAAAAACGGAAATTCAGAGACTTAAGAAATTTACCCAAAGCTGGTGTGGTGGGAAAGAACCAGTTTTCTAAATTCTCAACCAGGGCTTTTTTTTTTTTTTTTTTTTTTTTTTTTTTTTTTCTACCAAAGCTAGAGTATATAGAAAGAGTAATACCTAACCTAAAATGCAATGCAAAATAAACAGTTCGGATACTCTGAATGAACCAAAAGGAAAAAATTGAACATGAGCGATCTCTTTGCATCTTTTATTTGGAAAATAGAGCCTGGTCTGGAACAAGGTTGGAATGCTAAGGAGGATGAAAGAAAGAAAAATGAGGTTCTAAATTGGGACCCCTCAGATTTCCAGAAATATGCATGATGAAAAATTGCAAGTAGTATGTATAGTTGCAATTTTAACTTCCAAGCATTTGTCAATTTTAAAACATAGCAATTTCAGTGACATGCAAAATAATTTTTTACAAATTATGCAGTGTTCATGCATAAATTGATAAGCAGTTTTGATCTGGCTAAAGGTTTTCAGGATAATACAGATGTTTCCAGTTACACAGTTGAGTGAATTAGAGGAAATTTTTGTATGTTTCTGAAGTGTCTGGCCTATGCCAAACTAGATGAACCATTGAGGAAAAAAGAACAAAGTAATTCAAATCATATTCCACTGATGAAGCTGAGTCATGAATGTATCTTTGGTTTCTTCCTTCTTTAGAGTCAGGGTTTTTGTTGGGCATCCCTGTGATGTTCACAAACTTCCTCCAAGTTTCCTGAGGAAGCAGACTTGTGACCATTGTGACAGTTTGAAAAACACATAGACCCATGATGGTCCTGGTAAAGGAACCAAGTTCATTCCTGGTGGCTGAGCCAAGTGAGTGAAATCAAGGTGAGAAGACGGCTGTACTATGGTATAACCCATCTCAGCCCCCTAAAAGGGACCTGTTCAACCTGTACAGGTGTATGTGTAAATTTGGCCTCTGAAATATGCCTATCTTTCCTGTTCACAGTCTATATTTCATCTTATTTTCATCTTCTCTTTTTTTTTAACTTTGGACCTTAACTCTCAATTCTTCTTTTGTAAACTGCTGGCTTTGAATGTCCACATTGCTTTTATTACCCTGGTCCCACCTTGCTGTCCCCGTCCTACCACAGGGCATGAAGCTGACCTTCTGAGCTCATGCATTGACACTCATATTGACAGGCATTCCAGTACCTTTCTCCCATCTACCCTAACCCAGAACAGACAAACCAGCCCCACCCCCTCTCCAGACACCCACCCCGTCTCCAGGCACCTATAACCTCCCATTTCATGTATATGCTCTTAGCTCAGACTGCTATACCAACATACCATGGACTTGGTAACTGAAACAACAGACATTTATCTCTCACAGTTCTGGAGGCTGGGAAATCCAAGATCAAAGTGTTGGCTGACTAAGTTCCTGGTGAGCTCCCTCTTCCTGGCTTGCAGTTGGCCGTCTTCTCACTGTGTTCTCACCTGGTAGAGAGAGAGCAAGCTCTGGCTCTCTTCCTCAACGTATAAGGACCCTAAAACCATCCTGGGGGGCCAACCCTCATGATTTCATCTAAACCTAGTTACCTCTCAAAGGTCCCACCTCCAAAGACCATCACATTGGGGATTAGGGCTTCAACATATGTATAATGGGGAACACAAATATTCAGTCCATACATATGCTGAGCATCTTGAGTCCTGATATAATCTCCCAGAGACTTCTCATATCCTACCACAGCCGGGAACAGGACCAGCCACCTAAATTAGGAAGTGGCCTAATCCAACCCAAGTCATGCAATTTCAAGAGTCCCTACAATGTTAGAGACCAGAGTGACCTTTTTTTGGCCTAGTTCCAGTCCTTAATGGAGAGAGGTTATTGACACAACTTATATTGTTCAATCTTTTTTTAGAATAAAATCTTTTTTTTAGGAATAAAGCTAAAATAGGAAACAAGAGACTACGGTCTGGTCCTCCAACTGGCTGGCTATGTTACCCCTGACTGTACATATGCCCATACACTCCATTGTGCTGGAAATATCCCTCTATATCTGTATCCCACCATAGAATCTGTGTTCCTTAGGGATAAAGGTCACCATATCAGCATCTTGTAGCCCTAACACTAAGCAGGCAGTTATAAATTTTGTTTGAATGAATGGCTAGATTAAGGAAGAAAATGAACTGAAATGTACTTCTCTGGGTTTCATTTTGCTTCCTTCGTTTCTTTCATTTCATTTATTCAAATTAACAATTTTCAAGTGTGACATGTCAGGCATTGTGATAGCACCTGGAAATATATGGGTCAATTTTTGTTCTTGAGGATCTAAACTTTTAAAAAACAAGGTTGGAGTGTTTAAAAAATTAACGTCTAAATTCATCCCAGTTCTCAAATTCTAAGATGCACACATAAAATTCTGGCCCTCTGAGGAACTTTTCTGGACAGACTATATAGGTAAAACAACAATAACAAAAAAACCCAAAACAACTAAAGCTAGAATTGAGTATCAGGAAGCTGAATCAGGACAGTTGTGGAAAGGTTAGTTAGTAGTTACAGTAAAGATAATTGAGGGCTTCCCTGGTGGCGCAATGGTTGAGAGTCCGCCTGCCAATGCAGGGGACACGGGTTCGTGCCCCGGTCCGGGAAGATCCCACATGCCACGGAGCGGCTGGGCCCGTGAGTCATGGCCGCTGAGCCTGCTCGTCCGGAGCCTGTGCTCCACAACGGGAGAGGCCACAGCAGGGAGAGGCCCGCATACCGCAAAAAAAAAAAAGATAATTGAAACATTTTTTTTTTTGTGGTAAAATATATATAACATAAAATTTGCCATTTTAACCATTTTTCAGTGCAATTTAGTGACACTAATTACACTCACAGTGCCATGCAACCATCACCATTACTTATTTTCAAATTTTTTCCATTACCCTAAACACAAACTCTATAACCAATAAGTAATAACTCCCATTTTCCCTTCCCCTCTGCCCCGTTAACCTCTAATCTGCTTCCTTTCTTTATGAATTTGCCTATGCTAGATATCTCATGGAATTGGAATCATACAATATTTGTCCTTCTTGTGTCTGGCTTATTTCACTTAGCATAATATTTTCAAGGTTCATTCATGTTGTAACTTGTGTCAGAACTTCATTCCTTTTGATGGCTGAATAATAGTCTATTGTATGCATATTGTGTTTTGTTCGTCCATTTCTGTGTTGATACTTCAGTTGCTTCCACATTTTGGCTATTGTGATAATGCTGCAATGAATATTTGTCTATAAGAATCTGTTTTAATTCCTGATTTCAGTGCTGGCTATATACCTAGAAGTGGAATTGCTTGGTCATCTGGTAACTCTATGTGAGCTTTTTGAAGATCCACCAAACTGTCTTCCACATAGGCTGCACAATTTACCTTCCCACCAACAGTGCACAAGGGTACCAGTTCTTCCACATCTTAACCAATACATATAATTTTCTGTTTCTTTGATTATAGCAATCCTAGTGTAAAGTGGTCTTATTGTGGTTTTGATTTGCATTTCCCTAGTGGCCTCTGTCAAGCCAGTGGAATGTGAAAGGGTCTTTGCTTTGTCTTAGAGAGCTTCTCCCTTGATCACTCCTGCCCTATCCTCATGTCAAGAACCCCTTGTGTATGAATTGCAAGGAGTGACAAATTAAAAAGTAAAGTAGATACATTTTAAAGATTAAAAAAAAATTTAATTGAAGTATAGTTGATTTACAATGTTGTGTTACTTTCAGATGTACAGCAGTGTGATTCAGTTATATACATGTGTGTGTACATGCATATATATATATATATATATATATATATATATTCTTTTTCAGACTCTTTTCCCATAAAGGTTATCACATAAGATTGAGTACAGTTCCCTGTGCTACACAGTAGGTCCTTATTGGCTATCTATTTTATATATAGTAGTGTGTATATGTCAATCCAAAACTCCTAATTTATCCCCTCCCCCCTTTCCCCTTTGGTAACCATAAGTTTGTTTTCTATGTCTGTGGCTCTATTTCTGTTTTGTAAATACGTTCATTTTATCATTTTTTTTTTGGATTCCACATATAA
This sequence comes from Aethalodelphis obliquidens, assembly GCF_003676395.1. Lineage (NCBI taxonomy): Eukaryota > Metazoa > Chordata > Mammalia > Artiodactyla > Delphinidae > Aethalodelphis > Aethalodelphis obliquidens. Next base: position 9,843,116 of record NW_020837955.1, on the reverse strand, counting down.
GCACTATCATAGGATATTTGTTATTTTTTATAAAGCAATATAAAGAGCACAGCTTTTGCAGTAAACAGACCTGAATTTGAATGCTGTCTCTGCCACCCATTAGCTTTATAACCCTGAACAAATTATATAATATCTCTGAGCCTCAGTTTTTTTTAATGGGTAAAATGGGGATTACAACAGCTACTTAGTAGGATTGTTGTCAGAAAGGAATTTAATTGTGTATATAAAATTGCACAGTTCTATTTTGTTCTCACAACAATCCTACAAAATCCTGAATATCTACAATGTAGTGATTAGTAGTGACGTAGTGCACAGCACACAGCCACTCAGTGATTGCTAGCACTGTTGTGGTTTTTGTGGTTGTTGTTCCTAGCACTCAGAAAGGAGAATTTGCTAACCATGCAGACTTTTTGTAGAAATTTTCTGACAATGTTAGCCTAGTTGACATGGAAAAAAATGGGTAGAACAGCATTTCTAATGATCTCTAAAATCTTATCCTAATAAGAACAGACCTACACACTAAGACATAATTTCTGTTAAAGTCCTAACATCTTCAACTTAGTGTCAGAAGATCCTTTCAGTTATGTAAGACTTTTAATTTCTCTTTCTAATTTTAAAGTTAGTTGTCATAGCAACTGCCACACACTGCTGCAAATGGTACTAGAGGGATATGCAAACATTTCCAAAGAATTTTTCAATATGTTGCACAAACATTATACAATATTTAGTAGACATGCTGCAAGTCATAGTGGAGGGGAGTCCTTCATGGAGAATGAAAACTGTACTTAACCAGGAATTGTAAATGGGAAGGATTTCGATATTTATATTTTCTTGAAGGGTGGGAGTGGAGAAGGCATTGTTAACAAGTCCTTCTGGAAAAAAAATGAGTGAATTATTGGGCTCAAGCAGTAATCAACAGTTAGGAGGAAAATGATGAAATGAGAACGGACAGAATGAGACTGGGAACAATTTCTTCTGTGGTGTCAGAGTAGAACTTGCTCAGCTGTTACCATCTGGTGATTGTAACACTGAGTTCTTATTATTTTATAATAAAACATTTGCTCTGGGGAATGGTTGAACCCTCAGGGTCTGGGGACCGAGACAAGGTGAAACTGACTGAAAGTAATAAGGTTTGGGCTGCTGTAAGGTATAAGCCAGAATTTTGGCACTTTGTTGATTTCCCAAATTCTACAGTGAGATGTTTAACCTATTAGAAATCTTGGCATCTCTCAGATTTCCAGAACCTATGATATACTTTGTTCATTGTGACTCTCCAGGAGTGAAAGAAGGTATTGGTGTGTCCCAGACTCAGCACAATGACCACATTTCTTGGAGCATTTCAAAAGCTGACTAGTGCTCTGTGGATACATTTTGAGATTCAAGCCTATAGTCAGATAAACAGAATCTAAAGTTTGACTTGTAAAACTGCTTCATACTCTCCCTTCCACCACCTCACACTCCAAAACATGTCTAATATAGTTGAAAGGTGAATTCTATATGAACTTATTATATACATTTACCAAATGATTTCCATAAAATGGAAGAAAATATTTTCTTTTTCTAAAATTTTGCTATTATGATTTTAAATGATATATTTGTCATCTACTGCCATATAACAAATTACCTCGAAATTAGTAGCTTAAAAGAACAAACATTAATTATTTCACAGTTTCTGTGGGGTCAGAAATCTGGGTACAGCTTCACTGGGTCTTTCTGACTCAGGGTCTCTCATGAGGTGCACCAGAGCTGCAGTCTCATCTGAATGCTCATCTGGGGAGTGACTGTTTCCAAGCTCACTCCTATGGTTGTTGGCAGGCCTTAGTCACTTACCACATGGACCACTCCACAGGGCTGCCCTACCACATGGCGGCTGCCTTCCCCTAGGGCACACGACCCATGAGACAGTGAGAGGGAGCACACTCAAGATGAAAGGCAGTCATTTTATAACCTAAACCCACAAGTGTCATTTCATCACTTATGCCATATTCCATTCATTAGAAGTGAGGCAATAAGTCCAAGCACACTCAAGGAGAGGAGATTGCCTAAGGGCATGAACCCCAGAAGATGAGGACCACTAGGGCCCATCCGAAGCTGCTGAATGCATATGTCCCAGGGCTTTCATATAAATGCTACCTTTCAATCAGTATCTAATATATGCCAAGCCCTTACTCACATTATATACATGACCTCTAATCCTCACAATGACCCTACATAGCATAATTATTATCTCCAATTTGTAGAAAAGGAAAATGAGAATCTGAGAGCTTAAGTAATTTTCCAGTGATCACATAGTTTTTAAATAACAGGGACAAAATTTGCAATAACCTCTACTGTTGCCTAGTCCAATGGCTCTTTCAACCATGTTTCCACTACTTTAGGTACCTATGTCACTGAAAGCATCATCTAAGGATATATTAGAATGTTTCACTTGTCAAGCACTAAAATACAAATGAAGTCAGTAAACTAAAAGTAACATAAAACATCAGAAAAGAAAAATATTTCTATTATTCTGTTCACTGAAAATCTTGAGATGAAAATTTATTATTGGTGGTCCTTTAATGAACAGATGTTTAACTCTGATTCCTGAATAATATAAGGTAAATAAGAATTTTGGAAGTGATGATTCTCCAAATGGAGAAATTTTTAATTATCAGAACATGACATAACAGGTAGAGGACAATGGTTGAAGATTCTGCTACTTTGAAAAGTATAAATGCATGCAGCTTAGTTTAAGAAGCATATATTCCATAGGATTCATGGTCAGTATTCTATCAAATATTCTTTGCAGAGAACCACGAGTTCAATTTTCACTGGAATCGGTGTAGAGCAAGAAAGGCGTGTTGTTTATCCTATGAGATTTTTTCTATACTTTGTCTGATTGAAGAGAACAGAAACAAATAAATACTGCCCAGTAACAGAGATTGAGTTGAAAGCATCAGGGAAATGTGTTTTTCTATCATCACAATTGGATTTCACCAGAGCTGAAATCACATTCCAGAATGATGATATCAGTGATGACAGAGATGTAGTATGTCTCCTGGCTTTCTAGACTCCAGGTAGGTACTACAAATCTAAGTTAGCTGAAATAATCAGGAGACTGTGTCAGGAGTTGGAAAGAGAGTGAATATTATTCAACCTAAGTTCATTTAAAAAAATCTAAACCTGACATTGATTGACTTTCTTATCTTAAATTAGTTCATTGTTATAAAAGATACTAATTGCTATCATAGACAAACTCAAGGTTTGGGAAGAGACCAAAGCAAAACTAGGACATGAGTTAAATTTTGACTTCCTTACCCTTACCCATATCCCCATCCCTCTTATTCTGCCCTCTACCTTGGCCACCCTTACAAGCTGATGCTCTAGAGGATTACATTATATTCTCAATTTTTTTTTGGCTTCCAGCAAAAATTGACCTAGTCTGAGTCCCATCCTCAGATTTTCTCTCTGCTACTATGGTAAAAAACACTTTTAAGCAAAGAATATCTTAGTTGATAATGGTTTTCCCCTATAGTACCAGCACAACTCCTTATAGAAAAGGCCTCAGTTATTTTGCAACCATTGAAAGTAACTCTTACTTGGGCAAATAAGAGTAACCTAAACATATTCCCCTCAAAGAACCTGTACAGAGGCCAATGATTTGATACTGAAATCTGTATCAGAGAATGAGGTACCCTATTAGGTCAGTAAAAAGGGAAAGGGGGGCAGGAGATAGAGTTAAAGTCCTGACAGGAATTTAGAATGAGCATAAATATTGTCTGTTCTGCTACGATATAGTAGTTGCAGATCGATATCATCAAGATGGCATCATGTTATTAAAAATTAAATTATAAAAATAAATGTTTCATTGGGGAAAAAGAGCGAGGAGCTAAGGAAATTTTAACTTTCAATGATAATGTGATCTTTCCTAGAGGGATTTTTAAAAAGATTTTTAAGAATATAAGGATATATTCTTATTTCAAGCTAAAGATAATAATGTGTTGGGACTTCCCTGCCGGTCCAATGGTTAAGACTCCATGCTTCCACTGCAGGGTGCGCAGGTTCCATCCCTGGTGGGGGAACTAAGATCCCATATGCAGTGCGGCACAGCCAAAACAGAACTAACTAACTATATAAATAAATAAATTTTTAAAAATAAAGATAATGTGTTGAACATATTTGACTAGAGCAAGTGTACTTTACATTTAAAAGTCTGGGGATAGGATATAAGATAGGCAAAATGTATTCATTTTCTAAATTATCAAAATAAACTGTACCACAGAAGTCAACATCCAATGTAAATTCAACAATTCCAAGTGAGCAGACACTCAAGAATAAAGCTCTATGTTACTTGTCACTGCATGCGGCAGCATGGCCCCATCAAGCATTTAACTTATGTCTTAAAAATGTTCTCTTTCCAAAAAAAAAAAAAAAAAAAAGTTCTCTTTCTTCTCTGTTCTTTTGAGAGAGGGCTTAGACAGCCCCCATGTCATCCTTGGGTACGATTCTTCTCATTGAGACATAAAGGTTCCTTCCCTTCCAGGTGGAAGTAGGAATTTAAGAACTCTCTTGAGGTTAAAAAGTTCTCCTGTTTTAGAGGCAATGTACGTAAAGAGACCTTTGTGTCTGAGGGTCTGAGTAAGATGAGCTGCCCATCCTGGAGAGGCAATTCCCCTACAGGAAAAAGAGTGGTTTTAGTTCCCAAACAGCAGACTCCTGACCCACTTCTCTCAGCACTCCTGGAGTGACTGGCACCTTGGCAGAATGACTATTGCTGGGACTGAATGAGTCAAGAGCTAACAGCTGTGACCTGGAGAACCAAAATAAGGGATATTCTTGGTGGCACTAGCACCAGGCACTGAGGGATTTTTTTTTTTTTTTTTGCCACACCACGTGGCATGCAGGATCTTAGTTCCCCAGCCAGGGAATGAACCTGTGCCCACTGCAGTGGAAATGCAGAGTCTTAACCACTGGACCACCAGAGAAGTCCCCACCGAGGGATTTGAATCATCAAAGATGACTGACCACCTGACCTTACAGGATGGGATGAATTTCCAACTGTGACTCCATGGGGCAGCCAGAAGTAATGGCACGGACCAGCTGATGTGATCTCTGACCTTCCCTCTCACATCCCACAAATTGGGTGTGGAAGTTGATAAGTTTTCTAGGTTTTGGGTTTTTTTGACCATTCAACGGAAGAAGACACTCAAAAAAAAAAAAAAAGACACTAGACCTGATGCCAAATTGATATATCAAAGTTTGAGTTTAATTTGATTTATAAAATAAGAGATATGACTGCACTTATACACCAGATTTGTATAGCAATTAATACTTTTGTAAGTACAACCATATTTTATGGTTTTCTCTGAAGTATAATCATCCCCACAGTAGTCACTGGATAGATTGATACATTTCATATGCAAAATGTTTCCTAATTCAATTATCACATTTTAGCTAATATGCATTATTAAAATTCCTGTCAGTGCCCTCCAGGCAAATTCCATCAGGAACACATTCATAGTTCAACTAGTCAAGTTTTTTGCTTGTTGCAGTGAGGGAGAATGCACATCTCTAAGCCAGGGGGTGACTCAGGAAGAAGGTATTAGAAAGAATTCACTATAAGGTTTGGGGTTGTGTTATGTGATTTGGGGAAGATTTAAGGAAGGGGAGCTTTGTTCTGGATTAGATGCTTTCAGGAAGTGGGAGAAAGTTTAATGATTTATTTTAATTAAATTTATCTAGCAGGGGAGAGGACTAGGCCAAGGCAAAGCTGTAACTGGGAAAGAAGCAGCAGTCACTCATATTAGCCAGATAAAGAGAGATTTGGTCTTTTGTGTGGTTTGGACAGTGTTTGTATTTTGCTCTGTGTTCAGACATGATTATAGAGTGGTCTTGTTTTTGTCTTGATTCATCATGTTCACAGTAGTTTTATTTATATTCAACAGGGAACATCAAGGCCTAGCTGTAGTTGCCAGGCGGCTCATGGCAACACCAAGGCCTGGCTGATGATACCCAGCCAGCTCCCAGATGTCAGGGGCTGTGTTTCTCTTTCTCATGTCTGTATCAACAGTCTGTGAACACTTAACCCCAAGTATAAGAGCTGGGTCATAAATAGGGGAGAAATCAGGAGTGAGGAACCAGCAATCAGATGGATGTAGAATCTGAACAGGAGTTGGTCAAAAATAAGAGGATGGTATTATAGGTTGGATTATATCACCCCCAAAAGATATGTTGAAGTCTTAACCTCCACAGTCTCAGACTATGAACTTATTCGGAAATAGGGTCATTGCAGATATAATTAGTTAAATTAAAATGAGGTCATACCAGAGCAGGGTGGGCCCCAAATCCAGTATGACTAATGGCCTTATAAGAAAATGGCCATGTGCAGACAGAGACACACAGGGAGACTGTGAGACAATAAATTTCTATTGTTTTAAGCCACGCAATTTGTCGTACTTTGTTATAGCAACCCTAGGAAACTAGTATGGATGGGTTAGGGTAACTCCTGACAGTAATACGGTGCTTTATTGGATGAGAGACTCTGCTAAGTGAGTGTGGGTCTAGCTGGCCTCAAGGGTCAGCATCAGCAATGATCCAATTCTAAGATTTGGGAAACAGTTGCCATTTGGGGGCCATTATAAAAACAGTCTTGGTTGGAGGTTCCTTTCCTAGATTCATCTGAATCATTTTCATTAAGGAAATGCCAAATGAATGCCAGGTTCAAGAGTGGTTTTCATACTTGGAAAACCTGGGGTAGGAAAAGCGGAGGCAGAACAGGAAGTATAATGATCTCTGTGCCTCCTCACTCTTCTTCTCTGTCTCTATCTGACACACTCTGTCTCTCTTTCTCTGTCTCCCCCCATAATTGACCTCCTTCACCTATAGACTCTGTAACCCCATTCCTATCTCACCCAGGCTCAGCAAGCCATCATATCTGTATCAAGAACCCTACTTTAAATTCCTCTGCACCAAGTTAACTGGAGGTCCTCACTGGAGGTCCTCTTTTGATTTTATGTCTATAGTATAGACAAATACTATTAAGTCTATAGTATTTGATTTTATGTCTACAGAATCTTATGGAAAAACCCGAACGAACTCTGTGGCCAACCCGATACTTCACCAGCACTCTTGCTCTTGCTTCTTTCCTTAGTTTAGAGCTTTACTTTGTTTCAAGGCCAGCGACTTCTCCTTCATGACTGAAGTTTCCTGGAACCTCGTAAAGTGCCTGATACCTATAAGCTCTCAATAAACAGCTTTTACAGGGAGCAGATGTTATGATAAATATATAGATTGCAGATAATGAAAATGAGATTTACAGTGCTGAGTGAACCGGTCTAAGGTAATAAAATTAAGAAAGAGTGTAGCTTAGGCTTGTATCCAGACCTTGAAACCAAACTCCAAGGTACTTTCCAGTAGGTTGAAGATTCCTGAATGGACTCTTTGGTTGCCTAGAGTTAAGTCTGATCCAAGCACCAGCACTTCTCAGTAGGAATCTAATTTCCAGACCTTGATCTCTCCTAAACTGACCTTCCTCACAGCTGACCAATTCCTGAATTTCCTATACTGAAAACAAGATGGTGGACCAATGTAAACTGAACTTATCTGTCATGACCTCTCCAGTTAACAGGAAGCTCATAAATATATATTTGGGAAAGCTAGAGTTCTGGGAATAATTTAAAGTCCACAGAGTTAGAGCTTAATTACGTGATCTAACTATTCATATGAGTTTTGGTTGAATTTGTCACTGACTTTAAGCTCCCACCATAATAAACCACCTGTAGCTCATTCAACATGTTGTAGTAGACAGCTTACTATTCCAATTTACCCTACAGTCCTGTCCCCTTTCTTTTGGTAGAAAATCTCTCTTTTTTTGCCAAATTAATAGGCACATGACCCCAGCTGTGCTAATTGATATCATTCACCCCAAGAGCTTAGTTCAATGGTTGAACATTTGACTCAAAATAGACCAATCAGAAGATTTTCATGGCATTTTTTCCAAACTGGAACCAAGATGGAAAAATATTTTTCTCTGAAATGCCATGATGTATGAGCCCAGGGCAGCTAGTGACCAGATCCCCTGCCCCATGGGGAAAACTGCTTTCAGAGAATAAAGCCAATAGATTGAGAGAGAGAGAGTGGAGAGACATAGACGATGGAGAATCTGGTTCCAGTTATACCTTCCCTTCTTGAGGCTTGATTTCCCAGCTCTTCCTTCAATTAAATTTCAAGTAAACTAAGTTTCAAGTAAATTTCTGCATTAGTTTCCTATTACTACTGTTACAAATTACCACAAACTCAGCGGCTTAAAAAATTTATTATCTTCCCTTTCTAGAAGTCTGAAGTCCAAAATGAGCGTTATTGGGCTAAAATCAAGGTGTCAGAAGGGTTGCATTTCTTTCTAGAGGCTCTAGGGGAGAATTTGTTTCCTTGTCTTTTCCAGCTTCTGGAGACTTCCCATTTTCTTGTCTCATGGTTCCCTTCCATCCTCAAAGCCAGCAGTGGCTGGTTAAGTCTTTTTCATTCTGGTTCTTGTGTTTCTGCCTTCCTCTTCTCCGTGTAAAGACCCCTGTAATTACAATGGGCCTACCTGGATGATCCAGGGTAACCTCATCTTAATTAAATTTAGTTTATTACCAACCTTAATCCCATCTGCAACCTTAATTTTCCTTTGCTATGTAACACAACATACTTACAGGTTTCGGAAGTTAGGATGTAGACAGTTTGGGGCAGTCATTATTCTGCCTTCCTACTGGTATTTCCAATAAAAATCCCCTTTTCTTCTCAAATCAGTTTTTCTGATTTTTGTCACTTTCAACCAAGAGATATGAAAAAACACACATGTTGTGCTATTTTGTGCCTCCCCTGACTATAATGCTCTCCTTGGTCTACCTTGAAATGCCTATTAATCTTCTTTTTTTTAAACATCTTTATTGGAGTATAATTGCTCTACAATGGTGCATTAGTTTCTGCTGCATAACAAAGTGAATCAGCTATATGTATACACATATCCCCACATCCCCTCCCTCTTGCGTCTCCCTCCCACCCTCCCTATCCCACCCCTCCAGGTGGTCACAAAGCACCGAGCTGATCGCCCTGTCCTATGCAGCTGCTTCCCACTAGCTTTCTATTTTACATTGGTAGTGTATATATGTCAATGCTACTCTCTAGGCATTGGCCTCCTATTAATCTTTTAAGAACCTACTTAAGCCTTATCTCCTCTGTATGCGTATTCCCTGACTTCTCCAGGTAGAAAAAAGTAACTCCTTTCCCCACACACTCATCATACCTTGTTTTTACTTACCATGCTCTATTGAAATTATTTCCTTACCAGAATATCTCTGTTATGAGCCCATGATTTACTTGCAGGCAGGCACTATGAATTATTCATCACTACATCTGCAACATCAAGCTCATAAAATCTTACTTGGTTCTTAATAGTGTTTGTTAAATGAGTAAGTTATCTATGGTTTTCTACCATAGTCTTTAAGGCTAGCATTTTTCTCACTTTATGAGAAAAATAAAATAGCTGCAACGTTAGATAGTAGATCTGCAAATATTTTGTTTTGCCCAGAGAAATATATTTGTATATTAATTAAACCATATTTCCCCTAAGACTTTGCCTAAGTGCACAGTAAGATTAGTCAGTCTTATGCTGGTCACTGCGCTATTGATCAAATAGCAAATGGCTAATCTGATCTAGTCATTTACATGATTAAAATAGCTAGACTGTGTACAGGGTTGCTAAGGTAACAGCATCAGGCCACTTAGTGATCAATTCTTATTTAGTAATTGACCATTATGGTGGTTGATGAAACCAAATTGACAAACATAGAAATCAATTGATTATGTTGAGAAGCAGGAATGAAGTTATGCACAGCGAAAAAGGTCATCTCTTTTCTATGACTGTCTCCATTCCAGGAGGAACACAATGTTCCATAATAAAACAACATAAACACCTTCACATACAAATATGATGGACAGGTGTGCTCTGGACCTGTGTGGCTAAAACAAAATGAATCATTTCTTAAAGAATAGAGATTAAAACTCCTAGACACATAGCAGACGAATATAGTTGTGGGCACTTGTGTAGTAAATTCAAATTAGTTTAATGCGATTTATCAAAATAAGTGAAATAATTTCAAATATACTTTTTAAAAAGTCTTTTATGGTGGACATCCTACTTAGTGTCAACTTCAATAATTTAGAATACTAGCTGCAGGGTTATAAAACTTGGATCTGTTGTGACAGTGTGAGTGATGTTTTAAAGTCAGCTTCTGAAAAACAGCATCTCTTCAAGGATCTAATGCCCAGTGATCTATCATGTCATCAAAGAATAAGTTTCAGCCATCTGGATGATTTATCTTCCAGGAGTATTCTGGGTAAAAATATGACATCTATTTTGTTGGGAAGCAAAACTATATTATTCTGGAGAAAGCTACCCAGTGGCATTAAGGTATCACTGGCTGCAGATCATCATGTCAACAGTGCTTGTTTGTACTGACCTAATTTCAGATATTTTAAATAGAATGTCTTCTGATCAGTTAGCATGTCCACTGGGTTATTTGTAATGTAGGATGAAATGAAGTGCCTTATACATAACAGAGCTTTTTTTTTTTTTTAAATCACATTGTTCAACCTAATATATACATTTTTTGTCAGTCATATCTCAATAAAGCTGGAAAAATATAAAAAATAAGAAATTCCTTTTCTCCCTTAAGAATTAATGACTATTCCAGTGGTTCTTAATTCAAACTGAGCAATAAAATTATCTGGAAGTTTTTAAGATATTGATGCCAGGACCACACTTCAGATCATTAAAGTCATAATCTCTGGTGGAAACACTGAATTAGTTGAATTGCTCACGTGTTTATGCCACCCATAGTAGAGGCAGTGAATTGCCCATCAAAATTCATGTTCGCTTTTCATGCAAAGCAACTGCCCAGCCAGGAACCCCATTTCTCAGACTCGTGTACCTAGTTGGGTAACATGACTAATTGTCGTCAGTGGATGGTGAAGGTGGTTAAGGTGCCAACGTGACTTCTTTCTTTCTTCCTTGAGGCTGGATAGATGAAGGATCTGAGCCTCTGGAGGATGAAACAGGAATAATATGGGAAGAGCATCAATTCCTGGAAAGTCCACATAAAGGAAGGTCATCTGCCACCCAGAATACCCACATTCGACAGATATATGAGGGAGAAATAAATTCTATTTTGTTAAGCTACTTTACTGCTGGAAATTATGTGATATAGCAGAGAGCATTACCCTAATATATGAATATATGATATAGCAGAGAGCATTACCCTAATATATGAAGCACCAAGTTTCTCTCTCAGGATTAAGTTGCCTCTTGGTACCGAAGCAACTATAAATATGTACTGTTAGTCTTAAAAATTGTATAGAATCTCAAGTATGTTCCATGCAATGCTACTTCTACAAATGCTCTGAAAAAAGAGGATTATATAGACAAATAAATTTGAGAATGCTATATACATCAAGATAATAACCACTTTGAGAAAATACAGTTTAATTTTGTTTAATATGGGACTCCCATGGAACACACCTCCTTTATAAAATTCCAAATTAGCCTTTCAAGCTCAAGACTTCCAACCAGTCTTCTTCAGTGGTAACAACATAATAGCTTCCTGCAAAGTATACTAAGTTTTGCTTCTTGATCTTAAGGATATGTGAAATTGACTTCTTCTTCTATGTTGACTAATTTCCAATTCCAGATAAGTTATTACATTTAAAAGATTGCTTATTATGAGAAATGTCAAATGTACAGAATAGCAAAGTGGATAGTGTAATGAGCCCTAGCTTCAACCAATTACAACACTTGGGCAATCTGATTTTATGTATAGTTCCACCTACTTCTCTCCAAACCATCAGGTTATCTTGAAGAAAATATCAGATCTCATTTTATCTATAAAAGTTTTAGCAAAAATTTCTAAAACTCTTAAATCTCTAAGACGCTCCCAGATTTATTGAGGTATAATTCACATACAGTAAAAGTCACTCTTTTAAATGTACAGTTCCATGTTTTAGGCTATGTTTATAGTCATGTAAACACCATTAAAATTAAGACATGGAACGTTTCCACCACCCCCAAATTTCCATTATGCCTCTTTGTAATTAATCCTCCCACTAACTCCAGCATTACTCATCTGCTTTCTGTTGTATAATTTCGTCTTTTCCAGAATGTAGTGTAAATGGAGTCTAGCTTCTTTGACACAGCATAATTGATATTCATCCATGTTGTTTTCCTCATTAATAGTTTGTTCCTTTTCATTGCTGAGAAGTATTCTGTGTTATAGATGTATCACAGATTGTTTATCTACTCACCAGTTGAAGGACTGGGATGTTTCAAGTTTGGGTGATTATTAAGCCACTATCATCATTTGTATTCAGGCTTTTGAGTGAACGTAGTTTGCATTAGACTTGGGTAAATGCCAAAGAATGGGATTAATAGAGCCTATGGTAGGTGCATGTTTAACTTTCTAAGAAACTACCTAACTCTTTTCCAGAGTGACTGGGCCATTTTTTGCCTTCCATCAGTAATGTAAGAAAGTTCCAGGAGACTTTTTAAACATGGGACTGCCATTATCACATGTGAAAATAATTGAGAATAATTATTGATTTGTTCTCATGTTTTTGCTTTCTAAATGATTACTTTTGCAGTTTTCTTTGACATTTCTTCTGTTGTCTTTCAGTTTAAATTTTTTTTAACGATTTGAGTTGGATAGTTAATTTACTGGCATTTTAGAAATCTTGATTAACATAAAGTATTTAAGGCTATGTGTTTTCCTCATACCACTGCTTTGATTGGGTATAACAATTCAGTAGGGGTGTTGGGTCTTTTTGTTATTGGCATCCATGTTTGTTTGGCTTGGGTTTTCCTAGAGCAGCAGTATTATAGGAGTTTGAGTGGTTTACTTGATTTCTTGGTTTAAGAATGCCTTCTTCGGGGTTTCCCTGCTGGCGCAGTGGTTTAGAGTCCGCCTGCTGATGCAGGGGACACAGCTTCGTGCCCCGGTCCGGGAGGATCCCACATGCCGCGGAGCGGCTGGGCCCGTGAGCCATGGCCGCTGAGCCTGCGCGTCCGGAGCCTGTGCTCCACAGCGGGAGAGGCCACAACAGTGAGAGGCCCGCGTACCGCAAAAAAAAAAGAATGCCTTCTTCTATTGCTACAGTGGGGTATAATTTCTTTAATAAGTGACATTTTTTTGGTCTGTTTTCTTCTGAATCTTTGATTTTATCAGGTTAAGTTGTGGCTTTTACCTTCAGATGCTTCTTTCTTTCGCTTTACCTCCGAGTCACCAAGAGACACTTGCAGATTCTGTGGTGGTGCCACCTTTTTCCCCAGAAGTGGTGCCTTCCTACAACATTCACTTTCCACGCCTCCTTCTTTAGACTCCTTAGTAGCCAGGGCTCCTATCCGCCAGGTTTCTGAACCTACACTTCATATTATTTCTCCATTCAGAGTAAGCCCCAGTCCTTTTGGGGATAAACTTCAACTGATACTATCTGTGTCATAGGGACACTCAGGCGCCACTGCCCTCTCTCCAATTCTACAGAATTCCCATCTGATTCTCAACTCTTTTGGACTCCTGAGCAGACTCCACTGTTTTTAGACATGTTCTTTCACCTACATGCAAATTGAGTTTTTTGTTTTTTGTTTTTGTTTTTTTTTTGCGGTACGCGGGCCTCTCACTGCTGTGGCCTCTCCTGTTGCAGAGCACAGGCTCCGGACGCGCAGGCTCAGCGGCCATGGCTCACGGGCCCAGCCGCTCCGCGGCATGTGGGATCTTCCCAGACCGGGGCACGAACCTGTGTCCCCTGCATCGGCAGGCGGACTTCTCAACCATTGTGCCACCAGAGAAGCCCAAATTGAAATTTTGGGTATTCTTTTGCCTACTAAAGCTGTAGCTGTGAGCTAAGGGAGATTTAATTTCCTCTTCTTGTTATCCTTTCTGCATTTTAGAAAGCTAGGTAGAGAGGTTCGAATTTAAGTAGCCTCCGTGATCTTCTCCAAAACCCAGAAGCCTCCCCTGATTGAGTTTAAGCTCCATGAATGGACGGTGTTTGCTTTATTCACTAAAGTGTTCTCCACGCCTAGCACAGTGCCTGGCTTATAGTCGTCATAGTTGAAACAATACAGTTCATGTAAGAAAACTGAGAAGATCAACTAGACTTACCTAAATTTACACAGCTGCTAAATAGACTGAAATTCAAATGCAAGCAGACTGGCTCCGCTAGGCAGTCAGTATTTGTCAAATGAATGAATGGATAGATGATGCCTTTTAATTCTGGAAGACATTAGTTATGATACTATACAGTGGCAGTGTTAACGCAGTGTGTGTCCTGATGCGTTTGAAATCCTGGAAGCCAAAATCTTTGAGATCTCCTGTCCTAAACATGAGAATAGGTGAGAGTTGAGGGAAAACAATGGTTCAGATATATGAAAGCCACACATGACCTTGAGGATTTCTGCTTAGCACTGTGGCGTTTGGAAACTTCGCTACATTAATGCTGGGCAGGAAAGCAGGCTCAGCAGAAACCACACGTAAAAGCTTAACTGACAGCTTGGACCACAGAGTCTACCAACTTTTCCACTGCTTTATACCAGGACAGGCAATCATAGAAAACAGCACCTCCATGGGGGGAATTCTGAGAAAATACTCCCAATGCTTAGAACTGTAATCTGGGAAGAGGTATTCTAAAATGTCTAAAGTTCAAACAGCAATGTGAATTATAGCTGGAAATGGAAATGTTTATGAAGATGCCAATTATTTCTCCCATTTCAATTTACACGGAAACTCAGTCACAGTTCAGTACCTCTCTGACAGTTCTGATTTGTGTTAGAAGAAACATTTTGCGCAAAGACAGAGGGACTTAAATAAAATTCTGCGTCTATGCTATTTTTGAAAAAGAACAGATACTAAGTATATCCACTAAAAGTTGAAAAGTCTCCATGAGGCCTATCTTCATGGAGAGTTGGCTACTATTAAGATAGAGAGTCCACCCAGAAGGGAGATTTTAGTTATGGTCATTGGAAAATCCAGCTATGAGAGTACGTAACAGAGGGTAAAAAGACAGCCATCTAGTCAGCTGAAAGTGAGCTAAGAAGAGCAGAGCCAGCTTCTAGTTCTCCTGATATAAAGGATGATATATATTTATAGAGAAGACAGTATGTCTAATATGTTTAATTTTAAAAACAGTAATGCAAATCAATAATAAAAATATTTGATAAATTGGCAACTGACATAAAGAGATGATTCAAAAACCGTGCACTAATAGTAAACTTGGAAGATTTTTCAAACTCACGTATCATTAAGAAAATAACTCTATGTATTTAAATCTATAAATATAGATAGATATACTATATTAGTAAATATTTGTAAACAATTAGCGAATATTTTTTTAAAAATTAAAACCATGATGGGTCACGCGAAATCACCGTTTTCATATATGGTTAGGCCTCCGAATCCGCATGTTCCAAATCCATGGATTCAACCAATTGCAGATTGAAAACATTTTTTTTAATTCCAGAAAGTTCCAAAAAGCAAAACTTGAATTTGCTGCACCCGCCATCAGCTAGTTATATAGTATCTACATTGTATTTACAACTAGATAGCATTTACATTGTATTAGTATTATAAGTGATCTAGAGATAGTTTAAAGGATGTGTGTAGGTTATATGCAAATGCTATGCCATTTTACATAAGGGACTTGAGGGGGGTTCCCAGAACTAAAACCAAAACCCTGTGGATGTCAAGGGATGACTGTATTTCTGGGGGTAGCAATTTGGCAATATATTATTTTTTATAAATATTTCTTCTATCTGACTTAGTGATTCCAGTTCTGTGAATTTGTCCTAATAAATCAAAACATGCAGAAATATATAACAGGAAAATTAATAGGAGCATTATTTATGATGGCAAAAAAGAAACATAAATGATCGAAGATAAATAAATGGTTACGTAAACTGGTACATTCATTTGATTAAGTCCTTGACGACAGTGTTTATGTTGTGATTTTAATATAACATTAGAAAATCCAACTATGTTAAGTAAACAAAGCTTATCCATAGCAAAAAGCCTGAATGTAAATACAGAAAAATTACTAGTTGTTTGTTAGATGAGAACTATGCATTTTTTTTCTGTACAAATACCTGTACTTCTTAACTTTCTACAATAAACTACATTACTATTATAATTGAAAGAAATTAATTTTTAATGCTGCATCCCTTACTGCGTTGAAATTACTAAAAAGGAAATACAAACACAACATAAAGTCAAAATGGTATATGTGTATTCACAGCTCCTAAGTTTCTCTTGTCTTCAGCAGAAAATCTACCTACTGATATAGACATTCTGCTCTGATGCGGGTACAGTCTTTGTGGATGGAGACAGCTCTGTCAGTACTTAGGTTGTGACTAGTCAGTTCAGTTGATCAGATCAAAATCATAGTTCAGTCTCCACACAGGCTTGTCACTTTAGTTCTCCTCCCTGACAATCAACTCTGCTTCTGTAATGGTAGATCAGGCAGGAGATCATCACCCGTCGCCACCACCACATGGATTATCTTATTATAAATACACAACCTTGTAAGTTGGATGCTATTTTTATTGCCATTTTATAAATAAAGAAATTGAGGCACAGAGAAGTTAAATAATTTTCTTAACATGCATGGTTAGTTAGTAGCAGAGCTGGGATATAAACTCCATCTATTGCTCTTAATGACCTTATTCTAACCCCTAAATGAACATGACCTTAAAATATAACACTTGCCACAAAACGAGCCTTAACTGTGCCAGACACTGCTGTGTGCTTTGCGTAAATTATCTCAATTCATCTTTGCAAAGACCCTGGAGATATTCTTTGTCTTCTTCTATAGATGAATGTTCAGTGATTCCTCAGAAACAAATCTTCAGATTTCAACGCCTTAACACAGAGTTGTCACCGCAGCACAGTCCTATGTGGGTTGGGTGGCTTTCCTGTGTCAGTCTTCTCCAAAGAGTGGCTCAGCGATCCATACTTCCTTCAACTCCTGCTCTGCAGAAGAGAAGAAAATGAGCCGAGGATCTCGGGGCAGATTTAAGGGGCCATGTCCGGAAATTTCCTATCCCCTCAGATAGGACAGGAAGAAAATCCTATAGCCAGAATCTGTCTCAGGCCTCACTCCAATTGCAGGTGGGGTGAGTAAATATAGAGAAGCATGTGGAGTTTTCTTTGATATTTCATGAGCAGAGAATAGACTCTGCCAGAGAAACTGAGGCTCAGAGAAGTGAAGTGACCCACCAGGTCACAAAGCTAATAAACAATATAGCCCAGATTCCCATCCAGGACAATCTGAGATCTGTGTGCCTGAGTCCTTAACCTCCAGCCTCTATATATAATGGACTAGACACAGGTTTTAGAAATGTTATCCCACAAGGCCTTTCATTTTCAAACTAACACATCCCTGCCACGTTCCTCATTTTGACTCTGTCCTCTCTATGTCCCAGTTCAAGGACTATGGTCCATTATATTATTATTCCCAAGTATTCATTCACTTCTGTATAAGAAGAGTACATAACACTACCCCACCCTGCACGTGACTTTCAGGGCTTCTGTGTTGTTGGCAGATACTTCCTCAGTCTAATATCAGGCTTAGTCAGGTGATTTGTTTTGGCCAATGGAATGTAAGCAGTTGTGACATAGGCCACGTCTGAAAAGAATCATAGCAGTGAGTTTGTGTTTAAATATTGCTTCTTGTGTTTCCTTTCCCACGAGAATGCCGTGTCCCAAATAAGTGCTTCTCCTTCAGCCTGGATTTCCAGTAAAGGGATGTTGAGACAGAGCTATAGCTGACTCACAGCTAACATGAAATGCGCATAAGAAATAAGCATTTATGTTTGGAAACCGTTGAGATTGGAGGGCCGTTAGTCACCACGGCAAAGCTGGTAACTACCAAGACAGACTTCCTGCCTCAGGTCCTCTCACTCTGGCCCAGCTGAGAGCCTCTCTCAGGCATCTCCACCAGGCTCTGGGACTCAGGTCACACCCTTGAGGATGTGAGGTGCCAGTTCTTTATAAGGATGCTTTCTTGGATGATGATGACATCAGTTGGGTTTAATTATTTCTTAACAAACCTGAAATCCTGTCGATTACCTCAATTAAATACTTTTCCTGTATGTAATTGCTTGATTAAATTCTCAGAGTTTTATCATAGGCTACTATATTTAGTTTGCAATTTCTCAAGATTTGAGAATCTGTTTAACACAACACATGCACGGTTCCTTGTTCATATTTTCTGCCATTCTCACTTTATAAATCTTTGTTCTCAGGTTATATGTCGCAATTCATTTTATCTTGTAATCATCAGAGCATGCAAATGAGCAGAATCTTATATTCATTTTTATGAAGGGCAGCCAGGTGATTTTGACCTAACCAGCTCTGCATTTGCCCAATCTGCACATTTTTTTATGAAAAGAAGTTAAGTGACAAGCAAACATGTTAATATCCGGTATTAATTTTAGAAAGAATTTTCTAGGCCACATGCTCAGGTAGCTAAAGATTCAATGTAAATAGTTTATCTGCTATGTTTTTTCATAGAGCACACAGAAAACTGATATTTAAACTGCTTAAATTTTATGCTTTTTCATATCAAGGAAAGCAGTACATTCATTTATTTAATTAAAATATATAGAGTGACTTCTATATATAGTCACTGTGTTAGGTGTTGGGTTTTTAATGGTGAGACTTATTACCATGAAGGCCCTTCCAGACTTGGGGGCATAAAGAAGTAAACAGGGAATTTTAGTCCAAAATATAAGCGCTGGGATGAAAGATGTTTAGTGATCTGCTATGGGATCACTACAGATACATGCTCAACTGGGCTAAGGCTCAGACGTATCAGAGAGGCAGGCAGCACTCTTGGATAAACCCGTGGTGAAGCTGATATCTGAAGGATGGATATGAATTAGTCATGCAGTGGGATAGAAAGTGTAGAACGGGAAGACAATGGTCCAGTCAAAGAGGCAGCAGGTGCAGAGGCCTGGAGGCCAGGAAGTAGCCAGAGGCTTCTGCGACCTGAAAATCATTTTTCTAATGAGAGGATAGACTGAAGGTGTAGAGATGACGCACGTGTGCCGAGCGGGATTGGGATATAGAGCGGGCTGATGATGTATGACCCTGAAAAGTAAGTATGGTCTAGACCATACTGAAAATTTTGAATTTTACCCTGAAAGAATAGCCATTGTTCTAAGCAGAGGAGTAAAATTATGAACTTCTCTTTTTAATAATCTCTCCAATTTCAGAAGGAAGAGTGAATTAATCAGGGGTGGGAAAAATAGGGCTGAGTCCACATACACGTATATTCCACAGATAAATTTTGACAGGCCTCGGTGCTCATGAAATAAGTTAATAGAAGGAGTTTGAGCCACATGAAGGTTCTGAAATTCCCTGTGACTGTGAAAGACAAGATTAAATGATGTGTTATATATTGCTTGTGATTTTGCTTAATTTCTGGAAATGTATCACATAATTACCAGTTAACCAGAATGGCCAATTAACTGTTAGTGTCCATTCCTTAATTATTGTGCCTAAATGAGAGTACACGATATATGTGTGAGCTGAATAGTAATATATGCAATTAATGGAGATTCATGAAGTGAAATAGTTGTGGGCAATCATTTGCAAATGATTTAGCTAGGAAAAAAAATCTATTTACATTCTAATAACACTGATTAAGGAGAAATACTTATAATGGGGGAAGGGGAAAGGAAGAAAAATTTATGTAAATTGAACCAACTGAACATTAATTTCCAGTCATTCATGGAATAGAATCCACAGACTAATTTCACAAATATGTACCTTAAAAATATGTGAAGTGCATAGTAAGTGCTCAAAAGACATGGCATTGAAGTACACACGATTCATGTTCTACCCATCCACAGGTAGAAAAACCGATATTAGTAACATTTGCTTCTGTTTACCTTACATTACTGGACCCAAAGTTAGCAACAAAGCTGGAAGAGTCTATTCTGTTTTAGGCTTGATGTCCACTGCACAAATCTGGCCTCATGTAGCAGACTGAGCAAATGGTTTTGGAAGTTGAAAGCTATTTTCCTGCCATTCATTTTTAGCTTCTTCCACATATATGCATTTACGCCTATGCAGGGGCAATCACTATTCACTCAATTGTACTTTGAAGAAGGTAATAAGCAAAATTCATTACAAGAGTAAGAATAAAGCATCAGTTGCTTTCTTTGTTCACTCCCTAAGAGCGTCAGCTTGTAGACAAAATTATAGGCCTCATACAACATTCAGAAACTGAAGAAGGTGAAATTCATGCATCCTGGATTGATCTTGATCATTTCTGCCCAATTCTCCAATCAAGGGAAGGATAAAAAGGTAGCTGACTTTGTGAGTCTGCAAATTTGCTAGCTGTTGTAGGATGTCTGACTTTCAAATTCAAATTGCTGCTATATTTTCAATCTTTAGAAAAAGATTTTTAAAGAAATAGTGACTCTGGTATGCATCATATGTTAGGATATTGTACTCTTTGGGATTACAAAAGTACACTGATGATTTATAAATATATTCAAGGTAAGGAATAGTTTTTATTCCTTGAGTGTTACTCATGCATAGAGTTATTCTTTACAGCCCCTTTAGAGGTGAATAAAACATTCCAAACTGTAGTCTTGACCATATATACCATAGAAATAATACATTATTTCTATGACATCCAAATATTTTAAAGTCATCAGTGTGAGGACATAGGACACCATCGACGTTTGAGCTGCGTGTCATAGAATTTATCAAAATTAAGAACACTTTCCTCTCTGACCATGGTCTTACTTTGACTCCTATAATCACTGTGAAGAAGAAGTTTTCCTAACCCTGTATTTCCTATTCAAGATGCTGCAGGGAAATATTCAAATGCCCGCACTGCTTCTAAGACTTAACCAAAGGGCTTCCCTGGTGGCGCGGTGGTTGAGAGTCCGCCTGCCGATGTACGGGACACGGTTTCGTGACCCGGTCCGGGAAGATCCCACATGCCGCGGAGCGGCTGGGCCCGTGAGCCATGGCCGCTGAGCCTGCGCGTCCGGAGCCTGTGCTCCGCAACGGGAGAGGCCACAGCAGTGAGAGGCCCGCGTACCGAAAAACAAACAAACAAAACAAACAAACAAAGACTTAACCAAAGCTAAATTTTTTACTTTCCCGAGACCTGACCATTCCCAGATCCTTGGCTACAGTGCTGCACTTAGCATTCAGGTAGACTTGTTCAGGGCTCTGCCCATGACACAAAGCCAAACTCTGTAAGCAAGAATGTAAGCAAGAAACCAACTGTTTCTAAGAAGGGAGATGCTCTGTCTCCTTTTCTTAACCCCAAACTGGGTAGAATTTGTGTTCCTGTGGTAGGGGGACCACATGATTAATATTTTAAACCCAGACACTTTTGAAAATGATAAAGGGAGTCACTATTAATAATTACAGCAAAACAACAGGTAAAGACAAGGCTATCCTGGGCAAATAGAGACATTTCATCACTTTCGTCTGAATTGATATCCAGTCATCATTTTCTTACCTCATTTGGGATACTAAAGGAAAAGTTCTTCTGCCTGTTCTCTAAGTATAGAAGACAGTAAGTGTTTTAATCGGTGACATCCCTATATAGATGTAAAGGCAAATTTATTATGACTGCTTTTTATAATTTCTCTCAATTCAAGCAAATGGAGCAATGAAGGGGCCACAGATCATACAGGCAATCTTCCATGAATTTTGTATAATTTAGCTTTGGGTAAAAACTCAGGCACTAGATAATGTCAAGTTATTCCTCTGAAAAATGTTCAGAGTTACATGTATTCTGTATTGCTGATTCTGGACCATCTTTGGTCTTTAAAAACTGGTTGACAATAAAGAGGTTGATAGCTTCTCAAAATTAAGGCCCCCAGTCAACACTTCTGTTTGTGTAGAGATTACTCCACCTTTGTTGGTTGGTGGGAATTATTCAGACAGGAACATTGCATAACACAGGAAAGAGTTATAAGTTAGCACCAACAGAGAGTGAATTACTATACAAGACTCAGCTCTAAACCATAGAGTATGATCACAATGATGATTATGGCCCAGGCAATTTTAATATGGAAGTCACCAATCACCCTTAGATTCACCAAAGAAAACCCTTAATGGTGAACACATCAAACTATCTTATTTGGAGAAATACAGCTTTCCAGGATACACTGCATTATGAAATATTCTGAACGACCCAGCCCTAGAGAGTTGGTAGTATAACTCAATGATATTCTCAAGTTGATTTCAGGTTTGAGTGATTGAACCCTGGCAGTTCTTTCTGTGGACCTTCTTTAGATAATAAAGTGAATTTATTTGTTACATTTCTAACAAAAATGTCTTATTAGCTTAGAGGAAATATTTGGTATCTATTCTCATCATTCCCAAGTAGCTTCAAATTATTAAGAAACAAAAAGAATGGAAGCCTGAATAATAGTGCCTTCTATTTCTCAAAATTATTAGCTTATCTGTCCAGGGATAATTTCTGATGGTTGTTTTTCTTAAGACCATATTAAGATCCACCCAAAACAAATGGTCTCATCTAGATTAGCTGTCAGCTCTGCATTTACTTGCATTATCTCCAGAGCACAAGCTGTTACTTGGTCGATTCGGTCAAACAATGAATTATTTGAGGAAAGAAAGAAAATCAGTTAACCTGGTTAAGGGAAATGAGTAATTGAAATGATCAGGAAACAGAGTGGTAATGAATTATCCAGGGGTCCCACATGCAAACAGCCTCCATGAATAAAAAGTGCCTAGTTGCTGTGAATACCAGACGACAATGATTTAATGTAGCTGCAACTCTGTAAGTAGCTAGAAATTTGTTTTTATATTATAAATAATTTGTTTGAATTTGGGAGGCCATATTTGATTTTTTTTTTAATTTCAAGGAATGGTTGCCATTATAAATTCTCAGTCCTATTTATCTCCACATCATATAGGGCTGTAGTGTTTATGCGTGCCCGTGGTTAGGAAAATAGGAGGGGATGTAACATAGAACTTAGTGGAAACTTCCCTAGAGTTCAGAGACTGGGCAAGATATGGGCCATAGAGCAAAGTTTTTCAAACTGTGGGTTGTTACCCAGTAATTGATATGAGATCAATTTATGGGGTGAATTGTGTCCCCTGCAATATTCATACGTTGAAAGCTGAATGCCCAGTGTGATGGTATTGGAGATGGGTCCTTTGGGAAGTAATTAGGTTTAAATTAGGTCATGAGGTACTAGTGTCCTTATTAGAAGAGATGCCAGAGAGCACCAGAGAACTTTCTCTCCCTCCCCCTCCCTCCCTCCCTCTCTCTCTCTCTCTCTCTCTCTCACTTTCTGTCTCTCTCTCTCCTTCTCTCTCTCTCTGTCTCTGCCATGAGGACACAGTGTGGAGGCAAGCGTCTGCAAAGCCAGTAAAAGGGCCCTCATGGGGAACCAAATCTGACCACCCTTGATCTAGGACTTCCAGCCTCCAGAACTGAGAAACAAATTCCTGTTGTTCAAGCCATCCAGTCTATGGTATTTTGTTATGGCATCCCAAGCAGACTAATATAGGTGGATGTCACTATTTAAAAGAACTAGAATAGACTAGAAAACATGTTTTGCATATGTTAAGGGTAATGAACAAAAGTGATACTTTTCAGCTTATGTTAATGCATAGGTAAATGAACACAGAAGTATAATGGAAAATGTATTTCTTTCTGTGGGATATATTAAAATATGTTTGTGCACACTGATAATAGTGGAGCATATGGTAGAGTAGATACAGAGATGAAGAGGGTGATAGAGGTCCTTTCCTTTGTTATCCACATGGTTCAGATAACCACAAAGTGACTTTTGTCAATAGACTTTCCAGTGCAAACAGGTTAAAATTCTAATAAAATATCATAGGAAAAGGGAGCTGTCACATGAGAATGAAATGAGAGAGGGAGGGAGGAAGAAACAGAGAAAGGGGAAGCCTCCCTTTTCAGCAGAATTCTTAACATTGTATGTGAAATAAATGAAATAGAAAATCATAATTTTCAAAGTCTGTAGTATTAATTGATTCAAGGAAGAATCATTACAGATATTTAAACCATTGGCTAAAATGTTTAGTTGGGAACAAGATACCTCCATAGTCTGAAAGTATCTCCTCACATATTACTATATTAGATACAATAATATACTTAATAGAGTGAAATAAAGCTTTTATACTATCCTTCATTCTCTTTCTACTGCCAAATCCTGCACAGGATTCATTTTTAACCATATGATCAAAGCTAATGTCACCAATAATGAAACAAAATAACATCACAAAATTCCAGATTTGATGTGCTGAGATGGACACAACATTGCTTATGTAGAATTTCTGCAAAAAAAAAAAAATCTTTGCCTGGATCTAATCATAAGGAAACCATCCTACAAACAAAAACTGAGGGACTTTCTACAAAACAACTGGCCTGTACTCTTCAAAAATGCCTAATTCAATTCAAAGAAAGGCTGAAAACTGATCTAGATATAAGGAGACTGAAGGGAATTATTACTATGCTGAGTCTTGAATCAAAAAATAGAACTTGTTATAAAGGCCATTACTGGGACAAGTGGTGAAACTTGAACATGGACTATATATTGAAGAATAGTATCATATTTGTGTTGAACTTCTTGATTTGATCATTGCATTGTAATTCTGTAAGGGAATGTCCTTATTCCTAGGGGTGAAGGATTGTGACACTACATTCTCTCAAATGATTCAGCAATAATTATACATATAAACTTTTCTGTGGGTTTGAAGTTTTTTTTTAATAAATAGCTTTGTAATAAAAACCTAGTTAGGTCTGAGCAATTTTAGATTAAAGATAGGTATTTTCTTCTTCATTTCTTAGACTCTCTTTACTTGTACTGTCAAACCTGCCACTTCTTTCATCTTCAAGCACTGACCCTGAATGTGTGTGACTGAAATAAACTGGCTTTCACCTGATTTTCATATAATAAGTCAAGGAAGATGGCAAGATATTTCAGCTCCAGCAAAGCAAGAACTACCAAGCTCGGAAGTAGAGAGTCATACAGGGGTCTGGACACTAAATTATGCGAGATAGGCAGAACCAGGTAGATGCTCTGAGTCCAAGCCTGAGACCAGATGCCTCCCTGCTATGGAGCGGACCCTGGTCTCCTCTGATAATGCAGCTCTGTGTTTGCAGCCTGGGCTAAGTGCAGCCCCAGACATTCACAGGTCTGCAGAGGAATTCGCCTTCAACCTAAGGCAAGGGCAAAGAAGTATGAACAAACTTTCACTGGGCAAATGCCTCTTCCTTGATGTTCTCTCTACTCCCCTTTCTTGGACATTTTACTTCTATACCAATAAGTCCCTTCAAGATGGCTATGAAGTTCTGGAGCTCTTGTGTTTAGAGAAAGAAACATGTTTGGGTACCCTGCCAAGGCCTTCCCTGGCCAGGCTCATGGCCATCTGTGGCGACACAGCATCAGTTGATGACAACTTCAAGAGAAGGAAACAGATGAACAGTGTTTCAGTACCAGGCTGAGTTGAATAGGCACATTCAACACACACTCTCTATTGTGAGCCTGCCTGTTTCCTCAGTCTACAACTGCAAACTCTACTTGGGAATCACTGAGCCAGCCTCCATCACTAATCCTACAGCTTTCAGTTGAGCTTTTCTGCTTTTGTTCCCTAATCATAGGCTGCATCTTATTCATGGTTCACAGGCTTGCCCAGGATCTGCCCTGGTAGCTTACAGGAAAGCACTATAACATTTAATTAAAAATTTAAAAGATCAACTGATGTTTTTAGTTAATTATAGGGGTTGGGTGTGTGCAAGAATAGAAGATAGCTCTGTAAGGTGCCCCCGAACAAGCACACGAAAATGATATATAGTCTAGAAAGACAGAGGTAAACAATTTTTACTGACAAAGTATTTTGAAATTATCTTCTCTTGAAAGAAATGAAAGTGACAGCATGCCAAAATAAATATATCTGCTGTATAAATTGCAAGCATTCTGTGAAATTTCTTCAGGAAGAAAGCAAAACAAATAATGATGTGTGTAAGAAATATCAAGTCAAGAAACAAACAAAGGGTAAGAGGAAAGTTTCAGGAAAAGAAATGTCTCTCTCCTTTCTCCCTTTCCCCCATAAGCATATCTGTGTAGTGCACACCTATAAAGGTGTGTGTGCGTGTAGCACAAAACTGGGTCTTTGCTCCCAATATCCCAGTGCTTTCAGCCCTGCTCCATCCCTAACCATATCCCAACTATTTCTGGTATTCTGCAGAAGTATTCCACAAGTGGTACTAAATGATTCTGCTCCTACTGGCACCATTGCCCTTCCTCCAGAATCATTTTAGCTCTGAAAAGGAAAAGAAGTCCCTTATTGAGTATTGTTAAAGGATAGTCTTCCAACAAAAATAAAATTCCGACTCTCACATAGATATAAAATGAACACGTGTCAAAAATACTTTGGACACGTTAAGAAGGGAACAGGTAAGGTGTTAGAAGTGGTCCAAATGAGGTTTTGATTTACAGATATTTATATTCTCCACTGAACAGAATTCATTTGCATTGCCATGAACAGGAATCGACTGCAGAGCTTTGCATTACCGTCCATTTTCTACTAGTTAAATAACAGCCTAGTGAAAGACAACGGTTCACATCCCTGTAAGAGCAGACTCTCCGGGGACTCTGGCATTCTGCTGAATAGATATCTAGTAATCCTTTTTCCCTTTCTAAAGTCTTAAATTTTTCCTTACAGAATAATGAACAAAAATAGGTAGATGATAGATAGATAGACAGACAGACAGGGTTGTTTATTTTTTTTAACTCAGGGATTGCTGATAGAATTTTACCTTCAACTGTTGATGAGAATGAACTCACTTCAATCTTAAAGTCAGGTCTCAAACATCTGTGCAAGCAATAGGAACTCTACCTAAGTCCTGCCCCTGACCGAGGCTCAGTGCTCTCTCATCTTGAGTATGCTTTTTTAGTTTTCTTTTTCCAAGGAGAATCAAAGACATTGATTTCCATATCCTTTAGGAACCTCATCCTATTCTCATTCCTTTCACCATCTCTTAGATGCCTTGAGATTTGTGTCCTTGGTAAGCTAAGACAGTGAGCATTTTTGTTTCATTTGGTTGTATCTGTTATAAAATTTGAAACTGGTCGTATGTTTGAGAAATTATAATTAGGAAAAAGAGAGTGAAGCTCAGAAACCTTAGTTAGTCCTGAAAACTAAAATGATAGTAATAACCAGAGATTCATCTAAAGGCTGAGCAATGAGGAGAAGCACAGAAATTATGAACCAGTCACAGAAAGATCTGGCTTTGCCTGGCACCAGTTCACGTCTGATCATGTCTACATTCAAAATGGATGACAGTGACCAATAGACTTCTCTACTCTACCCCTTTAAATGAGCATCTACTCTATATTATTTTCAGGGAAAAACAAATAGTTTTAGTTCTGTCTTTTGCATGGGTTCCTTCCAAAATCCAAGTTAAATCATTTTAGATGTTACATTAAAAACAACACAGTGGTAATGATATTTTACTATCATGATTCCTTTTTATGAAATTACCTCTGAATTACAAACTATCTCTATGCTAAGGAACTCTACCTCTGTAGTTTTTTAAATGCATCATACCGGAATCTTCTTTGAAAGCCTGTGGTGGATTTTAGTCCACAGCAATAAAAAAAATCTGAGGATATGACTACAGAATTGGTCCACATTTCGAGCAATGAGAAGTGATTTATAGGAGAGTGACAAAGAGCTTTTAATATGAGAAGAAGAGTTCAGTTCTTCATCCACGTGAAAGTAGAAAGAGGTTTGCAGTATTTTAGCATCTTTTTAAAAATGCTTATGAAATATTTCTCCCCTTTATCAGAATCTGGCTTCTATAATGGAAGCAGTCAGTATTATCTGATAGTACACTGCATGTGTGATAAGTGTCTTTTCAGATGCCTAACATTTCTCAGCTTCTCTCCAGTTACTAATCCATCTCAATGTATTGCTTCATATGAGTTAGAAAATATAGTTAAATGTGATGTTAATGTATCCTAGTTTGACTCTCTTGTATTTGATCTATAGAATGTCACTTACTTTTCTGGAACTGATTATAAATTAGGCATAAGTGCCTTTTCTGAAGTCACGGAAACTTTGAAACTCTCATGTTTGATTAGTGGTAAGTGACAGGTTATATTTCACTAGCTGTCCTGATGATTAAAAGAAATCAGTCAGTCTCCCTATTTCTCTTCTTTATGGGGCAGAGATTTTGAGAACTGGCCCAAGATGTGATTACAATCCCCAGTCTACATTGCCACGTGGAGCAATAACTTGGGTAGCTATATGCATGAGCACGCTCTGAGCCTCGGGCCCTGCCCACATACAGAGCACCTCTGTGAAGCCCACATGTGGGGGGGACATAAGAGCATGGAGTGCTTCCTGATGCATGTGCACAAGTGTGACAGAGAGTAAGTGTGCACACTCACACATGGATAACATCACTCAGCGGGCCTAAGTCAGAGGATGGACAGTGCAGGAGAAGGAAGCTATTTCTGGGGTAACTGGTGGTTATAGTTGGCTGGTTATAGAGTGTGTGTTGCAAGAGGACCAACCTTCCTCTTGTTCTTTTACCAAGGAACGGTGTAAGTTGAATTTGGGAGAGCCAGATTCCGCCCTCTGTGGAAAGCATGCACTTCGAGCAACTCTGGAAGGACAGAATTCTCTGGAGAACAAAGACTAATCAAAATGAAGTACCCATTTTGACAAAGACAAGCATGGGAAATGGAATGAGCCAGGAGGAGGATCAATGAAGGATGCAGAACATGGATGACATGAAAGATGAGGACACAAATGAGGCAGGGTCAGAGGCATTTCTCCCAATCTTTGGGAAGAGGGATGGAAAGTTAGCACTAAAACCATATCATGCATCCCATGTAATCTGCTAGGTTAGTTACATGGAATGCAGCATGTAACTCATACCATAGAGAGGGTTTAGTCCCTCTTAGCAAATGCTTTCATTGTTCTCAGTGGAAGATTCACAGCTGACTGTGGTTCTGGTTCCCAATGAAGGTCAATCACGGTGTTAAAAATAGACTCTTTCCTGCCTGGGGGTGGCACACAAGTTCATAGCCCATAATGGCACCTGGAACAGGAGAAAAGAGGTAGAGATGACGAGACCCCCTGGTTACAAGAGTCCTGGAGCAGGTATGCTCCCAGGAGTGATTGGTAAAGTGATGGTCAGCACTGAAGAAATGTTAACACAGCTCATTCAAATAAATGTCATTGTTTCCACTATTAGAACAATTATATACCCAGTAGAAATAAAGATGTGAAGAGAAGCTGCAGAAGGAAAAAAAGGAGAGGGGCCTTTTAAAAAATGTAGCAAGATGTGAGTACTAATAATTCATTTTTTATTAAGAAACAGTAATAGAATTTGTCCTGCTTGACTCATAACACCAACAAACTGCTGATTCATCCAACTATAGGCTTTCAAAAATGTGAAATTAAGGGAGGGAAGAAACAAAACAATAACAAAAATGGTCTCCTTTTCCCTTCAGTTCCAGGAAAGCTCAAGGGAAAATATTGCATGTCACACAAACTCTGTGAAGCCATAGGTCTTATACAGATGATTTTTTTTTTTTTTTTCTGTTGGAACTAAAGAAATTGCCCAACCGTGTAACTGTGCAATCTTTGAAGACACCCTTTGGAATATCTGTCTCTTCCTTATGTTTGTCTTGCTTTGGGTGCTTTTATTATGTTACACTTTTGGTTCCATAATTTTGGGGAAAAAAATGTATTCCAAAGTTACACACACACACACAACCCAGCAGGAAGCACAATTCTTGGAGACTAGAGTAGGCTCCTATGACATTCTTTCACCTTCTCTTTGCATCCAACTTCTGCTTGCCTCTGATTGCTTTGCTGATAAATGCTCATAACTAAAAGGTTGCTCTGCAGGAAGGGAAATGGCCAGGCCAGCCACAGATGAACTGATGAGGGGGCACAAAGTCTTAGTTCATTTGCCTCAAAGCAAAATCTCAATTTCAGGCCTCATCTAAAATTGTACCCTGGTCTGTTTCCTTGCCCATCCCTATCCTGTTTCCCTGCTCCTGGGAACACTCTCTTCTTAATCACTTGTACTCAAACTTGGCTCAGAGTCCGCTTCTGGGAGCAACTACTTCAAATAGAGTCAGGAAACCCTGACTTCCCAGCTGCAAGGCCTTGAAAACCTGTCATTTAACCTAGAGGTATGTCAGTTTCCACCTCTAAAAAAAAATTCCATAGGTCTTGTTTTGCTGGGTTCTTGTGAAGAGAAAGGAGGTGATATATGGGAAGTGCTTAGCATGGGCCTTAGTGTGCAGCTGGCACTCAATAAATGTTAGTTGAATGTGACTATTTACTGGCAAGTCTTGGCTTCCACTATTTTAAAGTCGACGGTATCATTTTTAGTTTCCCTCTGCTCTTCACCAGCTGGTGCGCTAGATTCATATTGACGGCACAGAATTTGTGTATCTTTTTCCTGAGTTACTCAGCTCTTGTTCCCTGGTTTATTCATTGTGTTTAGCCGACTTGAGTAGAAGACAGGATTCTATAGTCACAGGCTGGTGGCTTTGACCCCAACGTGTGGCTGGATTATATGAATGGCCTCATCGCTCAGCTCATGCTGAACCATAAAATAAGTTAATAAATGAACTAAAGAAATCCAAAAGGTGCTCTTGTCTCAACAAAATGATGGCTGTATTTCCTTACACAAAATGTAACACATATTTGGACAATTATCTGGGAAATTCAAGACCAAGAAAAGCTAATGTGCTGAATTTCTCTTTAGTTTTCTCTAGCTCCTTACTTGCATGGACTGTGCCTTTGGAAAAAATATTTGTATAATACGGTCTTTGATACCCAGAGACCCTTTGTTTGGGGAATAGCAAAAAACCCTCCTATATTTTTATGCTTGGCTTATGTTTTGAGCTTCAAACCCTGGGAGCGGAAATACACCCTGAACTGAGAACTTTCTTGGGGGAAAAATTGGAGATCCGTTTTCTACTCTTTGAGGAGATGCATCTAACACAAAATATGGGCATCTGAAATAACACTTGTGGTTCGTGATCCTTTTAGCAAGTTGCCCAGGCTTGTTTGCATAATTGTCTTTCCCTTTATTCCTGGAATAGCTACGGACAAAAATCAAAAGAAATAATTATTGAATATTCTCAGGTCATACAATTCGGAAGGGCTTAAGACATCCTAACAGCTTTGAAATGTCACTGTCCTTAAAATAATAATGTGTTTTGAATATGGGTTTTTAGACTGTGTAGGGGTTTGACGGCATTGATTTTTCAATTCTATTATAAACATTCTTCCCTTTATGAATTTTATCAGCATACATTATTCAAATGTTATTTTTATTTACCTTCAGCTGTTGACAAAGAACATTAGAAAAGAAAGGTTTATGAACATAAAATTGTATTTAAATTGTGATACAAGCAGTAAGGAATAATGTTCCCTTTTGAAAAGATAAAAACTTTATATTTCAGAAAAGTTATCCCAAGACCAAATTACAGTGGTTAAGTGGCCTTGCCTTCTGTGATGGGATTCAAAACAAATGATAGAAAACAAGCATTTGAGGACTGGTCACTTTTCTGGCTTACCTCAATCTTTCACATCACACACGATTGATGAGGCATGTGATTTGACCATGTTTCTTTACCGTGCAGGCAAATTTCCAGATCTTCTCCTGGGGCTGGAAATGGCTGGGTATGGCCTGAGGTCTGCCCATCCAGACCTCACCACCTTGGCTTGACCATCCTAGTCTTACTCTCTTCTTATAAAGAGGCAGTTGAGCTGAGTGATGACACAAGGGGCTAGTGACATCCTCCAGACTCAGGATGGACAGTATGAACAAGGGATGGGGGACTGGTTTGGAGGAAACCAAGGTCTTGAATCCTCAGGGAGCACTCTAGGAGTCTCTGTCCACTTAGGAGAGCCATTGCCCTTGCCATTTTGATTGTAGTTGAGGAGAAATGGCTGTGATGTCAGTGGTGAGTGAAATCTAGTGGCTATCTCTCCTTCTGTGCAGGGTGGTGGAGGGTGGATGACATTGCTTTATAGAAAGGGCATGGTCTTCAGAATTCAAACAGGTCAGAGTTCAAATTGCACCTTTGTCCATTCCCAGTTGTATGACGGTGAGCAAATTACTTGAGTTCTCTGAGAGTTTCTATAAAGATTAAATGAGAAAAACATAAAGCTCTTAGCAGAATAATAAGTGTTTTGAACTCAATAAATATATATGTTGATGTAGTTGATTTTCTCTGCTCAACCAACCCAGTAAAGATGGACTTTTCAATATTGTGGCAAATGAAGAGGTTATTCAGAATGTCTTGAATAGACCTCCTTTTAATTTTTTCGGATATAAAGTAAGCAGACCTGAGCTGTACTAGGTGCGTTCACATAGATAACCTTCTTTTAAACTTGGGGAGAGAATAGGAGGAGGAGATGATAACGGCAGTGTTTACTACAGTAATTAATAACTTAAAATTTACTGAGCACTAAGTGCCACACGCTAGTCACATCCCATGGTATTTTTTCTCTATTCCCAATACCACACACACACACACCTTAAGTAGATACTATTATAATATTTAATTTAAGGACAAGAAATTTGAGGATCAGAGAGGTCAAGCAACTTTCCCAAAATAACACAGCTAGAAAGTGTCAGAGCAGGGATTCAAATAGAACCGAATGAACACAGAGACAAATTTTTGTGCCAGGAGGCTATGCCGCCTGCCTCCTTAAGTGCGGGATGGTCACCAGCCTCATCTGGAGGTGCTGCTGATGATTTGGAGCTAGCCAGAGCATCAGTAGCAAGTTGCCTGCACTATTAGGATTTCCTATGAGTAGAGTGTGCACTGAGCAAAAATGGGTTCATGCTGTATGGATGAGTGTAAATGTCAGCTGGATCACATTTCACAGAACAGTGTTCATAGATCACGACGCCGCCCACTCAGATCAACAACTTGGATGGATTTCTAAAAATGTGATGTAAAATTGCCTGGTATCATAATGACTGGAAACTATAGCTGTGGAGAGGGGGTGGTAGCAAACCTGTGAAGAGGTGATCCACTTCCCTAAGGATGTCAAGCATGGACCAAGAATAATCTAATTAGTGAAGTACAGTGACTCTCAAAATCTCTTGTCTGTCCACTCATTATCAAAGAGCTTAGTTTCCTCTTGAAAGAAACATGAACATTTTTTTCTGAAGAGAATATTTAAATATGTATAGTATCCTCTCTCATATTCCACTTTCATGGTAGATTTTTTTTTAATTTTTTTTCTCTTTATATTGTGTTAGTTTCAAGTGTACAGCAAAGTGATTCAGCCATATATGTATTTTTCAGATTATTTTCCACTATAGTTTACTACAAGATGTCGAATATATTTCCCTGCGCTACACGGCAAATCCCTGTTGCTTATCTCTTTTATGTATAGTAGTTTGTATCTGCCAATCCCATACTCCAAACCTATCCTCACCCCCTCCCTTTCTCTTTTGGTAACCGTAAGTTTGATTTCTGTGTCTGTGAGTCTGTTTCTGTTGTGTATATAGATTCATTTGAATTACTTTTTAGTAATTACTAAAATTAGTAATTACTAAAATTAATTACTAAAATTACGAATTAGTAATTACTTTTTAGTAATATGACCACATATAAGCGATACATAGTATTTGTCTTCCTCTATACTTCACTTAGTATAATGTTCTCTGGGTCCATCCATGTTGCTGCAAATGGCAATATTTCATTCTTTTTTATGGCTGTTCTTAAGCCAATCATCTGTGGATGGAAACTTGGGTTGTTTCCATTTCCAGCTATTATAAATAGTGCTGCTATGAACATTGGGGTGCATGTCTTTTGAATTAGATTCTGTCTTTTCCAGATATATGCCCAGGAGTGGGATTGCCAGATCATACGGTAGCTCATGGTAGATTTTTAATTGCAGAGGCCTTATGGGGAATAAAGTTGCTGTAATTTCCATTATGAAAGCCTCAAGTTCCACCTAAAATATTTCCACACTTCTTGGTGGTATGGGATCAAGCAAATGAGGATCACTGGGTAATGGAAAGAGCACTTGGGGTAGGGAGATTGGGGTTCTCGTCCTCGTTCTGACCCAAGCTGGCTTTGTGGGGAAAACCACTTTCCCTCTCTTGGTATCAATTTTGTCATTTGTCAAGGGAAGAGACAGGTGAATTATATGACCTCCAATGTCCTTTCAATGTTTAATACTCTGTGGTTCTTGGGTATCTTTTCCAGAATAATACTCATCAAAGTAAAAGCCCCTTGAAAGGCTCAAGTTGGTATTTTGTATGTGTTAGGACTTACAACTAGGACCAGTGGAGACAGAACTGACCCTTTCTTCTAGGAACCTGCAGCAGAATTTATTAAGATTGAGGCTTTGATGTAGAACTAGAAGCTTCCAGCATCTGAAACACCAACCAGAGCTAGGAAGACAGACATCAAGGTGAGGTTGAAAAAGAACAGGAGAGGAAAGAAGAGGAACCAAAAGGAATAAAGTCATAGGGGGTAAAAGGAGGAAAAAGGAGGGAGAAGGAGAGAAGGAAGAGGAAGGGGAGGAGAAGGGGAGGATGGAGAGAGAGAAAACAAGAAGAGGAGAAAAGATGGGAAAGGAAATTGAGAGATAAAACAGGTGAGGAGGGAGAAGAAATTGATTTGGGAGGCATCTATGGCCCTACAACCAAGGCCCTAGATCCTTGGGCTCTGAAGTGGATTTGCAAGAGGCCGTGGGAACCTGGCAGCTCTTGGCTAGACCTCCAATAGTTAGCCCTGCCTCAAAGGTGAGCCCCTGCTTCTTAGCCACGTCCTGACAGGCAAAGCACTTGACATACAATAGGCATTAAATGAATGCTTGTTGAATGCTACAAAATATTTGCATAAGAGGAATAAATGGTATCATGCCCACAAATTCACTGTAGGCTAACATTCAACAAATATTCCTGATAATATCCTGTGTGTCAGGTATTGCACTAGGGGTTGTCATGCATACCTCATTGAAGCAGAGGTTTCCACTCTCTTCACTCCGTGCACTGTGGGAGAAATGGTCAGGAGGTACAACTGCCCACTGTACACCCCCTGCCTTCCTAGTGGTGGCTGTCTCCCAAGTTGATTTGCACAGCGACCTCTTTTAATCTAGACAGATTTACGATGCTTGGATTCTAAATTCTGTACATACCTCGTATCATTTAAGGCAACTCTAGCTGCTGTAAAAAAATAAATACCAAAACCTCAGTGGATGAACACAATATAAGAGGTACTTCTTTCTCATGCAGCAGTCCAGTGTAGGTATTGGGTGGATACCTTCCAACAGGTGACAGGTGAACATTTGCTCATTCCCATTTTTTTTTTTTTTTTTTGCGATACGCGGGCCTCCCATTGCTGCGGCCCCTTCTGCTGCGGAGCACAGGCTCCGGATGCGCAGGCCCACGGGCCCAGCCGCTCCGCGGCACGTGGGATCCTCCTGGACCAGGGCACGAACCTTGCCCCTGCATCGGCAGGCGGACTCCCAACCACTGCGCCACGAGGAAAGCCCTTGCTCATTCCCTTTTATGGCTCTATCATCTTCAGCACAATGTTTCCAAGCACACTGCAGAAGGGGAAAGTGGAGAAGGCAAATGGACTGCTGCTTCTTTTATTTAGTTTTTATTTTATTTTATTTTAACTATTGGACTATAGTTGATTTACAACGTTGTGTTAGTTTCAGGTGTACAGCAAAGTGATTCAGTTATACATATAAATATAACCACTCTTTTTCAGATTCTTTTACCATATAGGTTATTACAGAATATTGAGTAGAGTTCCCTGTGCTATCCAGTATGTCCTTGTTGATTATGTACTTTATATATAGTAGTGTATTTACATTAATCCCAAACTCCTAATTTATCCCTCTCCCCACCACCTTTCCCTTTTGTTAACCATAAATTTGTTTTCGAAGTCTGTGAGTCTGTTTCTGTTTTGTAAATAAGTTCATTTGTATCAATTTTTAGATTCCACATATAAGTGATATTATATAATATTTGTCTTTCTCTGACTTACTTCATTATTGTGATAATCTCTAGTTGCATCCATGTTGCTGCAAATGGCATTATTTCATTTCTTTATGGCTGAGTAATACTCCATTGCATATACGTACCACATCTTCTTTATCCATTCCTCTGTCGATGGACATTTAGGTTGTTTCCATGTCCTGGCTATTGTAAATAGTGCTGCAGTGAATATTGGGGTGCATGTATCTTGCCAAATTATGGTTTTCTTGGGATATACGGCCAGGAGTGGGATTGCTGGATCATACGATAGTTCTATTTTTAGTTTTTTAAGGAACCTCCATACTGTTCTCCATAGTGGCTGTATCCATTTACATTCCCACCAACAGTGTAGGAGGGTTTCCTTTTCTCCACACCCTCTCCAGCATTTATTGTTTGTAGACTTTTTAATGATGGTCATTCTGACTAGTGTGAGGTGCAAACTGGCTTCTTAATCCCAGTGCTCTGGAACATGGGGAACAAACATTTCTTCTGCTCACAGTTCATTGGCAAGAACAAGTCACACAAGTTCATACTGAGATGCTGGTGGAGAAGGTGGAGTCAGAGGTGATTGGTGAGAAATGTAGTCCCTGGCTTCAGCTCCTTCCCCCAAAATGACTCTACACTGTGTAAGGGGAGCATGAATCTTGGTGGACAGCCAGCCATTTCTTCCACACACCCTCGTCAATAAAGAGAATAAGGCTGTGATTTTCAACCAGGGGTTGGAGTTCTACCAAACGATAAACATGGAAAATTTACTTTATGAGGTCATTTTTTTCTATTAAAACAAAGATATATTCTAGATTCAAATAAAATTTTCTCTTTTAAACTAAAACATGAGATTTCAAGCATCACTTACACACACATACACACACACACAGATGAGCATCCTTCATCCTTGTTGTAAGCGGAAAGGTTTGAGGGAAATAATTGTTGAAAAACATAGATCATAAATTTTAGCAGTCTCCTTTTCTCCTTTTAAGTATTTCTTCTCTTCCTTTGATAATGTAGTCTTACAACAGATTTCAGAAATGAGAGGTTGCCTCCTCTTTTCCTCTTCTCTCAAAGAGAAAGCTCTGCCCAGAGCTTCCTATTGTAGGGAGAGTGGTTCTTCCTTTTGTCTAAAAGTGGACAGCTGTCATAAAGAAAGGAATAAGATGACAATCCAAAATCTCAGGGCATTGCGTGTAAGTAACTTACAGTCCTAGACTGACCTACAGTCTAGAGGTAGAAGAGAAAATGGGAGGCAATGGGGGAAGATGTGATAAGACAAAAGGATAGACTTGACTTGGAGATGTGAGCAGGCCTGGGAGTGCACCCCACTGGGGAGGGGACGGCAAGCTGCCCTGGGAGAGGTCACACGGAGGACCCCAATGAGCCTCTTTTTCTTTCTCATCAGCTGCAGACAACTGTGGTATCTTGGTATCTCCCACCTCAAGAGAGTACGTTAAATTCCCGCCTCACAAGAGAGGTGTACTCACCTGTAAAACCTGGGGTAGCCAACATTCGTCTGGAAAAAGAAATTTTCTCAAGAGAGAAAAGGGATTTTCAAAGTTCACCCAATTCATCTCCACATATCACAAGAGCAAAGCTTGGCTAGGAGTTGTCGTGTAAACAAGCTGTGATGTGGTGTGAGGGAACCGCCACCGCACAGAAAACAGATGAAAAGCTTTCTGGTTCTAGAGCCTGGGGAGCCTTATGCAAGTCCTCCTCCTTTCTATATACGCTTTTGAGAGAGAGGAGATGATATATAGCAGGCCCAGATATGTTGCAGCAGAGGGAGAAGCTGAGCCAGAAAGAATCCGTGTCCCTCTTCCTGAGAGAAGCCAGCCTCAGAGGATGCAGCCACACAGAGTTAAATGGTGGTGGTGGAGGCGCAGGGGTATTGGGTAGAGAAAGGGCTGCAGATAGGGCACCAGAAGCTCCCGTGGCCTCACAGGAGACAGTCAGGTAGCTGACGATTCTGGTCCAATAAGTGCACTGAATGAGGGCTTCGAGGAATATGGGCCAGGCCTCTGCTGGTCAGCATGGAGATGGCGGAACTCCCAGGGAATGTTGCCTGGATTGAGAGAATAGGACATGAGTTTCACCAGCCACGTACCTCAGATAAGAGCCGGTCACTCAGTGGACACGGACAAGGACATCTCAACCAGAGTTCAGTAACTCAGCCATTAAAAAGAATGAAATAATGCCATTCGCAGCAATGTGGATGGACCTAGAGATTATCATACTAAGCAAAATAAGTCAGAGAGAGAATGATAAATGCCGTATGATATCACTTATATACAGAATCTAAAATACTACACAAATGAACTTATCTATGAAACAGAAACAGACTCACAGATATAGAGAACAGACTTAGGGTTGCCAAGGGGAAAAGGGGGTTGGGCAGGCAAGGACTGGGAGTTTGGGATTAACAGATGAAAACAAACTATTATATATAGAATGGATAAATAACAAGGTCCTACTGTATAGCACAGGGAACTATATTCAGTATCCTGTGATAAACCATAATGTAAAAGAATATGAAAAAGAATGTATATATGTATAACTGAGTCACCTTGCTATACAGCAGAAATTAAGCACAACATTGTAAATCAACTATACTTCAATAAAATTAAAAAAAAAGAAAAGAACTACAGGATGACACAAGGACCCATACACCCAACAGCTGCCTCTGTCCTCCAAAGGACGTGAGTGATTTGCCATCCTTACAGATTCCATCTTGGGGAGGCAGTGAGCGAGACAATATGAGATGAACACTTGAAAGGGAAACACAGCCTGGTAGGGAGATGAACCTTGAACCCAAAAGAGACGGAACTAAACAAGAGGAAACTATTTAATCCTAGCAGAGACTGAGATACATTGAGTTGTCAAGATGGTTCTTCCAACAACTCCCAGCCCCTTTGGAAGGAAATCTTTCTGATTAATATATATATCAACTCTTTTTTAGACACCTGAGTACATTGTATAAAAAAATGTTGACCCCATGATATCTGTATAACTTACACCTAGCAGAAGACTTATCACATAGCATATGCTCAGAATATATTTGCTGTATAAAGATTTCAGACATAATGCAGACTCCTCTATTTACTTAATCCAAAAACCAAGTTAACATCATGTTCCATCTCTGTATATAGAGGTAACTTTCATAGTCATATGTATATGCATAATATATTTTTTAACTCAAGTTGAAAGCCAAAAATATTTTACCACAACTGATTAAAAGTACTTAACAGCGACCAAGTCAAAACATTCAGTGTGAAATAGAGAATTAAAGTGATATCTGAAAAATAAAGACCCACACCTCATACTCACCTCAATTCTGCAACTATTTTGAGGAGACTATAATATTTTGTCCTATATTTTCTGCTCCTTTTTTCATTTCTCTGATTTATTTTGTTACTCAGGCTTGATGAGCCCCAAGGCAGTTTTGAGTCTCTGCACTGATTCTAAATAATGGGCTAAAAAGATTTTTTTTTTAGGTAAAAGCAAAAGGCAAAAGTGGGTTAAGTATATGGAGGCAGTAATAACTTTTATATTTAATATGTTAACCGCAATCAGCTGGCTTCTCCAATTTCTTTGCAAAAGAAGAATGAATTTCATGCAGGAATGGCTTGAGGATGTTAATATTTACACCAGAAGCATACGGCAATATTTTGACAAAGATAAAACAGAAGTTGATAAAGGTTATCTACACCATAAAATATCCAGTAGAAAATTTAATATTATAAACAAAAGCTTTTGCACACACAGAAAATTAAAGAGGCTGACGTTCTCCTGACAAACAAAGCAATTTAAATAAACTATAGAAAATAACAGCTCTAGCAATGGACTTCTGTCTTGACCCGTTAACGTACAAGGACAAGGTTAAATAAAATGAAGCTCACAAATAGCACAATAATCTTGAACTGGTTGTTGGTTTGGTTGGTGCGTTTGTTTTTGCAAAATGTCATTTCCCCCTGGTAGCACCAGGTAGGACGTCGGTCCCAGTCTATGCCCGTACTGACAGAGCAAAGCGGGAGACTTCCGGGTTATCACATCCATAAAATTGCCCCAATTCTTAATTTTACTCTAGTAGATTATCATTAATCTTCCTGCTGTAAGGCTCTACTACATTATGATTCAAGTGTTATAGTGGACTTTTTCTAAGGAGAAAACTGCTTCTCTTTACATATTTCAACCTTATCAACCCATTGGAAGGGTAATTTAGTTTCTCCCCTGTCTAAAGTGATCCATCAGAGCCTGAACTGTTGACACTCTGTGCTGCCAAGTTATTTAAACCAGGTTAGTAATGGGGCCAGCTTGCCAAGGTGGAAGCGTCCATTGACTGCTTGACAGTTTTCCTCAGTAGGCCCCCAAATGATCAATGTGCTATCCTGCTGAGAAAATCTATAAAAATCTCTCGTCAGTTGTATAACTCTGATGTGGCCATACGGGCAAGTGGGAAGGATGGAGAGCATAATTTGGCACTTGAAGTGCCTCACATCCTACTGCACAGACTTTCAGCAGCCATCCAGGATCTTCAAAGCAACTGTGAACTAAATTCCTATAAGATGTATAAGCCTACAGAAGATTTGTTTTTCCAAAGCGGCCTCTTGTGATTCTTTTCTGTTGCCACTCTGTCCTCACGTTCTCCCACATTCTTGACTATGAAAATAAGAACTTCTGACTAAAGTGATAAAGACATATGCAGGCTCATGACAACACAGAAGCGTCCAAGGGACAGATAAGAGCATTTTTCGGGGCCGCTCAATATGAATGGTATACAGAAATTCTCTTACCTTTGACTATGAGGATTAGAAGGGACTTCAAGAGTCATATGATCACCTGGAAAGGGAAACCCAAATCCCCTCAATAATCCCTGCTTACTAGAAGTGTCCAGGCTTGAGTCACTCAAGAACTCACTTTCACTAGAGACAATGCAGTCTTGAGACCTTTCTCACTATTAGGAAACTATTCATGAAACCAGGATGTTCTGGGCATCGCCAGCCAACTGAGAGTACAAATGGAATGCATTTACATTAATTCCATAAAACTCCTGCTCTGAAGGCTCCCCGTTTGCTCTTTAGTTAGAAATACTCTTAGCCAGAGAGGAGGGTTGACCTTCCCCAAATAGTTCTGAGATTCCTCCAAAACACATAATTCAAACGTCTCCTAGGTCTCAGAAATTGTGGGTCCTAGATACAACCACTTTCCCTTTTGAAGTCTCCACATCATCAGGTTGAAGAAGGCAGTGATGTCTCAGCATATAAACCAAACTACTGCAACTGCTTCTGTCATGTTCCAGGTCACCTGGAGTCACTGATGACCTCTTCCAGATCACTAAGCTATTTTCTCTGGGTCTGGGAAGGAGAAACATGACTTTGCTTCTTTTATTCTTTTTTTTTTTTTAACATCTTTATTGGAGTATAATTGCTTTACAGTGGTGTGTTAGTTTCTGCTTTATAACAAAGTGAATCAGTTATACATATACATGTGTTCCCATATCTCTTCCCTCTTGCATCTCCCTCCCTCCCGTCCTCCCTATCCCACCCCTCTAGGTGGTCACAAAGCACT
This sequence comes from Aethalodelphis obliquidens, assembly GCF_003676395.1. Lineage (NCBI taxonomy): Eukaryota > Metazoa > Chordata > Mammalia > Artiodactyla > Delphinidae > Aethalodelphis > Aethalodelphis obliquidens. The sequence goes on along the minus strand of NW_020837955.1, from coordinate 9,801,467 downwards.
GAGCTGATCTCCCTGTGCTATGAGGTACTTCCCACTAGCTATCTATTTTACGTTTGGTAGTGTATACATGTCCATGCCACTCTCTCACTTTGTCCCAGCTTACCCTTCCCCCTCCCCATATCCTCAAGTCCATTCTCTAGTAGGTCTGTTTCTCTATTCCCATCATACCCCTAGGTTCTTCATGACCTTTTTTTTCCCCTTAGATTCCATATATATGTATGTTAACATACGGTATTTGTCTTTCTCTTTCTGACTTACTTCACTCTGTATGACAGACTCTAGGTCCATCCACCTCACTACAAATAACTCAGTTTCATTCCTTTCTATGGTTAAGTAATATTCCATTGTATATATGTGTCACATCTTCTTTATCCATTCATCTGATGATGGACACTTAGGTTGCTTCCATGTCCCGGCTATTGTAAATAGAGCTGCAATGAACATTGTGGTACATGACTCTTTTTGAATTATGGTTTTCTCAGGGTACATGCCCAGTAGTGGGATTGCTGGGTCATATGGTAGTTCTATTTGTAGTTTTTTAAGGAACCTCCATACCGTTCTCCATAGTGGCTTCTTAAAGAGTACCTCTTTCAGAGGAATTTCCTTCAGTAGAGCCATTGAACTCTTACTGATTTAGCTCTTTTGTGCCATTACCCCAAGGGTTGGAGGGCTAGATCCTGGTATTGAAGGACATTAGGCAGTGAAAGAAGCCAGCAAGGACTTCTTTCTGGCATAACTACAAGGGACATCCCTATGGGTTGAGGAAGAGCTGTTTGTTAGTAGATGTTATGGAATGAAAATGCCTGGGTTGCACATTACATCACCCTGTTATTTATCCAAGATGTGTCAGGTTTATGTTTGCACAAAATTACGAACTGTGAAAGCTGCAGCTGCTGATTTGTGGAGAAGCTCCATCAGCGAAGGAGGATATCCCAGGCCAGCCAGGGTGAGCTCAGCTGAGGCTGTGCAGTCAGCTGTGAATGACAAAGACGTTTTGGATCACCTCTGGCTCTGAGGCAGTCTGTCCCTAGTGCCTGGTTGGACAAACTCCAAACTCTTTTCCTTGAAACAACTCACATCACAGATGGGCAGTGAGGGTCTGGGGAAGCTGACCGGGAGGCAGTCCTCCTTCCGACAAACAAACTTGGTAGTGAGTCCCTCTGGGGGAAACAGGAGGCTTCGCTGCTAACTGTCCCTCTAAGTACATTTGAAAATATTTAGATTTGTAAGACCAACTACTGCACATTTTTGTTGTTCTAACTGCCTGTGATAAGCACGTTTCACCCTGTAGCAGAGCACAGAGTACCCGCTGATTCCAGGCCTTGCTCTTCTGTCTGCCCACCTGATGGTAGCCTTTGGCTGTGTGTGTGTGTGTGTGTGTGTGCGCGCGCGTGCGTGTGCGCGTGTACGTGTGTGTGTGTGTGTGTGTGTGTGTGTTTCCCATTCAGCTTTCCATCTAGGAAAGGCTATCGAGTCCCCTCCTCACTTTGATCTCTGTTTCTCTCGCATCTGCTCCTTGCCCTTTCTCTGCTCTGCTGTGTCTCACTTTGTTTTGCAGGCTCTTGTGTCAGCTGGCTTCTGGCTAAGTCTGGCCTGTGGAAGGACAGGCAGGTGATTGTGGAAAGGAAAGGAGGGAGGGAGGGAGGAAGGAACAGATTTTCCCTTCTCCTTTCCCTATGTCGGGCATTGTCTCAGCAATAGCAGTGTCTCTTCCATGGCTCCAGCTCCTGCCAAAACGCAGGAATTCTACTTTCTGCCTGGTGACTCTAGTCCTTGGGCTACAGTAACCCCAGCTCCTTTCTCTGCCGCCACCCCACCCCCGCCTAGGTTGTTAGCAGCTTCCTGTTATTGCTTATCTCTGAGTTATCTTACTGCTCCCTATATATCTCTTTAGGTTCACCACTGGTGATACCCAGTCACTCTGTTAAAGCTTAAACACTTAGAGTATTTTGTTTTCTGGTTGGATCATGACTTATGTCAATGGTAATAGCTGGATGGAAAACTTTAGGAGGAAGAGTCAATAGAACTTTCTATTTTATTTCATATAGGAGCTGAAGACAGTGACTAATAAAATATGACTCCAATATCTTTGTAACCAATCAATTTCAGTGCCAGAAAATGAACTTGAGAGATAGAGCAGTGATTAAGAAATGAAGACTGCTGTAGGTTTTCCACTAAGAAGTTGGTGTGAGAGGTGGATGGACCTAGAGTCTGTCATACAGAGTGAAGTAAGTCAGAAAGAGAAAAACAAATATTGTATGCTAACACATACATATGGAATCTAAAAAGAAAAAACTGTTCTGACGAACCTAGGGGCAGGACAGGAATAAAGATGCAGACGTAGTGAATGGACTTGAGGACACGGGGCAGGGGAAGGGGAAGCTGGAATGAAGTGAGAGAGTGGCATTGACATATATACACTACCAAATGTAAAATAGACAGCTAGTGGGAAGCAGCCGCATGGCACAGGGAGATCAGCTCAGTGCTCTGTGACTACCTAGAGGGGTGGGATAGGGAGGGTGGGAGGGAGACTCAAGAGAGCGGGTATATGGGATTATAAGTGTACATATAGCTGATTCACTTTGTTATACATCAGAAACTAACACAACATTGTAAAGCAATTATACTCCCATAAAGATGTTTAAAAACAAAGAATGAATATATGTACATGTATAACTGAATCACTTTGCTGTACACCTGAAACTAAAACAACACTGTAAATCAACTACACTCTAATAAAATTTTTTTTTAAAAAAGATATATTTAAAAAAAGAAGTTGCTGTGAGTCTAGGGCAGGTTTCAGACCTATCACAGGCCATCAGACCAATCCTTTGAGCAAAAGTTTGGGGGGTGAGGGACATCATGGTTGATTCTGCTGTAAATTAGTTCAATAAATGTAAAAATACTGGGTTCTCAAAGTTAATATAAATGAATTCAGAAGAGTGAGGGTGAAGAGAAATGGCATAAGACATAAGGGAGCAAAAGAAGAAACTCAGCAGTGCTAGAAACAATAACCTTTAGACCAGAGGTGGCCAAACCACAGCCCACAAGCCAAATCCACTGGCTGCCTGTTTTTTTGTTGTTGTTGTTTTTTTGTTTTATTTTTTTTTTTTTGCGGTACGCGGGCCTCTCACTGCCGCGGCCTCTCCCGTTGCGGAGCACAGGCTCCGGACGCGCAGGCTCAGCGGCCATGGCTCACGGGCCCAGCCGCTCCGCGCCATGTGGGATCCTCCCGGACCGGGGCACGAACCCGTGTCCCCTGTATCGGCAGGTGGACTCTCAACCACTGCGCCACCAGGGAAGCCCAGCTGCCTGTTTTTGTCAATAAAGTTTTACTGGAACACAGCCATACCCATTTATTTACACATTATCTGTAGCTGCTTTTGAGCTTTAACAACAAAATCGAATAGTTGCAACAGGTAACTATATATCTCTCAGAGCTTAAAATGTTTCCCTTTGATCCTCCACAGAAATCTGCCAATCTCTGCTTTAGTCTCACATGTAGCAGTCCACAAGCCCTTCCTGATGAAGTCCCAACCTTCCAAAGCAGAATTAAACCCACTTGCATCTGTGCCTTCATGGCTCTTTTTATATACAGTGTCATAACACCAATCACATTGTAACTCGAGTCACTGCTGAGATTGTGTTTGCCGTCACCCATCTCCCCACGGGTTAGAGCAAAAGCCAACTTCTTGACCCAATTCTATCTAGCCCCTGCACAAACTGCCGGAATAATCTTTTAAAAACATGAGTCAGGCTATTTCAATGTTCAGCAACTCCCCACCACAGCAGCTCCTATCACACTGAGGATAAAATTTCAATGCTTTACCGTGGTCTCGAGGTCCCTGCCTACATCTATGACCCCATGTCCTGCTCTAGCCACGCTGGCTTGCTTATGGTGTCTCCAACATGCCAAACTTGTTCTTCTCTCATGCCAAACTTGTTTCTTTTGAAATTGTTGCTCCCCTGCCTGGAAATCTCCTCTTTCAGATGCTCACAGCTGGCCACTTCCTCATATTCAGATCTCAGCATAGATGTCACCTACTCAGAGCAGCTGTTCTAACGATCCCAGAAAAGTACTGGGCTCCCTAGTGCATCATCTGTATCAATTCACCCACTTTACTTTATTCATAGCTCTCATGGCCATCTGCAATTATCTTGTTTGTTTACTTATTCATTGACTGTTTCCTACAATGCAAGCTTACCAAAGCAGGAACCTTGTACCTTGGGTTCATTGTTGCATTCCCAATGTTTAGGATAATTCCTGACATTTACCTGCTCAATAAAGATGTGTTGAATACACGAATGAATGATTTGCAGAAGCATTCATTTATTTGTATTCTGCATCAAGCCAACATCAAGCTCTTAGAGGCCAGGAATCATACAGTTGTTACACCTTCAGCACATAATATGCTGCCGGGAATTGATTTAATGCATTTAATAAATGTTTGTTGAACAAATCATTAACTTATTGAGTGAATACTTAAAGACAATGAAAATGCACGCAGCCATAGAAAATTGGTGTTTCATCCTTGAAATATACAAACTACAATTGAGTTAAATATTAAGGTATGGGCTTCCTTGGTGGCGCAGTGGTTAAGAATCCACCTGCCAATGCAGGGGACACGGGTTCAAGCCCTGGTCTGGGAAGATCCCACATGCCGCGGAGCAACTAAGCCCGTGCGCCACAACTACTGAAGCTTGCGCGCCCAGAGCCCGTGCTCCACAACAAGAGAAGCCACCACAATGAGAAGTCCGCGCACTGCAATGAAGAGTAAATCCCACTCACCGCAACTAGAGAAAGCCCGCGTGCAGCAATGAAGACCCAACGCAGCCATAAATAAATAAATTTATAAAAAAAAAATTAAGGTATTCTTATAAAATGACAGGTATTGATCTATTGAACTTTACAAGTTTTAAAAAATTTCAGAGAATGGTAATGGTTCCAATTTACCTAATTGGCCAATTATTTTTGCCTTTAAACTACAACAAATATCTGAAAACATCTTTTTGCAGATTTTTGGTTTGTTTTCACTAGTATGTGCTCATCCACAGGTAAAGCCGACAAATTCTCTCAGTTGGTAACAGAAAAGATGGCAAACCTGGCATCTTCAAAAGTGGCGCATTTCAGACCCAATCATGGAGTTAGATGTCTGACAGTATTGCACTGAAAGAAATAAGTAAAGAGTCTATTTCTCTCCAAGTTCTGTCTTTGATGACACTAATCATGTGTGCTTTTTGTTAGTTCAGGTTTGGTTCAAAATGAATAGGGAATAGAACAGACAGCTGAATGTCATACTCTTTTTCTTTCTAAGGTAATTTACCCCCTGAAGAAAAAGAAAAATCAGTTTTTGCAGGTGCAAATTCCTTCAAAGTCAGCTTTCCAAAATCCAAGTGTTGTAACTAAAGATTCTTTGACTGAGGTTCAGGTTCCAGCTATTGAAATGAATTGCTAATGAAAAAAGAAACTGGTCCGAATTCCACAAGAAATGGAACCTTAGACGCATCCTACCTTCTATCTGCTCACACGCATGTGTGTCCAGATCTGATGCAGTTACATGCCAGTACACTTGCGGTTGGAGAAGGGGTAAATGTGTCATCTGGAGAGGTAGCTGTTGGGCCTGGCAGGGCGCAGTCATGTCTCAGGGTCACAGCATTCTAGCATCTGTTCCTCAGCTTTGCAGCTCCAGAAAGTGGAATGTGTCAGTGTGCTTGTAGTTGATTAATCCCTGGGAATTTACAAGAGACTGATGTATAGAGTGCCAATTTAGCAGTTTATACTAAGAAATGTAACTGCCAAGTGGTTCCAAATGTTTATGTCAGCAGGAGAATGAAGCCTGCTAAAGGCATGAGGAGGTAAACCATAATCGGAAGTTTGCTAGGTGAGCATGGACTTGGGGCAGGAGAAGTTGGATGGCCTTAAGAACTGGTGTCATTAAGTCTGACACATCCATCTCCAAATTGAGATCGACCTGCCAGGAAGGCAGGACACTTGGATTCTCTGGCCAGTGCTGGAAACAGATTAACAATTCTTGCTCACTGGCCTTCCTTTTTCTAGAGTCCTTGCTGGACACCTACATATTCTGTCTTCACATGCATTAATGCCATTGAATAGCATCTGTCTTTTTTCTACGTTCAATGAGTCCTCATTAGTAATAGTCATGAGCTAATATTTATTGAGTGGTAATAAGTGGTGGACGTATGCTCACTCCGCAGTCAGTTCTGCTTAAATGCTTGTTTTGAAAACACAAACTTGTTCCGAAACAATTGATATATTAGGGAACGATTGGAACATAATGAGAATTCGTTTGCTTATACACTGTTTTGACTGCAGGAACCTCTAGGCCAAAACAAAAACTTTATTCTGCTGAATCCAACTGTTATGAACACACAAAGCACATACATATAACACCTACCAGCTGCCTCAGTTCCCCACATGTTATGAGTCAACTCGGCCATATCCAGTGTCACAACTTTCCTTCCAATTTCAGATAACCCTCCATCCACCACTCCACGATAACCCACAAGCTGCAACGCTTTGGACACTCAGTTCCACAGAAAACTCCAGGTCTTTTTCCCCATAAAGGGACATATTTATTGTAGTAGCTATATATTTCTTAACCACTTATCATGTAAAATTGCACTACCATTTTCATTAAAGTGTCCTCTTCTTTTTTTTGTTGTGTTTCACCTTTGTTTTAGTGAACCTCATCTTTCCTGTAAGCTTGTGGTTCTCCCGTTGCGGAGCACAGGCTCCAGCTGTGCAGGCTCAGCGGCTATGGCTCACGGGCCCAGCCGCTCCACGGCATGTGGGATCTTCCCGGACCGGGGCACGAACCCGTGTCCCCTGCATCGGCAGGCGGACTCTCAACCACTGCACCACCAAGGAAGCCCTTAAGCTTGTGGGTTTTATTTTGTAATCTTGCATAGTACAGTGATCTTAGGGAATGCATATGTCGTGTTACAGTAGAACTGACTGTACCTTATTGTTTAATTCTTACAACAATTATCATTTTTCATAGGAGGACACTGAGATTTGAGGAGTTTGAGTAAACTACCCAAGAACAAACAGCTGGCAAGTAATGAAGCAAAGATTCAAACTATCTGCTCTAACGTACTCTGAAAGCCTTGGGATCCTGATTTGATATAAGAGCCAGCCTGTCCTTTAAGGTGATTTTCACCAAGAATAATAGCTATAATCTACTCAGAGGCAGTGCAGTAAAATATGCTTTTTGGAGCCCTGCTGCCTGGGTTCAGATCCTGGCTCTGTCACTTATAACCTGTATAGGAATGGGCGAGTTACGTAACATGGCCAATTGTTGCAAAACGGCCCTAGGAATCTCCGTCTTGTATCCTCACCCTTTGTAACATGATTTTGCATCAAGAGGCAGATTCTATTTTCCTCACCCCGTGGCTCTGGGCTGGCCTTGTGACTGGCTCTATGAACAAAATATGGCAGAAATGACATGGTACTAGTCCCAAGGTTAGACCTCAGGAGCGCTTCAATGCTTCACTCGTTCTCCTGGAACGCTGCCACCACCATGTGAACAAGCCCAGACTGGCCTGCTAGGTGATGAAAGATGACATGGCCCAGTCACCCCAGTATCCCCAGATAACAACTCATCAGTGGCCAGAGTGTGAGTGAGTGAGGCCACTGGAGACTCCCCACCCCTCCGTGAGCCAACAGCTACTTACAGACGCATGAACGAGGCCAGCTAAGATCATTTCAGCCACACCCAGATCGGCAGAATTATTATTTTATGCTACTAGATTGGCGGTTTTCTGTTACACAGAAAAAAAACACCTGATGCATTTAACTTCTCTGTATATCAACTATCCAATATGTAAAATAGGAAGAATACTAGAGCTAGGAGGATTAAATGAGTTAAGCATAGAGAGAGAAACTCAGAACAATACCTTAGGTGTTAAGCTCTGTTCTGGTATAACAAAAATAATGCCTTAAACAGCAATAATTTATTTATTATTATTACTATTTCTCAAGGTTCTGAGGGTTGACTGGGCTCAGTTCGGTGGTTCACGCTGGGGGTCTCTCAGACAGACGCAGGTAGACAAGGGTTAGGGCTGGGATCGTCTTGAAAGCTTCTTCATTCACATGGAACCTGGGCTAGAAGACTCAGAAATTGGGCACTGGACCGACTGGAGCTCAGACACCTCTTTCTCTCTCTATTTTTCTGTCTTTTTCTTTCTCCCTCTCTCTTTGGGATCTCTCCAAATAGTGAACTTGCATTAGTTAGACTTCTTACTTGGCAGGTGAAGACGGCCGGAATCCCAGGAGAAGACAGGCAGAAGTTGCATGGTCTTTTCCAAACTAAACTCAAAAGCTATGCCGTATCCTTTTACTGCATTCTCTTCATCCAGGTCATCACAAAGTTTTGTCCACGTTTGAGGAGAAGGGACATACACTCCAAGTCTGGATGGGAACTGAGAATTTGCAATTATGTTTTAAAAACACCATGATTTCTTTTTTGAAATCTTTATTGGAGTAGAGTTGCTTTACTATGTTGTGTTAGTTTCTACTGTACAGCAAAGTGAATCAACTATACGTATACATATATTCTCTCTTTTTTGGATTTCCTTCCCATTTAGGTCACCACAGAGCATTGAGTAGAGTTCCCTGTGCTATACAGTTGGTTCTCACTAGTTATCTATTTTATACATAGTATCAGTAGTGTATATATGTCAATCCCAATCTCCCAATTCATCCCTCCCCACCTCCCTTCCCCCTTGGGATCCATACATTTGTTGTTTACGTCTGTGTCTCTATTTCTGCTTTGTAAATAAGGTCGTCTATGTCAATTTTTTTTCAGATTCCACATATATGCGTTAATATACAATATATGTTTTTCTCTTTCTGACTTACTTCACTCTGTATGACAGTCTCTAGCTCCATCTATGTCTCTACAAATTACCCGATTTCATTCCTTTTTATGGCTGAGACCATTGTATATATGTACCACATCTTCTTTATCCATTCCTCTGTTGATGGACATTTAGGTTGTTTCCATGTCCTGGCTATTGTAAATAGTGCTGCAGTGAACATTGGGGTGCATGTGTCTTTTTGAATTATGGTTTTCTCTGGGTATATGCCCAGGAGTGGGATTGCTGGGTCACATGGTAGTTTTATTTTTAGTTTTTTAAGGACCCTCCATACTGTTCTGCATAGTGGCTGTATCAATTTACATTCCCACCAACAGTGCAGGAGGGTTCCCTTTTCTCCACACCCTCTCCAGCATTTAATGTTTGTAGATTTTGTGATGATGGCCATTCTGACCAGCGTGAGGTGATATCTAATTGTATTTTGATTTGCATTTCTCTAATAATTTTTTTTCATGTGTTTGTTGGTCATCTGTATGTTTTTGGAGAAATGTCTATTTAGATCTTCCACCTATTTTTTGATTGGGTTGTTTGTTTTTTTGATATTGAGCTGTATGAGCTGTTTGTATATTTTGGAGATTAATCCTTTGTCAGTTGCTTCATTTGCAAATATTTTCTCCCATTCTGAGGGTTGTCTTTTCATCTTTTTTATGGTTTCCTCTGCTGTGAAAAAGCTTTTAATTTAATTAGGTCCCATTCGTTTATTTTATTCTCATTACCCTAGGAGGTGGGTCAAAAAAGACCTTGCTGCGAATTATATCAAAGAGTGTCCTGCCTGTTTTCCTCTAAGAGTTTTACAGTATCTGGCCTTACATTTAGGTCTTTAATCCATTTGGAGTTTATTGGTGTTAAGGAGGGTTCTAATTTCATTCTTTTACATGTATCTGTCCATTTTTCCCAGCACCACTTATTGAAGAGGCTGTCTTTGCTCCATTGTATATTCTTGCCTCCTTTGTCATAGATTAGGCGACCATAGGTGCATGGGTTTATCTCTGGGCTTTCTGTCCCGTTCCATTGATCTATATTTCTGTTTTTGTGCGAGTACCATACTTGATTACTGCAGCCCTGTAGTACAGTCTGAAGTCAGGGAGCCTGATTCCTCCAGCTCCGTTTGTTGTTTTCATTTTTTTCCCTCAAGATTGCTTTTGCTATTTGAGGTCTTTTGTGTTTCCATACAATTTGTGAAATTTTTTGTTCTAGCTCTTTGAAAAATGCCATTGGTAGTTTGACAGGGATTGCATTGAATCTGTAGATTGCTTTCTGTCGTATAGTCATTTTCACAGTTGATTCTTCCAATCCGAGAACATGGTATATCTCTCCATTTGTTTGTGTCGTCTTTGACTTCTTTCATCAGTATCTTATAATTTTCTGCATACAGGTCTGTTGCCTCCTTAGGTAGGTTTATTCCTAGGTATTTTATTCTTTTTGTTGCAGTGATAAATGGGATTGTTTCCTTAATTTCCCTTTCTGATCATTCATTGTTAGTGTATAGGAATGCAAGAGATTTCTGTGTATTAATTTTGTATACTGTGACTTTACTAAATTCATTGATTAGCTCTTGTAGTTTTCTGGTGGCATCTGTAGGATTTTCTATGTATAGTATCATACATCCATAATTAGATCCTTCTCACAGCAACACTAATAAGGTTAGTAAAAACAGTGTATCTATATCTTTTACTATTTGAAGATTTATTTTTACACAGCTTTTGGTTCACAGCAAAACTGAGAGAAAGGTAGAGACTTCCCATAAATCCCCTACCCCCACACATGCACAGACACCCTCATTATCAACATCTCCTACCACAGTGGTACCTTTGTTACAACTGATGAATGGAGATGGACACATCCGTGTATCCATTTTTAACATGAGGAAATCCTGACTCAGAAAGATTAAATAATTTGCTGAAAGTCACAAAACTGGACATTCTCAGAGCTTTCACTCCACCCAGGATGTTTTTACCCAAAGATACTTTTAACCCACATGTGATGCTACTAATCTCACTCATCACATCTAGGTTTCATGACCATCACATTGAGTGAGCACAAAAACCTCTGAGTTGAGAAAAAAGCAACTGTCACTCCCACATGGAACACTGTATATACTAATGGACACATAAATAGCTAATCAAGCCCTTTTTCTGGACCTTCCTCACAAGGCTGTTTGTACTCCGCTGTCATAAAAATTGTTAGTTTCCTGGGAAGATGAAGAAGAAAGCTGTGAGGCATCAAACTTGAGAATTCTTTCTTCCTTCTAACAGAGAGGCTCACATATCTCCTACCCACACAGTCTGATTCTTTTTGGACTCTTAACCCAAGCTTATGCCCTATAAGCATGTGGGAAACATCTGCACGGGGGTCAGAATTACAAAACTACTGGTTTACTACAGATAGAGAAGCATCAAACAGTAGACAGTTATGAACTTAGAGACAGAGGAAGCAGAAGAGACAGGGCAAAGGTAAAAAGAGGCAGCCTAGAATAGATAAAATTATAACAATATAATTCCTTATATTTATACTAGTATTTTAGAAGTCAGGTTTACATGGATTCTTTCACTTACCAGCAATGAAAAGAAAAAAGAGGAGATATTATTTATTTATTTATTTTATTTTTTTGCGGTATGCGGGCCTCTCACCATAGTGGCCTCTCCCGTTGCGGAGCACAGGCTCCGGATGCGCAGGCTCACGGGCCCAGCCGCTCCGCAGCACGTGGGATCTTCCCGGACCGGGGCACGAACCCATGGACCCTGCATCAGCAGGCGGACTCTCAACCACTGCGCCACCAGGGGAGCCCGAGATATTATTTTATTCATCTGTGAATGGACAGAAATAAATCTCAGGCACACAGATGGTAACGACAGAGCTGGGTCTGTAACTCAGGCATTGAATCCTAGTCCTGAGCACTGCCTACTACCCACAGGATGGGGTTGGGGTAACTCACTCTAGTCTTGTTAGATGTGCCATTTCACTTCTTCTGCCTGAGTTTCCTTGTCTTTATACTTTGAGGGGGTTGTTCCAAATGGCTTTTAAGGTCCCTTCTCTGATATTGCATATGTCATGATGAAAGTGTCATGGTGTGCTCTGATGCCAGCAGAAGGCAAGAATGAGCCTGATGAAAATTATCCTTAAAAATCCCTAAGCAGGGTGCCATACTGGAAACTGATGCACATCACTCTTCAAGAGCAGCTTTCTTCCCTGTGTTTTTCCCTGTTGGGGTTTCCTCTGATGAGCCCTAGATGAAGTCAATGACTTCAGCTAAGGGTTAAGGGTCCGTCTGAACTACATTCAACATAGAGACGTGCTCAGCCTGGAAGCTGAGACTAGCAAAAGGGGCAATTGATTCATTTCTCTGTATAACAGTCACAACCTCAGTGGAGTGGCTGGCAGATAAAACTGTAGTATGAAACTGCTATTTAACATTGGGTTATTGGATTTTCATTTGTTTGTTATTTTTTCCTTTTGTTTGTTGTTTTTTTTTCTATTTTTTTTCTCTTAAAGGGGGGCTGAGCACATAGAGATCACTTAAGTATCATTCAATACTATTATTATGTAAGTAAATATAAAGAATTATGAGCCACAGTTAGACAGAAGAAGAAGAATCTATCTATATACATGGAGCATATGAACTGCGTGATAAACACCTAGATTCAAAATCAGACTCTTCTTCTAATTCCTTGGTAATCTTGGAATTGGAATCTGTAAGACCGAAACAACAACACCTACACGTGGGCCTTTAAAGAGAAGTAAATGAAATAATATGCATAAAGTGCTTAACACAGAATCTGGCATACCATAAAGGCTCAGAAATGTCACTTAAAATAATTATTTTTATATTATCACCAAAGGGAGAGAATTTGGGCAGGAAGTAGCCCAAGGAAACAATATTCTAGAAGCCATAAATAAGCCTAGGAATATACAGAAATGTATCCTCCCATCAAGAATTATCCTTTCAGATGGGGTAAGCAAATGTTTCTCTGAGTAGATATTTTGGGAAGATGGTACTTGAGTGTGTGTTGCTGATGTCTTATTCTGCATTATCTCCAAAGCAAAACAACAACTAAAATGGGCACCCTGGAATAGCCTTTATGACACACCTGCTATAAAGTTAAAGGCAAGAACAGAACTTAGTTTACCTTTGCATTAGGCAGGAGCTACAGTCCCAGGAGTGGAGAGGCCTAGGGCAAGCATTTGAAGGTTGAAGTTCTTTGAGAGGGTTTGCCATCAAAGAAATATCCCTGGGAATTTGTGTAGTTGTGTGTGTGTGTGTGTGTGTGTGTGTGTGTGTGTGTGTGTGTGAGAGAGAGAGAGAGAGAGAGAGAGAGCAGGTTTTTTGACCCCTTGGGAACTCCAAGGGATCAGGGAAGTTATGCATTTGAGCCAAAAACTATACCCCAAACCTGAGGCTAAGGAAAAGCAAATCCTATAGCATTGCAATTGGAGAAACAAGGAAGCAGAGAAACTTTTCCCCAGTGTTTCAAGAGGGGACAAATTCATGCAAATTAACATGACTACCTCACAGGGGCAAAGAATGATGTGCCTTCTACCACTCTAGGGTTTGCTGTAGCTAGGAGACCCAATACCTTGATTGACCACTTCTCATAACAGAACCTCCAGGGTTATGCCAACAGATCATCAGCCATTTTTCATTTTTACCCAATACCTCAATCAAGGAAGGAGTGAAATGCAGTAGAAAAAAAGAGAGTGAGAGGGGGAGAACGTTCCCACATTCAGATTGAACAGCCCACTAGGAACTAGTCTGTTGAACACTGTATTTACCTGGGTCATGGAGACCATGTCACATACGGTGCAGCGGTGGCAGAAGATTTATCTTAAGAGAAATGGGTGATGCCAGGGTCAGTAAGGCTGAGGTGAAAATGGGTTGTCTTCATCCTGAGAAAAAGGAAAAGAATCATTAAACCCTGGAAGCCAAAGGATGGTACCCTCTGACTGCAAGATAAAAAGGTGTGGAAGTATGTCATCAGAAGGAGAAACAACACTCTACTACAGGGGTCCCCAACCCCTGGTACTGGTCTGTGGCCTGTTAGGAACCAGGCCGCACAGGAGGAGGTGAGCGGCAGGTGAGAGAAGCTTCATCTGTATTTACAGCCGCTCCCCATCGCTTGCATTACCGCCTGAGCTCCACCTCCTGTCAGATCAGCGGCTGCATTAGATTCCCATCGGAGTGCAAACCCTCATGTGAACTGCGCATGCGAGGGATCTAGGCTGTGCAATCCTTATGAGAATCTAATGCCTGATGATCTGAGGTGAAGCTAGCGCTGGGGAGCAGCTGCAAATACAGATTATCCTTAGCAGAGAGGTTTGACTGCACAGAGACCATAATAAATCAACTGCTTGCAAACTCATATCAAAACCTTATCAGTGAGTGGCAAGTGACAATTAAGCCGCATCTTATGGAGCAGACTGGACATAAGCAACACACTTCGGGTGTCACTGTTTCCCATCACTCCCAGATGGGACCATCTAGTTGCAGGAAAACAAGCTCAGGGCTCCCACTGATTCTGCATGACGGAGAGTTGTATAATTATTTCATTATATATTACAATGTAATAATAATAGAAATAAAGTGCACAATAAATGTAATGCGCTTGAATCATCCTGAAACCATATCCCCCCCGACCCCGCCAGTCCATGGAAAAATCGTCTTCCATGAAACCAGTCCCTGGTGCCAAAAAGGTTGGGGACCGCTGCTCTAATACATGGGATCCTGTCAAGAGCTAAGGCTGCAGAGTTTAGGGTCAGTGACTACTTAAAGTAACCATTTAATATGACAGGATAAGTTATGCTCGGCCCTATACTTACGCTCTTCACATGCATTCATTCAGGTTGTATTAAATGGCCTTCGCTACGTGTAGTCAGCAACGGAATTGTTTGCATATATTCCTATTCTATAACCGGGTGTGAGGATCGCCCTTCTCTTCCCGCTTTGAGGTTAGATGTGGTCCCATGACTTGCTTTTCAATTATGAGCAGAACTAACGTGTGTCACTTTCTGGCAGAAACTTTAAGAAAGATGATTTACTGCATCATCTTTCCTTGCTTTGGTGATTATAAAAACATGTATCAAGATACAGCCTCCATCACCCTGTGTCCCTATGTGGCTACAATGAGCAGGACACGCCTGCTGACTTGAGATGGATGTGTACTGGGAATGACAAGTAGGCATTTACCATGTTGGGTCATTAAAATGACTGCTCATCATCTCCTCCCCATTTCGCAGTTGTGAGATTGCTTTAGAAATCACCGCTTGTGCAAGTCGCTAAGACTAGTGTGTATTGCATCTGAAATTAAAACTTAAACCTTATTTCCTGTGGCTCATTAAATCTCCCTTCCTCCCACAAAGGCCTTCACATGGGTCAGAGTTGCCAAAATCCTGTGAGTTTATGATGTCCATGCCTCAAATCCATTAGCAAATTTAGATGGTAACTTATATTTGCTTCCATTATTAAAAATAAAAGTGAACCTCAAAAAATTATGGAATGAACTCCATATACAGCTGCCTAAACCTTTACCCTTTCACCAAAGAGTCTTCAAAACCATGACCTCCCTTACATTATGCCTTTAGTGAAAATTTCGTCCACATAGAACCACAGGTGACATCTAAGCAATTATAAGCAAAAGTGCCTGTCTTTTCAATTTTCCCATTTTCAAGTTCTTTTCTTGTGTCAAAGCTGATTTTCTGTTTCTCTGTTCCTCCCACATCCCACTTTAGGAAGCTTTGTATTAAAGGCTGCTTTCCAAGCCATGGAAGAGGAAGCAGGACAGTTTCCATCCCTTTAGACACCTGGAAGAATCCTCTTGCACTTCACGCATCTTCAGAAAGGAGTCTTAAAAGTCCAAAAGAATAGTTTAAAAGCTTTGCCAATTGCTAGTGACCATGACTCTTTCCATCTAATTTATCTCAATCTGCAAAGCCTGCATTAGTCTCTATTCCTATAGCAAAGTAACAGACTGTCTTTAAGGCTTTCATTTCTTATTTTTATTTTATTTTCTCTCTCACAACACTTTTTTCATTTTCCCTAAACCTTTTTTCTGTACAGTTCTCCAACTTTACATTCATCTTGACAAGAAACAGGGCAGTAACTTGGAGGAAAGAGGGACAAGGAGAAAAAGGAAAAAGAGAAGAAGTGGTTACCTGCTTTCACCAAGAGAAGTAACAGCACATTCCCACCCGTGTTTGCCTGGGGGTGAAGACACTTATGAATCAATGACCAAAAGTGAGAGAAGTATTGCTAATAGGAATGAGAAGAACACAAAGAACAGGTAAGCTCTAGATTCCTCTCGGTTATATTGAACTATATATAGCGTATATATTGTGTATCTGTTGCTATACTGGACCCACAGAATGGTTTGAGGTCAAATACGGTTTTTAACACAATCTTACACAATTCAGAAAAACACACTTGGGCATTCTACTCCAACAAATTCTTTATATATACAATTCAATCTAGAAGAGGTGGGTTTTTTTCATTGAAATATAGTTGGTTTATAGGATTGTGTTAGTTTCAGGTATAGAGCATAGTGATTCAGTATTTTTGCAGATTATGTTCCATTAGAGGTTATTGCAAGATAATGGGTATAATTCTCTGTACTATAAGTAAATCCTCGTTGCTTATCTATTTTAGATATAGTAGTTTATATACTTTAATCCCATAGTCCTAATTTATCCCTCCCCCCACCTCCCATTTGGTAACCACAAATTTATTTTCTATGTGAGTCTGTTTCTGTTTTACATATACATTCATTTGTATTGTGTTTTTAGATTCAGGTGGATTATTTTTACATCATTTAGTTACTCACTGAGAAAACTGCCTAACAGTCTTATGACTGTATGTATCACAAAAGGTCATCAGACCCTGGAATTTACAAACCTGACTGTGCACAAGAGCCACCCGTGGACTTTTTTTAAATTTTGACTTCCAGATGCTTCCCTCTTTATTTTTAATGAGTTCCATGTGTGATTCTGATGTACATCCAGCTTGAGAATCACTAGTTTGGTCTGTCTCTCTCCAAACTGTTCATCTTCAGTCTTGAAAAATTAAAATTCCCAAAGTGTGAATGCCTACAGTATGAATCATCTTCTTACTCATCATATTAGTATTTCAGTTTAAGAACACAAAGGCTCTCCTTGATGACTGCAAGCTGTCTAGATCATTTTATGGGTGTAAAGTACTTTACTAGAGCAGTTGTTTATCATTCTTTTTAACATCTTCATTGGAGTATAATTGCTTTACATTGTTGTGTTAGTTTCTGATGTATAACAAAGTGAATCAGCTATATGTACACTTATAATCCCATATCTCCCCTCTCTTGAGTCTCCCTCCCACCCTCCCTATCCCAGCTGTCTAGGTAGTCACAAAGCACTGAGCTGATCTCCCTGTGCTATGTGGCTGCTTCCCACTAGCTATCTATTTTACATTTGGTAGTGTATATATGTCAATGCCACTGTCTCACTTCATCCCAGCTTACCCTTCCCCCTCCCCATGTCCTTAAGTCCATTCTCTACATCTGCATCTTTATTCCTGTCCAGCCCCTAGGTTCTTCACAGACTTTTTTTTTATTCCATATACATATGTTAGCATACGGTGTTTGTTTTTCTCTCTCTGACTTACTTCACTCTGTATGACAGACTCTAGATCCATCCACCTCACTACAAATAACTCAATTTCATTTCTTTTTATGGCTGAGTAATATTCCATTGTATATATGTGCCACATCTTCTTTATCCATTCATCTGTCAATGGACACTTAGGTTGCTTCCATGTGCTGGCTGTTGTAAATAGTGCTGCAATGAACATTGTGGTACATGACTCTTTTTGAAATTAGAACATTCCCTAACACCATATACAAAAAAATGTAAGGCCAGACACTATAAAACTCTTAGAGGAAAACATAGGCAGAACACTGTATGACTTAAATCTCAGCAAGATCCTTTTGGACCCACCTCCTAGAGGAATGGAAATAAAAACAAAAATAAACAAATGGGACCTAATGAAACTGAAAAGCTTTTGCGCAGCAATGGAAACCATAAACAAGATGAAAAGACAACCCTCAGAATGGGAGAAAATATTTGCAAATGAAGCAACTGACAAAGGATTAATCTCCAAAACATACAAGCAGCTCATGCAGCTCAATATAAAAAAAAAAAAAACAACCCAATCCAAAAATGGGCAGGAGACCTAAATAGACATTTCTGCAAAGAAGATATACAAATGGCCAACAAACACATGAAAGGATGCTCAACATCACTAATCATTAGAGAAATGCAAATCAAAACTACAATGAGGTATCACCTCACACCTGTCAGAATGGCCATAATCAAAAATTCTACAAACAATAAATGCTGGACAGGGTGTGGAGAAAAGGGAACCCTCTTGCACTGTTGGTGGGAATGTCAATTGATACAGCCACTATGGAGAACAGTATGGAGGTTCCTTAAAAAACTAAACATAGAACAACCATATGATCCAGCAATCCCACTACTGGGCATATACCCTGAGAGCAGTTGTTTATAAGCTGCAGGGCCCCATTTTGTATGATGGTAAAACTTTGAATCAGATACAGCAAGTGTTTTAACTGCTTCTTAAACGTAAATTGCTGGGTAAATTTCACTTTTAAAGAATTGTATTCATTCTTTCAGATCAGCTGGATACCACCTAATGAAGTTTAGCATCCCTGGTCACGGTCCAAATGTAACATTTTCCCCCCAAACATGTGAAATCAATATTTTGAGAATAGTGAGCTATTAAATATCTGGTCTCTAGCAGGAAGAGAGGAAATGGAGATTCTCCTCCACATAAGGAGAGGAAAAACATAACGGGAAATGCACAGGCAGGAGAACCATCCACTTAGATCTCAGGCAGAACTTGTCAATCCCTTGAATCCTTTCTTCTTCCCACAGCTGCACTAAAATCGTTCCCCAATCGCACTGCATTCTCTCCCACTCCGATGCCTCGGAACAGATTGTTCTGTACTCCTTGATGAAGTCCTGGTCTCTTAAGACCAGCTGAAATGTTACTGTTTCTGTGGAGGTTTCTTCAGTTCTCCAGGTCTGTCCTCTGCCCCCTCAAAGTCTCTATTTAGCTTCCATGACAGTGTAACTATCTGGTTTGATGTCAGTGTCCCCTGTTTGGCTATCAATTACATGACAGCATTTCTGAATTTCCAGTTCCTAGCACAGTGCCAGACACCCAAAACGTGCTCAGTAAATGCTCACTGAATAAATATGAAATAATTTGCTTAAATTTCCATTCTACTGGACCTCATCTGACCTAATTGTCTCTTAAAGTGGCAACTAGAAAGGGCTAGGTGTCCCCTAGGGTTCCATGACACAACAGTAAATCCACTGGCCTTTTGAAACAATAGACAGAAGTCCCTGTCTGGCAGCTGCATTCAGCAACTTGCCAACAGAATTCTGTGACTGGGTTGCTGTGGTTTGGACCCAGGAAGAGATAGATAGAGGAAAAACCTGGAGTGAAAAAGACAGGAGTGTGTAACCAAGTGAGACAAATGAGCAGTTTGAAAACCCAGGAATATCAGCTGTATTCTGGCAGTAGGTATTGAGAACTGTCCCAGACCAAGAGGAGGACAGAGATCAAAGACCAGGGACATAGCTATGGATCCCAAGAGAGACTGTATAGGTTACAGGGACTAGGGAATGATGATCCCGGTTTACTAGAACTAAAAGACTATCAATAGCCAGGACCCTAGAGTTACAAGTGATAAAAATCAGAAAATGAATGTAACTGCAAAAGAAGATATGTCCCTGCACTAGGACCTCAAAGCCCTCTCTGGTTGTCCTTAAAATGTATCCTATTGTCTTATTGCCCTACCAGACTGTGAGCCCCTCAAGAAAAGCCATTTCAACCTATTCCTCCTTCTGTTCCCAACACCCACTAGGAACCCAGCATATTGTCTGACACTTAATTTACACCTAACATATTTTGCTGTTGAACTGACCTCTAAGAATGGAGAAGTGTCTAACTTACACCCTCCAAGTCCTACAGCTAAAGACAAGATTTTGACCCAATGTGTTTTACTATATGAATTTCAGGCTACTTCAGCAGTTCCTTGATTCTGTCATTATGAGACATTTTCCCCCTAAATTACATGTGATGACTAGAACTTCATACGTTATAGAAATAAACAGATATGAGCAGAGGAGGAAAAATACACAGAAAGAATGTACTTTTTCTTAGTAATGATACACTCAAACATTTCTAGTGCCTGAGAAAGTAAAACCTTCTTTAATTCCACTGCAGTTTTGAAATGAAACCTGCCACTGTACTGGCTGTTCGTTGCTCCAGACAAGCTTGGGTGTGTGGCTAATGTTTGGTGCAGCAACTCTGATACAGTGTAAGATTTCTGAGTGACAGGATGATATCAGCTTTTTGCAGAAGTTAGCTGCAATTTTATTGGAAAAAAAGTTGTCTGAGGAGATTGAGCAGTAACTGAATATGCATATATATGCCCCAGCAGTCAAAGAGCTGTAAAGTAACCACTTTTTCAAATTGACTTGTGCAATAGAGAGAAAAACTCCTACGTTTCCTCAGGCCTCATAAATCGTCAAATGGGCACTATAAAACAATGCTTTCCTTTCTTGCTTTTTATCACTATGAGTACAGACATAAAGTTAGTTTAATAGTAAATGGACATTCTATCCTATGCTTTCTTCACAAGGAGAATGTCAAATTTTTACAGTTATTGAAATACAGCGCATCCTGAACTCTCCACAGACTGGCCTGTAACTTGCAACACTGTGCCTTCTAGAATTGCAGTTCCCCTGCTATTCCCAAGGAAACTCAAGTTCAGAAACCCCATTAAAGGCTCTGGCCTAGAGTTTTCTCTTGTCCTGTCTTTGCCACCTGACCAAAACCTGGAGCTTCCTCTGTGGCCCTGCATGGCATGCAGTGACTCCCTCTGGGATCTCCACGATCCAGCCTCATCCACCAGAACACAGGCATCAGTTCCCTCCACCAGTAAGCTTACACAAGCCACTGAACCAACCTTACCCACTGGAGGGAGACAACAAAAACAATGGGAACTCCAAACCTGCAGCCTGTGAAAAGGAGACCCCAAACACAGTAAGTTAAGCAAGATGAGAAGACAGAGAAATACACAGCAGATGAAGAAGCAAGGTAAAAACCCACCAGACCAAACAAATGAAGAGGAAATAGGCAGTCTACATGAAATAGGATTCAGAGTAATAATAGTAAAGATGATCCAAAATCTTGGAAATAGAATGGAAAAAATACAAGAAACGTTTAACAAGGACCTAGAAGAACTAAAGAGCGAACAAACAATGATGAACAACACAATAAATGAAATTAAAAATTCTCTAGAAGGTATCAATAGCAGAATGACAGAGGCAGAAGAACGGATAAGTGCTGGAAGATAAAAGAATGAAAATAACTACTGCAGAGCAGAATAAAGAAAAAAGAAGGAAAAGAATTGAGGACAGTCTCAGAGACCTCTGGGACAACATTAAACACACCAACATTCAAAGTTTAGGGGTCCCTGAAGAAGAAGAGAAAAAGGGACTGAGAAAATATTTGAAGATATTATAGTTGAAAACTTCCCTAATAAGGGAAAGGAAATAAGTCCAGGAAGCACAGAGAGTCCCATACAGCATAAATCCAAGGAGAAACATTCCAAAACACATCAATCAAATTACCAAAAGTTAAATCCAAAGAAAAAATATTAAAAGCAGCAAGGGAAAAGCAACAAATAACATACAAGGGAATCCCCATAAGGTTAACAGCTGATCTTTCAGCAGAAACTCTGGAAGCCAAAAGGGAGCGTGGCAGGACATATTTAAAGTGATGAAAGGGAAAACCTACAACCAATATTACTCAACCCAGCAAGGGTCTCATTCAGATTCGACGGAGAAATCAAAACCTTTATAGACAAGCAAAAGCCAAGAGAATTCAGCACCACGAAAACAGCTTGACGACAAATGCTGAAGGAACGTCTCTAGGCAGGAAACACAAGAGAAGGAAAAGACCTACAATGACAAACCCAAAACAATTAAGAAAATGGGAATAGGAACATACATATCGATAATTACCTTAAATATAAATGGATTAAATGCTCCCACCAAAAGACATAGACTGGCTGAATGGAT
The DNA here is from genome assembly GCF_003676395.1 of Aethalodelphis obliquidens. NCBI lineage: Eukaryota > Metazoa > Chordata > Mammalia > Artiodactyla > Delphinidae > Aethalodelphis > Aethalodelphis obliquidens. Next base: position 9,779,435 of record NW_020837955.1, on the reverse strand, counting down.
ATGAAAACAAGACCCATATATATGCTGGCTACAGGAGACCCACTTCAGACCTAGGGACACATACAGTCTGAAAGTGAGGGGATGGAAAAAGATATTCCATGCAAATGGAAATCAAAAGAAAGCTGGAGTAGCAATTCTCATATCAGACAAAATAGACTTTAAAATAAAGACTATTACAAGAGACAAAGAAGGACAATGCATGATGATCAAGGGATCAATCCAAGAAGACGATATAACAATTGTAAATATTTATGCACCCAACATAGGAGCACCTCGATACATAAGGTAAATCCTAACAGCCATAAAAGGGGAAATCGACAGTAACACATTCATAGTAGGGGACTTTAACACACCACTTTCGCCAATGGACAGATCATCCAAAATGAAAATAAATAAGGAAACACAAGCTTTAAATGATACATTAAACAAGATGGACTTAATTGATATTTATAGGACATTCATTCCAAAAACAACAGAATACACATTCTTCTCGAGTGCTCATGGAACATTCTCCAGGATAGATCATATCTTGGGTCACAAATCAAGCCTTGGTAAAATTAAGAAAATTGAAATCGTATCAAGTATCTTTTCTGACCACAACACTATGAGACGAGATATCAATTTCAGGAAAAAAACTGTAAAAAATACAAACACGTGGAGGGTAAACAATACACTACAAGATAACCAAGAGAGATCACTGAAGAAATCAAAGAGGAAATCAAAAAATACCTAGAAACAAATGACGATGAAAACAGGACGACCCAAAACCCATGAGATACAGCAAAAGCAGCTCTAAGAGGGAAGTTTATAGCAATACAATCCTACCTCAAGAAACAAGAAAAATCTCAAATAAACAACCTAAGCTTACACCTAAAGCAATTAGAGAAAGAAGAACAAAAAAATTCCCAATGTTAGCAGAAGGAAAGAAATCCTATAAATCAGATCAGAAATAAGTGAAAAAGAAATGAAGGAAACAATAGTGAAGATCAGTAAAACTGAAAGCTGGTTCTTTGAGAAGATAAACAAAATTGATAAACCATTAGCTAGACTCATCAAGAAAAAAAGGGAGAAGACTCAAATCAACAGAATTAGAAATGAAAAATGAGAACTAACAACTGACACTGCAGAAATACAAAGGATCATGAGAGATTACTACAGGCAAGTATATACCAATAAAATGTATTGGGGCAACTAAGCCTGTGTGCCACAATTACTGATCCCATGTGCCACACTACTGAAGCCCGTGAACCTAGAGCCCATGCTCCATAAGAAGAGAAGCCACCACAATGAGAAACCCACACACCACAACAAAGAATAACCTCCACCCGCTGCAACTAGAGAAAATCCCTGCGCAGCAACAAAAGACCCAATCCAGCCAAAACTAAAATAAATAAATTAACATTCCCTAATACCATACACAAAAATAAAATCAAAATTGATTAAAGACCTAAATGTAAAGCCAGACACTATAAAAAAACTCTTAGAGGAAAACATAGGCAGAACACTCTATGACTTAAATCACAGCAAGATCCTTTTTGACCCACCTCCTAGAGAAATGGAAATAAAAACAAAAATAAACAAATGGTACCTAATGAAACTGAAAAGAGTTTGCACAGCAAAGGAAACCATAATCAAGATGAAAAGACAACCCTCAGAATGGGAGAAAATATTTGCAAACAAAGCAACTGACAAAGGATTAATCTCCAAAATATACAAGCAGCTCATGCAGCTCAATATCGAAAAAACAAACAACCCAATCCAAAAATGGTCAGAAGATCTAAATAGACATTTCTCCAAAGAAGATATACAGACTGCCAACCAACACATGAAAGGATGCTCAACATCACTAATCATTAGAGAAATACAAATCAAAACTACAATGAGATATCACCTCACACAGGTCAGATTGGCCATCATCAAAAAATCTACAAACAGTAAATACTGGAGAGGATGTGGAGAAAAGGAAACCCTCTTGCACTGTTGGTGGGAATGTAAACTGATACAACCACAATGGGGAACAGTATGGAGGTTCCTTAAAAAACCAAAAATACAATTACCATATGACCCAGCAATCCCACTACTGGACATATACCCTGAGAAAACCATAATTCAAAAAGACACGTGAACCCCAATGTTTACTGCAGCAACATTTACAATAGCCAGGACATGGAACAACCTAAGTGTCCATCGACAGATGAATAGATAAAGATGTGGCACATATATACAATGGAATACTACTCAGCCATAAAAAGAAATGAAATTGAGTTATTTGTAGTGAGGTGGATGGACCTAGAGTCTGTCATACAGAGTGAAGTAAGTCAGAAGAGAAAAACACATACCGTATGCTAACACATATATATGGAATCTAAAAAAAAAAAAAAAAGGTTCTGAAGAACTTAGGAGCAGGACAGGCATAAAGACACAGATATAGAGAATGGACTTGAGGACACTGGGATGGGGAAGGGTAAGCTGGGACAAAGTGAGAGAGTGGCATGGACATATATACAATCCCAAATGTAAAACAGATAGCTAGTGGGAAGCAGCTGCATAGCATAGGGAGATTGGCTCAGTGCTTTGTGACCACATAGAGCGGTGGGATAGGGAGGGTGGGAGGGAGACACAAGAGGGAGGTGATATGTGGTTTTATGTATACATATAGCTGATTCACTTTGTTATACAGCAGAAACTAGCACAACACTGTAAAGCAATTATACTTCAATAGAGATGTTAAAGTTTAAATCCAAAAAACAAAAATTCTTAGTTATCTCCTCATTCATTCCACATGTATCTAATGCATCGATTGCCTATTTTATGGCATAAGTAGGATTTGGATATGGAAAGATGAATTAGTCACAGTTCTGGCCTTCAAGGTGCTCAAAGTCTACTATGAAAAAAACAAACAAAACAAACAGTTACCATATAATAGCCTAAGTGCTATGATAAAGATTTTACAAGGTAATGTATTATTGGGGAGGAAAAAACCTCTAACCATCTGGGAGGATGGGTATTTGGGAGGGTTGGATATGTTTACAGGGAGATGTCATGGGAAATTTAGTGCAATACATGGGAATTTTGGAGATACTATTACTTTGGTGTCTGCTAAGCTCAGTAGTTTTCTATCCAAATAGTAAAATAGTGAGAGAGTTAGTTGAATGCAAGCTCTTCTTAATTCTGGGTGAAATGCAGATCTAGCATTTGCTCATTTAGCATGAACTGTACCCACAGTCTGAAAAAAGCAAGCCAAATAAACGAATTATTAATTCGATTCACACAAACGCAAGGTCCCTTAACCCAATTTTCATGGACATTGTTTCTCCCGCCATTAACCTTAACTCTAGGTTCACTCCCCTCTGAGGACCTAGTCAAAAAGGCAATACAAGCTTACTAACAAGGGTGTACACACTGATGTAGTTAAAGCTGATTAGCATTAGGATATAATGGTAGTAGGAAACCTGGATATACACCTCGGGATATCAGGCATAGCAATGGTTGAGAATAATGCTCTTTAGAAAATTATAAAAATGGTGCACCTGAAGGATGAATGATATGGTTTGTTTTCCATTAGAGCCCAAAAATACATGGCTGATTAATTTTTTAATTGAAATATAGTTTTCAAGATTGTGTTCATTTCAGGCGTACAGCATAGTGATTCAGTATTTGTGCAGACTGTATTCCTTTATAGATTATTATAAGATAATGGGTATAATTCCCTGTGCTATACAGTAAATCCTTGTTCCTTATCTATTTTATATATAGTAGTTTATATCTGTTAATCCCATACTCTTAATTTGCCCCTCCTTTGGTAACTGCAAGTTTGTTTTCTGTATCTGTGAGTCTGTTTCTGTTTTGTATATAGCTTTTTGAGTCCATATATAGTATTTGGCTTTCTCTGTTTGACTTATTTCACTAAGCATAATATTCTCTAGGTCCAGCCATGTTGCTGCCAATGACAGTATTACATTACTTTTTATGGCTAAGTAATATTCAATTGTATATATGTGCCACATCTTCCTAATCTAATCATCTATTGATGGACACTTGGGTTGCTTCTTTGTCTTGGCTATTGTAAATAGTGCTGCTATGAACATCGGGGTGCATGTATCTTTTTCAATTAGTGTTTTCATTTTTTCCAGATATATACCCAGGAGTGGAATTGCTGGATCATATGGTAGTTCTATTTTTAAATTTCTAAGGAAATGTTATACTGTTTTCCATAGTGGCTGCACCAATTTGCATTCCCACCAACAGTGTACAAGTGTATCCTTTTCTCCACATCCTCTCCAACATGTGTTATTTGTAGACTTTTTGATGGTGTGAGGTATTACCTCATTGTGGTTTTGATTTGCATTTCTCTAATAATTAGTGATGGTGAACATCTTTTCATGTGCCTGTTGGTCATCTGTGTATTTTCTTTCAAGAGGTGTCTATTTAGGTCTTCTGCCCATTTTTTGATTGGGTTGTTTGTTTTATTCATATTGAGTTGTATGAGTTGTTAGTGTATTTTGGAAATTAACCCCTTGTCGGTCACATTGTTTGCAAATATTTTCTCCCATTCTGTAGTTTGTCTTTTCATTCTGTTGATGGTTTCCTTTGAAGTGCAAAAGCATTTAAGTTTGGTCAGGTCCCATTTGTTTATTTTTGCTTTTATTTCCTTTGCCTTGGGAGACCGATCCAAGAAAATATTGCTATGATTTATGTTGGAGAGTGTTTAACCTGTGTTCTCTTCTTTGACCCAGATCATGACTATTGAACTCCAGGCATAATGGAGATAGGGAGAGAGTACACTGGTCCCATTCACGGAACTTAAAGACATTTTGTAGTTACCAGGGATAACTGTATAGGAATGAAGATAGAGGGGCTTTCTCCTTACTTACCCTTCCTTTTTCTTTCTGACCATAATATGGTTCTTTGTTTCACCATCTACTGAAAAGAATTCTAAAGATCACTACCTAGCATGCTTACTAAAATGATTCAAATCTATGAAGTAGAGCCTAAAACAAATTTACTTTCTGAAGGAGTGATTCCAAGCCCTAGATGTTCCCAATTATGCAAACAGTTATCACAAGAGATATTCAAATAAATTTATAAGAATAAATATATTGCTTTAAAACATTAACATGTATAATATCGTATTTTTAGGAAGTATATATTTAAGACATATAAAAGATAATGTGAAATGAGAAAGTGTTAAGATGTTACAATGGCGAAATCTTTAGATTCTAAAGAGATTCCAATTCCATGTTCTAGAATAAAGATTCTAGTTTTGCCCAGGATGGTTACTGTGGCTATTTTGAGGTGAACTGGGAGGCTCTGAGCCATGTCAAAGTGGAGGAGTGGGGGTCAGTGGGCAACTTTATTATATTGATACAAGCAACACACATTCATTGTAGAAAAAGTAGAGAATACTAGGAAGCAAAAGGATTTAAAAAAAAAAACCTATAACCCCACAACTTATTAGATAACCATATTAGTAAGCTTTTAAAGTATACTTTCTAGAATTTTTTCATATGCTTTAGTTGCAAAAAAAAAAAAAAGGAATTATATCCACATATATACTTTTGTAACCTGTTTCCACTGACTTCACAATACAGTTCAAGCTGAGTGGTATAGCACTGTTGAAATTTATACCATGATTTATTTAACCAGTACTATAAGTACCCTATTGTTGGTTAGTTTGATTGCTTCTGATTTCTATCATAAATAATTTTACAATGAAAATCTTTGTAAATGAATCTTTACACACATCCTAAATTCCATTAGGATACATTTTTAGAAATGGAATTGAGGAGCCAAGGGATGGGCACATTTTTATATTTTCTCAAGGTATTTCCAAATTTTCCTACAGGAAGTTGGTATCCGCAAAGTAGGAGACTGCTCATACCTGTAGGCTGGTTATTTGTATTCATGGAGGCTATTCTCTTGTACTAACTTGTGTCACTCATAGTGCCACAATATTCCAATACTGACTGAAGGGATCTTGGACACTCCAAAGCTCACCACAGCAGTCGAGAGTAAGGTTCATTTCCTGGGAAACCTCTTTCTTTTTCCCGAGTAGTTATACATGGCTATCACGTGATCTTTTTCAGATTGCCCCAGTTAACAACAGTTTAACACAAATGAGAGTATTTCACTTATCGATGGTCATTACAATAGGCTACAATTTATGCCAAATCATGTGTGAGATTTCTCAATGAGAAAAATGTATACTGAGAACAGATCTTGAATGATTTAGCATTTGAACACCAGCACTCACACACTGTACCGTGTAGATTATGCAAAATTTTGGTTCAGGAGAGAGAGGCTTGAAAACACTTTCGTTTCTCTTTGAGGCCAGTACTTGAACATGTTTTAAACACTTATTTCATTAAAATCAATTAATTGGTTAATTTCCCTAGCCCCAGAATGAAATGTTGAGAGGAAAAGTCAGTTTCAATCTGTGGGGAAAATGATGGCAATGCCACTTTTAACAACTAATTATAGGAATTGTCTTCTAGAACACCTGGGCTGCAGTCTCAAACTAGATTCCTTCTGCTGCTTTTTATTCTTTTCTTCTGACTTTTTTTTTAACAAGAAAGAAGAAATTACAAAAGGCAATTCTGTCTAAGAAAAGGAAAGGATTAAAAAAGAGAAGGCTTCACTGTGAAGCATCCACAGGACACCATGGAAAGCTCCCAAGCACTAGAAAAGAAAATCTCATTCCACAGACATAAATAAGAACAAATCCTTCTGGACAGAGCTTAAGACAGGAGGTGGGGGTGATAAAATTACAGTACATTTTTAAAGCATGGGCTTTGCAAGCTGCATGTCCTCAAGAAAAAAATAACTTTAAGGAATTGAGGTGAATTCAGCATGTGGAGATTGTGTCACTTCCTACTATTGTTCTATGGTCCTTTAATTATGGTAGGATCTGGTGTCTGGCCCTAGAATGCATAGGTTCTACTGTCTGATGAGACATTTTTTCCTCATATGCATTCTGACCCATCAGCTACGGATGCAGGTACCATGACCCAGGATTGAGCTGGAAGGAGGAGACTGTACAACCATTGGTAACACAGCCGATTTAACAGGATTGTCAGTCCTCTGATTTTCCAGTGACAGTTCTTGAATCATTCTATAAGCAACTTGATCAACCACAAACATATTTCAAGCATTTTCTCTTTGCCAAAAATGTTCTCTATTTTCAGACTTTCACAGACCTCAATTTCAACTTAAAGTCCTATTTTTAATTATATTCCACCAAATTAAATTTTAATTTATGTCTTCCAGAAAAAAAGCATCTAAGAGCTATCAAATAGATAACACAATTCAGTGTTTTTACAAAAACGCTTTTAAAATCCAGCGTAAAAATCAACACCCCAAAATAAGTCCTTTTCATTTCTAAATTGTTCATAAGAGGAAATCGTACAAATAAATCACAAATGCAAGTACATTTTTTCCTTCAGTGCATCAACCATTTTTTACCTGCAAAATTGCCTTTACTTCCTTGGGAGCAAAAACAAAAAGAATAAACTACTTTTGATTTGCTAGTTATTTTGCTGACTCTAAAGATATCAGATATCATTTCAAAGAGAAAATGGTTTGTTGCAGAGATAACAGTAGTAGTCACCATCCTTTATATGTGTGTTATGTTAAAATGTGTAACTTAAACCTGCTTATTAGCTACTTAAGCTGGTAACAGTTCTTTGAAGCATTATGTTTCCCATTTTACATGAGTAAACAAGCTCAGAGATGCTAAATTATTTGCTAATATGTGACAGAGTCATATATGAATTAAGATATGGCTCTGAAATGTGTTACAGCTAATGTGTCACAAAGGCTGTCACCAAACTTCTTGTCATGTCTCCGTTTTTCCATGGTCACCTCAGCCTTCCTCTAAAAATGGTGATGCAGTTTAGATAACATCCCAGCCCTTCCTTCTCACTTATCTGTCTAGTTATAAATTGATTTCTTCAACCGATAATTAATGATTACTGTATTTGGTACTGTAGAAACAAGATGACTAATTTTATGGTCATGACCTCCAAGATCTCAGTTTGGTGAGCAAAATATACAGATTAAAAAAAATTAGTTAAAAGAGCCTAGGATAAGTGTATGTGATGGTAGAAGGTACTATGAGAACCCAGAAGAGAGAAGGAATAAATTTAAAAGACAGGAAGACCTTAACCAAGGAGACACTGATTTTGCTGAGTTTTAGACCATAAATAAGAGTCTCTTGGTATTTTCAACCTCCATTCCTTGCCTTTTACTTAATTCAGTATGTAATTGGACAAATGCAGAATATCCTTCACAAGTGGTGTCTTCTTTATGTAAGCTTTAAATCATAGTTTCAGTGGGTTTCCTTCGGTCATTCAAATGAATGGAAGACAGCTTGTTCTAGAGAAAATATTAGAGTTCTTTAGGCAGTATCTGTTGATAGTAAAAGAAAAGGGCATTTCAGAGAAGGCTGAGGGCCCTCGGTTTGAGCTGAAGTTTGGGGGGTTTATTGCTGATGTATGTTTTGTTTTAAATTTATTTATTTTTGGTTGCATTGGGTCTTCATTGCTGTGCACTGGCTTTCTCTAGTTGTGGTGAGCAGGGGCTACTCTTCGTTGCGGTGTGTGGGCTTCTCATTGCGGTGGCTTCTCTTGTTGCAGAGCACAGGGTTCTAGGCTTCAGCAGTTGTAGCACGTGGGCTCAGTAGTTGTGCATGGGCTTAGTTGCTCCACGGCATGTGGGAATCTTCCCAGACGAGGGTTCGAACCCGTGTCCCCTGCATTGGCAGGCGAATTCTTAACCACTGCGCCACCAGGGAAGTCCCTGTTTTGTTTCGTTTGTCTAGGGTTCATTATTAGTAAAGTCTGGTGTCCTTAATGTCAGAGTAGTTGTCTGTAGAGTTAAGACTAAGGAATGTGTCCAATTGAGAGAGGGTAAGAAATGTGGAGTTTCTTTAACAAAGTTGCATTTTTTTGTTTGTTTCTTTCACTCTAGTTGAAACTATTTGCATTAATGTTTCCTGTTAGAAAAGGGGAAAGGTGTTTTGTTTGTTTTTGTAATGCATCTGCTGACCAGGAACTCCAAAAGATGTAGAGACCCTGTCTTTTTCAAGTCTTTACTGCTTTGCAGTGGGCTTTGCAGTGTGGGTGCTTGCTAAATGTAGGGTGACCAAACAGGATATCCCAACCCAAGCTCCCTCCTTTCGGATTTTATTTCCACTCAGACAAATTTGCCTCCCCTGGCACCTACTGGCAGGAGGAAACATCATCTGGCTGAGCTCATCCTAAACACACAAACCGCAACTCAGATGAAGATTATTAACCAAGAAACTGGTGTCACCCTACACCATCCCCTCCCTGGATGTGTTATAGATCAGGAGAAGAAAATATTGATGGCCAAAGTGAGTTTTGGGTTTGGAGAATTAACCTAGCCGTTACTTCTCTGTGCATAATATTTACAGTACTATACCGAGCATCCTCACCCTGATTTTTCCTCCAGTAAGTGCTTCAGCTTCTATGAGCCTCAGTTTCTTGCTATATCAAAATAATATAAGGATATCTTCACTGGCCAATTCACAATGAGGTTCGGAGACAAATGTGATAAAGTTATGTGACCACTGAATTATATATCCCTTATGCATTTTCCCCTCTTCACCTCCCCTCTCAAAAAAAATTCTTGGAAATAGCTGTTAAATTCATTTGCTTCATTTTCCAGAGGAGACAACAGCCCCAGAGAGATGATGCTCCGTGGCATTTTAGTAAACTTGAAGAGATAAAGGATAGGTCTTGCCTAATGGTTAGAACTGAGGAGTAGCTTAAAGACCCACAACAGAACAGCTGCAACCCCTCACATTTTGTATTTCTTTGTGGCTCATATAACATTCTGAGCCATGGTGTGTGTGTGTGTAGTCCTTATTGAAGTGTGTCTTCTGCACAGTGCAGAATTGTGCACTTTATAAATATTAAATGGATGAACTGGTGAATGCAATAAGCTGAGATTATTTAGCACAATATATTTACTGTGTAGATGGGTCAACTGAGGCCCCCGAAGTCTCAGTAATTTGTTCAGCATGACAGTAAATCAGAACTGGGGTCAGAAGTCCCTCTGAGGTTCTGATTCTAGGCCCTTTACCTTTTCCCCCATTGTTCCTCTCTTCCAGTGGGAACTCCACACTGCCAATGTCTTGAAGTAGATTGGTCTCCTCTGGTCCTCTGAAGTTCTGGAGACTGTGGTCCTTTCTTTCCCCAGAACCTATATGAATCAGTGATGGCTGTGTTGGCATGGGGTGGGGCGGGGGAGGTGCTTCAAGAGTAGAAACTGATGGGATTCAAACTAGTATAAGATGAGATGGGCAGAAACGAAGCACAGGGGTCAGCCAAACCTGCAACTGGCTGAAGGCAGTGGGACTGGTTTGTACCGGACCAAGCACAGCAAATATGATGACCTATGTTGGACATGACAGTCTTTGGTCCGGATAAATCCAGCTCTGGGAAGGTAACACATTTGGATATCATTGCTTGTAAGAGTAGGGATTAGTTGAAACAGTGCAGGTGGCTTCCCACAACATATGTCTACCATGAGAAAGATAATTCAGGGAGCATCTTTTCTTAGGCATAGCCATATCATCTGTGTAAGAAACAACTTTACTATATGTATAATGCTGGTAACAGCTCAGGGCCTCTTGGCTAGCTTTATTTCTGAAAGATATATACAATGAAAACCAAATTCGATACATTTTATTGGTGGTTAGGTAAATGTACTATTAATAATTTAGGGATCAGTTTGGTTATTGCTTATAGATCTCTGAGCACAAATTATATTTAATATTATTTAGGGCAATAAATAGCATTGTGCTAAATACTTATGCTTTATTTAATCATCACAACAATCATATGTGGTTGACATTGCAGATGAGGAACCTGAGGTTCAGATACATCAAAGGATTTGCCTGAGGATGTAGAGGTAGGAAATGATAGAGACAAGCATAGACCATCTGCTGAGCACTTGCCCTTAACCAATATCCTGTCAAATCCAACCTTAAGTTTCTGTTACCTGTGCACTTGACTTATCCCTCCCACTAGACAGCAAGATCTTAGAAACCAGGTCTTACTGTGTTCCCTCAGAAAGCATCTGTCACAATGCTTTACAGAAATATGTCCTAAAATGGCAGGATGGTCAGACACAGAGATTTTGCAAGTTGATGCATGGATGGATGGATGGATGGATGGATGGATGGATGGATGGATGGATGGATGGATGGATATAGGAAAGGTTCAGTTATTTGGGGAAGGGGAAATGGGAGAAGGAAGAGAATCAGTAGACTAGAAAAGGAAGAAAAAAAGACATTTCAAATTTAATACTTGAGTTCTAACTAATATCAGCCAACTCTAGTAATAAAGTATGTCCTTGCAGAGAAATGGCTAACATCTCTCCTGATTTACACATAAAAGGATTTATTGCTGTTCTTGCCTCTGTAAAGTAATGTAAGATCAACAGGATTAGTGGCATTATACTGTGCTCTCTGCAGAGTTTAATGCCATTTCAAGCTGTTAAAAATTTATAGAAACAAGAGTCCAAAATCAGCTGAAGCGCTAATCCCCTCGAAGTAAAGGATTGTTCCTAGGTTACCATTTCCCTTGCAAATGTAAACTCAGGTGATTGCAGTTTGCAGATAACATTACCTTCCTCTTGAGCCAAGGCTGGGCATTCGTGGAAGAGTGACTGAAGGCAGTATAGTGTATCCGTCTGCCTCATTTCTTTATTAAGTCCATATGTATAGCGAGCAAGGAGTACAGGGTGACAGTAAAATGATCCTTCCTATCCAAGGGTGAAAGGAAATTGGACACCAGAGAAATTATCATCTCTGGTGGGATGATAGGTACAAAATCATCCCACCAGAGTGGATAGGCGAAGTCCCTTGAAGGAGGCGCAATGACTTCTAGGCCATTCATATTTATTCATTCACCATTCATTTGTACATTCATAAGTTTAGAAGATAAAATATATCTCTCAGGAGAGTCATAAACAATGGAAGGCTAGAAAACCAAGTGTTTCTAAAATAAGTATGCATGGTGTTCCACGTAGGGAGCAGGAAATCTGTCCCAAAGACTGACCGGACTGGTCCCAGTGGCAGTTAAACCTTAGAATGGACAGAGGTGTATCAGGTCACTCCAACATGTGATTCGTTTGATTCTCTCTACTTATCGTACATCATAGAATGTAAGACTTAAAGAATCAGTTCAAAGATGTATTTTATTTTACATACCACTAAAGAAAAAAAGAGCTACAATTACACTAAGCTATACTTTTTGAGTTTTATTTTAACTGAATATAGTTGATTTACAATATTGTGTTAGTTTCAGTTATACAGCAAAGTGATTCAGTTATTTTTTTTCAGATTTTTTTCCATTATAGGTTATTATAAGATATTGAATATAGTCCCCGTACTATACAGTAAATCCTTGTTGCTTATCTGTTTCATGTGTAATAGTCTGTGTCTGTTAATCCCATACTCCTAATTTCTCCCTCCCCCACACCCTTTCCCCTTTGGTAACCATAAATTTGTTTTCTATGTCTGTGAGTCTGTTTCTGTTTTGTATATAGGTTCGTTTATATTATTTTTTAGATTCCACATGTAAGTGATATATGATGTTTATCTTTCTCTGACATTTCACTAAGTATAGAATTTTCTAGGTCCATCCATGTTGCTGCCAGTGGCGGTATTACATTCTTTTTCATGGCTGAGTAATATTCAATTGTATAAATATATACCACATCTTCTTAAACCAATTGTCTGTTGATGAGCAGTTGGGTTGTTTCCATGTCTTAGCAATTATGAATACTGCTGCTATTAATATTGGGGTGCATGTATCTTTTCAAATTAGAGTTTTCATCTTTTCAAAATATATGCCCAGAAGTAGGATTGCTAGATCATTTTCCATAGTGGCTGCACCAATTTACATTCCCACCAGCAGTGTGGGAGGGTTCTCTTTTCTCCACACTCTCTCCGGGGTTTAGTATTTGTAGATGTTTTGATGATGGCCATGCTGACTGGTGGAAGGTGATACCTCATTGTGGTTTTGATTTGCATTTCTCTAATAATTATTGATGTTGAGCATCTTTTCATGTGCCTGTTGGCCATCTGTATGTCTTCTTTCAAGAGATGTCTATTTAGGTCTTCTGCCCATTTTTTTTTATTAAAGTAGAGTTGATTTACAATGTTGTGCCAATCTCTGCTGTACAGCAGTGTGACTCAGTTTTACAGAGACTTTTTTTATATTATTTTTCATTATTGTTTATCCCAGGAGACTGTATAGTTCCCTGTGCTATACAGTAGGACCTTGTTTATCCATTCTTAACAGTTTGCCTCTACCAACCCCAAACGCCCAGTCCATCCCTCTTTGTCCCCCACCCGTTCTGCCCATTTTTTAATTGGGTTGGGTTTTTTTTTTTTTTTTTGGTATTGAGCTGTATGAGCTATTAGTATATTTTGGAAATTAATCCCTTTTTGGTCTCATCCTTTGCAAATATTTTCTCCCATTTCATAGGTTGTCTTTTTGTTTTATTGATGGGTTCCTTTGATGCAAAAGCTTTTAAGTTTGATTAGTTGCCATTTGTTTATTTTTGCTTTTAATTCTTTTGCCATGGGAGACTGATCTAAGAAAATATTGCTGTGATTTATGCCTGTGGTTTTGCCTGTGTTCTCTTCTAGGAGGTGGTTTTGCCTGTGTTCTCTTCTAGGAGTTTTATGGTGCCATGTCTTATATTTAGGTCTTTAAACCATTTTCAGTTTATTTTTGTATATGGTTTGAGGGAGTGTTCTAATTTTATTGATTTACATGCAGCTGTCCAGCTTCCCCAACACCATTTGCTGAAGAGACTGTCTTTTCTCCATTGTATATTCTTGTCTCCTTTGTCATAGATTAATTAACCATAGGTGTATGGCTTTATTCCTGGGCTCTTAATTCTATTTCATTGATTTATATGTCTGTTTTTGTGCTAATACCACACTGTTTTGATTACTGTAGCTTTGTAGTATTGTCTGCAGCCTGTGAGGGTTACGCCTCCAGCTTTATTTTTTCCCTCAGGATTGCTCTGGTAATTCTGGGTCTTTTGTGATTCCATAAAAATTTTAGGATTATTTGTCCTAATTCTGTGAAAAATGTCATGGGTATTTTGATAAGGGATCACAGTAAATCTGTAGATTGCTTTGAGTAGTATGGTCATTTTAAAAATTCAAGAGCATGGGATTTATTTTCATTTCTTAGGATCATAGTCAATTTCCTTTATCAATATTTTAGAGTTTTCAGTGTACAGGTCTTTCACCTCCTTGGTTAAGATTTGGTTAAGATTGTTCCTAGGTATTTTATTATTTTTGACAGTTTTAAATGGGATTTTTTTTAACTTTCTGATATTTGTTAGTATAAAGAAATGCAACAGATATCTGTATATTAATCTTTGCTGAATTTATTAGTTCTAATAGTTTTTGTGTGGAGTCTCTAGGGTTCTCTATGTAGAGTATCATGACATCTTCAAACAGTGACAGTTTTACCTCTTCCCTTTTGATTTGGATACCTTTTATTTCTTTTTCTTGTCTGACTGCTGTGACTAGGACTTCCAATACTATGTTGAATAGAAGTGGTGACAGTGGGCATCCTTGTCTTATTCTAGATTTTAGTGGGAAGGCTTTCAGCTTCTCACCATTGAGTATTATATTGGCTGTGGGTCTGGCATAAATAGCTTTTAGTATGTTGAGATATATTCCCTCTATACCCATATTGTTGAGAGTTTTTATCATGAATGGATGTTGAATTTTATTGGTTTTTTTTTTCTGTGTCTACTGAGAATGATCATATGTTTTTTGCCTTTTGTTAATGTGGTGTATCACATTGATAGATCTGGGTATGTAGAACCATCCTCGCAACACTGGAATGAATCCAATCTGATCATGGTATATGATCCTTCTCACGTATTGTTGGATTCAGTTTGCTAATATTTTGTTGAGGTTTTTTGCATCTGTATTCATCAAAGATATTGGCCTATAATTTTCCTTTTTTTTGTAGTATCTTCTGGTTTTGGTATCAGGATGATGGTGGCTTCATAGAATGAACTTGGGAGTGTTCTCTCCTCTTCAATCTTTTGGAATAGTTTGAGAAGGATTGGCATAAGTTCTTTGTATATTTGGTAGAATTCCCCAGTGAAGCTATCCAGTCCTGGACTTTTGTTTGCAGGGAGTTTTTTTTTATTACAGATTCTATTTCACATCTAGTGACTGGTCTGTTCCAATTATCTATTTCTTCTTGACTCAATTTTGGCAGGTTGTATGTTTCTAGAAACTTGTCCATTTCTTCTAAGCTGTCCAAATTGTTGACATATAGCTGTTTATAGTATTTTCTGATTTTTTTGTATCTGCAGTATAGGTCGTTATTCCTCTTCTTTTATTTCTTATTTTCTTTATTTGGTTCCTCTCTCTTTTCTTCTTGGTGAGTCTGGCTAGAAGTTTGTTAATTTA
The DNA here is from genome assembly GCF_003676395.1 of Aethalodelphis obliquidens. NCBI lineage: Eukaryota > Metazoa > Chordata > Mammalia > Artiodactyla > Delphinidae > Aethalodelphis > Aethalodelphis obliquidens. The sequence continues at coordinate 9,763,951 of NW_020837955.1, read as the reverse complement.
TCTTTTCAAAATAGCTCTTGGTTTTATCTATCTTTTCTATTGTTTTTTGATCTATAGTTTATTTCCTCTCTGACCTTTATTATTTCCTTCCTTCCACTGACTTGGGGTTTTGTTTGTTCTTTTTCTAATTCTTTCAGGTGGTAGGTTAGGTTGTTTATTTTTCTTCATTCTTGAGGAAGGCCTGTATTGCTATGAACTTCCCTTTTAGAAGTGGTTTTGCTGCATCCCATAGATTTTGTAAAGTTGTGTTTTCATTATCATTTGTCTCGAGGTATTTTCTGATTTCTTCTTTTGATTTCATCATTGACCCATTAATTTTTTAGTAGCATGTTGTTTAGTCTCCATGTGATTTTGTTTTGTGTGTGTGTGGTTGATTTCTAGTTTGATGCCATTGTGGTTAGGAAAAAATGCTTGAAATAATTTCTGTCCTCTTAAACTTGTTGAGGCTTATTTTGTGTCCTAGTGTGTGGGCAATTCTAGAGAATGTTCATGCACACTTGAAAAGAATGTGTATTCTGGCTTTTTTGAATGTAGTGTCCTTTAGATATCAACTAAGTCTCACTGTTCTATTGTGTCATTTAGGATCTCTTGCTTTATGTCTGGAAGATCTGTCTGTTGATATCAGTGGGGTGTTAAAATTCCCTACTGTTATTGTATTCTTGTCAATTTCTCCCTTTATGTCTGTTAGTATTTGTTTTATATATTTAGGTGCTCCTATATTGGGTATAGTATCATCCTCTTGCATTGATCCCTTTATCATTACATAGTGTCCTTCTTTTTCTTTCTTTATGGCCTTTGTTAAAGTCTGTTTTGTCTGATATGAGTATTGCTACCCCTGCTTTTTTGTCATTTTCTTTGGCATGAAATATCTTTTTCCATCCTCTCACTTTCAATATATGTGTGTGCTTTTCACCCTAAAGTAGGCAGCATATTGTATATTCTTGTTTTTTTAATCCAATCTGCCACTCATGTTTTGATCAGAGCACTTAGTCCGTTAACATTGAAGGTAATTATTGCTACACATGTATTTATTGCCAAACCTTGTTGTCCAGTTGATTTTATAGTTTTCTTCATTTGTTCTTTTTGTTTCTCCTTTCGTGGTTTGATAGTTTTCTTTTGTATTATGCTTGAATTCCTTTCTTTTTGTTCTTTGTGAATCTACTGTATGTGTTTGATTTGTGGTTACCCTGGTTTTCATGTATATTAACCCATAACTATATCTATTTCTTTAGACTGCTGGTCGTATAAGTTCAAACACATTCTAGAAGATCTACATTTTCTTTACTCCCTTCCCCCACATTTTGTGATTCTGATGTCCTATTTTACATCTTCATGTTTACCTTCTGCTGTTAATTGTGGTTACAATCACTTTTACAAAAAAAATTCACTGGCTTTTAATCTTTGTACTGACTTATTTGATACTCGATCTTTTTTATCTATTTGCCTTTCCTTTCCTATAGATTCCTACCTTTTCTATTTAGAGAAGAACTAGAATATTTCTTTTAGGTTAGGTTTAGTACTGCTGTAATCTTTTAGTTTTTGCTTGTCTGAGAAATTCTTTCTCTCTCCTTCTATTCTAAATGATAATCTTGCTGGGTAGAGTATCCTAGGTTGCAAATTTTTCCTTTTCAGGACTTTGAATATATCATGCAACTCCCTTCTGCCCTGCAAAATTTCTGCAGAGAAATCAGCTGATAGCCTTATGGGAATTCCCTTGTAACTGACTCTTTGTCGTCTCTTACTGCCTTTAGAATATTTAACTTTTGCCTTTTAAATATAATATGTCACGGGACTTCCCTGGACATCCAGTGGTTAAGACTTCACCTTCCACTGCAGGGGGTGCAGGTTTGATCCCTGGTCAGGGAGCTAAGATTCCACATGCCTTGCAGCCAAAAAACCAAAACATCAAACAGAAGCAATACTGTAAGAAATTCAGTAAAAAGAGTTTAAAAATGGTCCACATCAAAAAAAAATATATATATATATGATATGTCTCAGTGTGGGTCTGTTTGGGTTCATCTTGTTTGGGACCCTCTGTGTTTGCTGTACCTGGATATCTGTTTTCTTCTTTGGGTACAGGAAATTCTCCAACATAATTTCTTCAAATCCATTTTTAATCCCTTTCTCTCTCTCTCATCTCCTTCTGGAAGATCTATTATGCATAGGTTGGCATGCTTTATATTATCTCATTAATCTTGTTTGTTGCTTTCTTTTTATTCCATTTGTCTTTCTGTTGTTCTGATTGGGTGCTTTCCATTATCCTATCTTCCAGATCACTTATTCATTCTTCTCTGTTATTTAGTCTGCTATTCATTGGTTCTAGTTTGGTTTTTATCTCAGTAATTGAGTTGTCTAATTTTGAAAGATAGTTCCTAGTTCCTTGTTACACTGATCTGAATTTCTATCAATAACTCTTAATTCCTTTAGCATTTTATTACTTCCTTTCTGAACTCAGGGTCTAGTAGACTGGCAAGGTCATTCTCATTATTCTTTTGCGGTATTGTTCTTTCTCTGCTTTTTAACTATTCTTCCTAAATTCATAGAAACAGAGAAAGTTATCTACCGTGGTCTTAAAGTGTTGTTATTATGTGGGAGTGGCCCTGTATAGACTGTGTTAGTCCAATATTTTTATGCAAGGGCTGTTTTTGGTATGGATGCTGCCACATCTTTCCTCAGAGTATGTTGGCTGTTATCCCCTTGATAGGGGCTGTGACTGATGTTGTGGTGTCTAGAGCCTGCAATGGATATTGGGCGGGGCCTCCTCTTTGTTCCATGGCTGTCACAGCCCTGACAGTGGCAGAGTCTGCTCTCCAGTTGTTGAAGTAGAAGCCCTGAGAGTCAGGTTCAGTAAGGGTCCCTTGTGCTTAAGTGTGTGTTCTGTCCCCAAGGAGGTTAGTGCTGAAGCAAGTGATGCCCATGTGGTCACAGTGAACCTGTGCAGCATCTGTGCAGGTATCCACAGTTCTGCCCAGAAGCAGCCCAAGGTTGCATTCCTTTCTCTACTGTGTTCATTCCAGACCTAGTTCTGGGCTGGCACCAGAGCCTGGAGCATGGTGCCTGCAGGAATCAAGACAGTTTCGCTGTTGCCTGGGACCTGGGCTGCCTCTCTATTAGGGCTTTCCCAGGACTTGTCTGCCCCAGATCCGTCTCCAAGCTGCAGTGTGAGGTAGGTGGAACCAGAGTGTTCCCACCAGGAAAGGAACCCCTGCATACTCCTCCCCAGGGGCTTTCCACTGGACTTGTGCAAATCTGTGATGCTGTTGACTACCCGGTGTACATATCGACAAAGTCCACAGGTGTTGGGCTCACCCTCGGACCTCCCCTCTGCCCTAAGTCTGTGAGTGCTGATAATGGGCTCAGATGTCAGCCCTGTCCCAGCCATGTGCGTGCTAACAAAGTCTGCCACTGCAGGAGCTGTGCCCCGCTCTAGGCACCTTGACAATGGGCTCTAAGGTTCAGCCCCGACCACAGGGTTTGTCTGCCCAATTTTCAGCACGTGGGTGCTGTGCGTATTAGCAGCCCCACAGGGCTCATGTTTTGGGCTAGGAAGTGCAGCTAGGCGGCAGCCTTCAGCACTGGTCTCTCTCTACCCTGATTGCTAGCAAGCTAGTACACAGGCACTCCTCGTGAACAGAGTCCAGGCTCCTACAACCCCTCTATCTGTCCCAGGCTACAGGGAGGCTTCCCAGGATGAAGGCCTGCCTGTGGGGACCCTCCCCTCCTTCACAGATCCCTCCTAGGGATGCCAGTCCCATCCTGAAGCCTTTTTGCCTACCTGGATACATGGCGGCGGGGGCGGGGGGGGGTCTTTCTTGCAGCTTTGGTTTTATAAGAAATCTTCTGCCAGTTTCCAGCTGATTTTCTGTGAAAATTGTTCCACTTGTGGATTGATTTTTGATGTGTTTTTTTGGGGGAAGTAAGGTCCACATCCTCCTACTCTGCCGTCTTGATCCCATCCACTGTTGAGTTTCTGTTGTTACCTGAACACTTGACTTATCCCTTCTCCTAAACTGCAAGCTCTTAGGAACCAAAGATTAAGTAGTCTTATAATGGAGATTTGTTTTGCATTTTATACTAAAGCAGAGTGCTGATGAAGGCTTTATTTTGCATATCTTCCTATTGCCCACCACCACTCCAAAATCTACTCCTCACCTTTCTCCATGCTGCCTTCTGACCCAGGGGACTGACCTGGATAGGCTACCTCAGCAGTTCTCAAAGTATAGTCCCCAAAGCCCCGGGTTTCCTCAAGACTTTTTCAGGAGGTATACAGGTCAGAAGTATTTTTATAAGAATACTAAGACAGTACTTGCCTTTTTCAATTTGAATTGATGGTGCAAAAATCAAAGGTGGATAAAACTTCTGCAGCCTTAGCAGGAATCAAGGCAGTGGCACCAACCTGCTGGTAGTCACTGTGTTCTTCACTAACCCAATCTTTTAAGAAATGCCGGTTTCATTTAAGAATGCCCATGACAAAACAGCAAAAAAACAGTATTAATTGCATTCAGTCTCACATCTTTTGCGTCCATGTCTTTTTAATATTCCATGTAATGAAATGGCAGTATGCATAAAGCATACTTCTGTGGTACACCAAAGCATGATGGTTATTTCCAAGAAAAGCATCGACAGGATTGTTTCAACTGCAGGCTGAATATCTGCTTTTCTCATGGAACACCATTTGGAAATAAGACTAACAGATAAACTGTAGTTACTCAGAATTGGCTTTTGGCAGGTATTTTCTTGAAAATAACACAAGTGAGTCTATCATTTTGAGAAAGACATATTTGCTGCCCATGATAAAATTTGAGTTTTTAAGCAAATATTAGAATTTTTGAAACATATCTGCTACAATGAGATTGACAATTTCCCAAAGTTTAAAGATTTTTCAGATACGTTATTTTTTTGGATATTGTATATTCAAATGTGTCAATATGTAGTAGATCTGCCTAATTCACTAAACCCATATTTTCCAAATGACCAAGGCATAAAACTACAAAATCATGCATGGGTAAAAGGTACATTCAAAGTGTGATATAGACCAATGGATTTTAATGTAACCAAATACAAAAAGTTCATTGTTATAATTTCAGATTCCACATTGCACTAACCTTTAAGAAACTACTTGCTGAGCTTTGGTGCATTATTAAAGAAGATTAAAGAAGACTATACATGACTTTTGGAAAAGATACTTAAAAGACCCCTTTTCTAACTGCAGGTAGGTGTGAGGCTATACTTTCTTCATACACTTCAACCAAAATAATATGTCACCACGTTTTGAATGCAGAAATCAACGTGAAAATCCAGGCGTCCTCCATGAAGCCAAACATTAGCATTTCTCCAAAATGTAAAACAATGCCACATACTCACTAGCTTTTGAAACAAGGAGCTGTTTTTCATTGAAATTTTTCTTGTATTAACATACAATGGGTTTATTACTTTTTAATTAGTTTCTTAGCTTTCATTTCTAATATGGTAAGTATCAATGGATATAAGCTACATAAACAGAAGTTCTCAATAATTTTTAAGAGCATAATGGAGTTCTGAGACCAAAAAGCTTGAAAATTGGTAGGTTACGTAAATGGATCCTCTTACCTCTGAATTCCAACTGGGTATGACCAATGGGGAGCCCCTGCAAGAGATCAGAGAATGAGGGAGAGAGAGGTGGGGATGTTTATTCCCCCCACCTCTCTCCCTGCAGGGTCACTTGTGCTCCCGCCTCCTAAGCCCTATCTCACAACTCTCTCACTCTGGCCTCTAGTTTGCACCCCAGCCCTTTGCCCAGTGGTGGCAAAGGCTTTGCTGTTACCATTCCCAGGTCACAGTACTATTCCACTACCCCTGTGTTTCCCTACCGCCTGTGTAAACAGCCTCTTGTTGAGTCTTAGCTGATAGAAACTGATTTAGGCATTTTTATCTTCTACCCACATAAATTGAAAAATATAAGTGAAATAAAAACTCTTTTTGAAATTTCTTCACAATGTAAACCTGATTCTTCCTAAGCACTTTCTGTGTAAGAGCCACTCATGTTCTTTTCCAGCCCCTGTGCCGTCAGTGTCGTGGCGAGTTCACATTTCTTAAAACAGTTATTCACATGTGTCTCCAGATTTTCTCCCAAGGTGCTGACCCATTTTGCAAGGTTTTTGTTCTTTTTAATTGGGATATAGTTGCTTTCCAATGTTGTTAGTTTCTGCTGTACAACGAAGTGAATCAGCTATATGTATACATATATTCCCTCCCTCACCCCCCCCCATCCCACCCATCTAGGTCACCACAAACCACCAAGCTGAGCTCCCTGTGCTATCCAGCAGGTTCCCACTAGCTATCTGTTTTACACATGGCAGGGCACCTATGTCAATCCCAATCTCCCAATTCATCCCACCCTCTTCTCTCCACCGTGTCCACATGTCCATTCTCTACATCTGTGTCTCTATTCCTGCCCTGTAAACAGGTTCATCTGTACCATTTTTCTAGATTCCACATATGTCCATTAATATACCGGTATGTTGAAAAGGGAACCCTCTTGCACTGTGGGTGGGAATGTAAATTGATACGGCCACTATGGAGAACAGTATGGAGGTTCCTTAAAAAACTATAACTAGAACTACCATACGACCCAGCAATCCCACTACTGGGCATCTACCCTGAGAAAACCCTAATTCAAAAAGTCACACGCACCCATTATGCAAGTTTTGATGCTAGCACTTTTGACTTTAAGTTATGCAGATTTTGACAAGCACATCTCGACTGCTGCCTGGCCAGCATGATAATAAGACACCATTGTCTAATACATATCATAATAAATGTGATAATATATGTATCTTAGAAGTAATGAAATATGATAGTTTAATTCCATGCTCAGCCAGCAACCTCTGATTATTTGGCTTCATATGAAACTTCATCCACTCCCAAATCCTTCCGTTATTGCAACCTTAGTTCACTCACTTCATAGGTGCTTTAGAAATGAAGATCAACTTGCAAAATTATAAGGAATTTTGAAAGCCTGGCTCTAGGGAAAGAGGGAGATTACTAGTCCATAGCTGTCACCAACTTGTGCTTAGCATGTTTTTACAGGTGAGCAGGACTTTTCAGTTTGAGGCTATTTCACTCCCAGAGAAGATAGGACCCCTCTTCCCTGAGCTTTGAGGATGCCTGGTCCTTTCTGGTGAGATCTGGTATGAATCTCCTGTCCCAGGCACAGCTTTAGGCCTCTAGGTGGGTTGCTCAACCCTCAGGTATCCATACATAGGAATTCCTGGTCCCTCTCCACCGCAGCTATGCACCCTAGTCCTAGGACAGATTCCACAAGGAGATTTTCTCTTTGAATTTTTCTCACTTTTTACCTCATTTTTACTTCTGACTCTATCCTTTTTTTTTTTTTTTTTTGAAAAAACATTTGTCATTCTGGACAGCCCAACCAACTGCTCATCTTAATTAAATTTACTCTGTTTACCTCAGGCCTCCTCTTCATAATTAGTTTGCAATTTCTGCTTTCCAATAGCAGTTACCTTTTCTCCCTATTCCTCGAAATCTAAGATGCCAAATCCTTGTTTTCCAATTTTTGTCAGTACATTTCTGGTCCATCTTAAAGCCTTCATTCACAAAGCCCCATTTTTCATCAACACGCATGAAGAAAGGGACTGGCTACAGTGAGCATAGAATGCAACACGAAGCAACATAGTTCTTAACATTTATCCAGGCAACAGGTATTATTATGCTGAGAACTGTGTGCAAGTTTATCATATAATCCTAAAAACAAACAACTAATAATAAACTCTGAAATTTGGAGAGGTTGCTAATTCCTCCAAAGTCACATAGCTAATGGGCCCAGCAGCCCAGACTGAGTCTGTGTTTCTGGACACAGAGCCGAGGCTTTTTTACCTTATTTCCTGAACACCTGATTGACAAAACACTGTTCTAGGCACCAAGAGGGAGACAGAAAAGCAGGGAGGTGATCCCTCCTCCCAAGCAGCTTACATTCCAGCAGGGGAAAACAGACTATGTATAATAATACCAGTGCCTGGTAGAATGCAGTCTGCACCCAGTGAAATCCAAACCAAACACAGAGCACAGAGAATTCCAACAGCAGAGACAGGAGGGCTTCGAGGAGAAACTGGCGATTGAACTGCACTTGAGTGACGGGTAGAATATAATGAGAACGCTGTTGAAAGGAGCAGAAAGTAGGCTGGATGCCTAAGGGTCTAGGGGAGGGAAGAAAGGGAAGCTGGGAAAGAGTTATTTATTACCGCCTGTCACTATTTGTGCTTCTGCTTCTTAGATTCACGGTCAGTCCAAAGTCCAGCTCGGCGAGGAAAGCCCGCCCCTCCCAGCAGCCTGTCATGTAGGTCTGTGAGCTGCTACCATTCCCCAACCAGCTGCAGCTCTGCCCTGGTGCCGGAGGCTGTCAATGAATTCTTAAAAGGGTTCTCCTGTCTCCCCGCCTGCGATCCCCTACTTCAGCTCACACTCTGGCTGTCATTTCGTTCTTCACACTTGCCTAGCCTGAAAGAGGTGCACTCTGCTGAAAAATGGAATTATCAGCACGGAATGACAGAACAGCGGGAGCCTGCAGGATCACTGGGACCAGGGGTTATACAAAGAAGAAAAGAAAAAGAAACACTTGACAGCCTCTGGGCAAATCTGACCCCCACTGCTCAGCTGGCACAGAGTACTGAAAAGGTTGGTGTGCCTCAGGTGGGGCAGGGGCTCTCCATTTCCCAAAGTACCCACCTCTGCCTTTGTCTTACAGAGTTCCTTGGACCCCTGAAAGCACTGAGCTCTGATTTCTGAACTGATCAACGCTTGACTTGTAAAAGAACAAATGCCTCAAAGCCCTGAGCAAGGTAATACTGTTAGTTAACACCAAAGCTAACAATTAAAGCCCAGAATTTCCTCTCACTCCAGTGATTTCCCCAGCTATACCGCACCTATCCACCTTGTAAGGGAAGCAGGGGCTTACAGGATTTGCAGAGAAATCTTGACATCATATTCAATTGGCCAGAGAGCTTACACAAGGAATCAACAAATACATACCTCTGTCCTTTTGCTTACGTCGACTTGCCAACCTATAGACAGCAGCCACTTGTGTATTGATATCCAGCTATATTCCGAAAAAGATTTACGTTATCTATCAAAGACATATATGTCAAGATAAGAAATTAGAGATAGATGATGATGAGAAAGCACGGGAATACAATAGTAATGAAATGAGGCTGATATAAAATACCTTCCATGAAGCACTATTTGCCCGTTATAGGAAAGTGGCACATTTGCCTCCAGATTTTCTAACGGTTAAATTGTTTTGTCCATCATATGATTCTGCTTCCCAAAGATAAAATCAAACTATTTGCCAAGAAGAAAAGCAATAGTTTTTCATAAATAAAATGAAAAATTTCACTGAAGGGGTCTGGCATTGTGTGACATAACAAACCAGGCCGTCAGCACCCTCCAAGAGATGTTTTTGGTTTTCATCTGGTGATCACACAGCATAACTGACTTAGGTTACTCTGTGACTTCTAACTTCTGCACAACAAATTCCTGGCGAAACTTAAAGTTTTTGCAAAGGTAGTGCCCATATATTTATGCCATAAATAATTGTCTCACTCACTGATATATGAACAATGTTCAAATATGTATAGATATTATTATGATTGTAAAATACACTTAAATTTGGTACAGAATTCATGGAGGCTTGTTTTCTCATTCTCTACTTGACAAGAGACACTAGAAGTAAAATTATTATCATGTGGAAATGGTGGGTGAGGGGCTCCACATGACTTCACAATACGCAAAGGAACTCCATCTTCAAAGACACAACCAGTGCAGTATAGTCCTTTACAGCCACCATCCATCCCGACTGGTCAGTGCAAGTGCTGTACCAGGTGTCAAAGAGCAACGTTGTTTTTAATAAATACTAATTTTATTATCTCCCTTGTTAAGAGAAATTGAGAAGCACTCATCTGGAGGACTTAATAGATTGTCTATCCTACAAGCCCTTCTCTACAAATATTTTTCTCTTGACTAAGTGTTTGAATAGAGCCCAAGAGAATTCAGATTTGTAATCCTTGACAATTACCTGGCTTGGGCACTTTTAACTTGAAGCTGAGTTAGAGGATCAGTTGACATTCTTTTGTGAATTTGAGAAGCCTAACAAGGATATACATCTCACCTCCATTCTGCGAGGGGATTCAGGCAATATGTGGTAAGAAAGTTGAGTTTGTATTCATCTTTGTATCTGCATCCCTCTATCTCAACCTCACAGACTAAAAAGCAATCTACATTCCAGAAGGCTCCAAATAGAATGGCCAAACTTGTTTAAGCCAGAATATTCCACAGCCAAATGACTACTCCACCATTTTAAAATGTCATTCACGGAATGCCTAATATTGAGGAATGTTATTTCCTGCTATTTCTTATATGAGAAACGTACCAAGAGCTCTGAGGTGACTTGCTGTGCAAAATTATTAAAGATGAATTAATGAAAAAGTAATTCTCTGCCAAATAGCTTTCCTTTTAGGATACACAATCTGTAGTTTTTCTCTTCTGTAATAATTAGATGGCATGTTAGGTTGTCTACTAAGATCTCTCCTAGATCACAATATTGAAAACACAGCAGCCTTACATAAAAGAAAGTTCATCCCAGTGTGTTATCAGATGATAAGAAACTAATTAAAATGAAGGGAAGTCAGGACATAGCCATGCTTTGTCTCACTGAAAAAGCTTGCCTGTTTGATTAAGGGGCACCCCTACTCACTCGGAGTCTTGTGGGATATTATTTTCAGATTCTTCATAAGCATCAATAGGTGAGCACTGTGGGGGAGAGAGAGAGAGAAAGTTATTTTGAATTGATTTAATCAATTTTTTTGTTCACAACCAAAAGCTGACTGAAGGTCAATAAAAATGACAAATGGGTTTCCCTGGTGGCGCAGTGGTTGAGAGTCCGCCTGCCGGTGCAGGGGACACGGGTTCGTGCCCCGGTCCGGGAGGATCCCGCGTGCCGCAGAGCGGCTGGGCCCGTGAGCCATGGCCTCTGAGCCTGCGCGTCCGGAGCCTGTGCTCCGCAACGGGAGAGGCCACAACAGTGAGAGGCCCGCCTACCGTAAAAAAAAAAAAAATTCTATATTATTCCTGATAGAATCCTGTATGAAGTGACTATTATCCCCATAGAGCAGCAGTGGCTAAATCCCACAGGCCCTTCCTCTAAAATATTAGCTTGAGAAACTCATAGTTTCAGAAAATAAAGTGGCTAGTATTTTGAACGGAATGTGTTTTAAGTAAAAGGTTTTAGTTAGGAGCTGTAATGTTTATCTTTTCAAAAAATGTAGTCTATTATACTTTGGTCATAACCAAATTGTGCCGTATCTATAATCTATCAAAGGCAAATAAATCAGCAAGAAACGTGGCCCACCATTCAGCATGTGCACTGAACTTACGCTGGTGCAGGCGGTATTCCCTAGGGGATTTAGTTACTTTAAGCTTCATGATCACAGGTACTGGGGAAGAAAAGAGGGTCAGCGATTAAGTAACTTTATTTTTCTTAACTGTTTTTTTTTTAATTGCAGTATAGTTGATTCACAGTATAATAGTTTCAGGTATACAACATAGTGATTCAAAGTTTTTATAGATAATACTCTAAAATATTGGCTGTATTCCCTGTGCTGTATAGTATATCCTTGTAGCTTATTTATTTTATACATAGTAGTTTGTACCTCTTAATCCTCTACCACTATCTTGCTCGTCCCCACATCTTTCACTCCACTGGTAACCACTAGTTTGTTCTCTGTGAGTCTGTTTCTGTTTTGATATATTCATTCATTTGCTTTATTTTTTAGATTCCACATATTAAATGATAACATCCAGTATTTGCCTTTCTCTGTCAGACTTATTTCACCAAGCATAATACCCTCCAGGTCCATCCATGTTGTTGCAAATGGCAAAATTTCACTTTTTATGGCCATGTAGTATTCCATTGTATATGTATACACATCTTCTTCATCCAGTTATCTGTTGATGGGTACTTAGGTTGCTTCCATATCTTGGCTATTGTAAATAATGCTGCTGTGAACATTGGGATGCATGTATCTTTCTGAATTATTGTTTTTATTTTCTTTGGATAAACACCTAGGAGTGGAATTGCTGGATCACAGGGTAGTTCTATTTTTAGTTTTTTGAGGACCCTCCATGCTGTTTTCTGTAATGGCTGCACCAAATTTCTTTCCCAGTGTACGAGGGTTCCTTTTTCTTCACATCCTCATCAACATTTGTTATTTGTGGTCTTTTTGATGATACTCATTCTGCAGGTGTGAGGTGCATATCTCAGTGTGGTTCTGATTTGCATTTCTCTGATAATTGGCGATGCTGAGCACCTTTTCATGTGCATATTGGCCATCTGTATGTCTTCTTTGGAAAAATGTCTATTCAGGTCTTCAACCCATTTTTTAATCAGATTGTTTCTATTTTTCATATTGAGTTATATGAGCTTTTTATATATTTTGCACGTTAACCCCTAATCTGTTATGTCATTTGCAAGTATTTTCTCCCATTCAGTAGGTTGTCTTTTCATTTTGTCCATGGTTTCCTTTGCTGTGCAAAAGCTTTTACGTTTAATTAGGTCCCATTTGTTTATTTTTGCTTTCGTTTCCTTGCCTTAGGAGGCATTTCCAAAAAATTACTGCTATGACTTATGTCAGAGTGTTCTGCCTATATTTTACTCTAGGATTTTTATGCTTTCCAGTCTAACACATAAGTATTTACTCCATTTTGAGTTTATTTTTATATATGGTATAAGAAATTGTTCTAATTTCATTCTTTTACATGTAGCTGTCCAGTTTTTCCAACATCACTGATTGAAGAGACTGTCTTTTCTCCGTTGTATATTCTTGCCTCCTTTGTCACAATTGCATTGGCTTATTTCTGGGCCTTCTATTCTATTCCACTGACCTATGTGTCTATTTTTGTGCCAGTACCATAGGGTTTTGATTACTGTCGTTTTTTTTAGTATATTCTGAAGTCTGGGAACATGATACCTCTGGCTCTGTTCTTCTTTCTCAAGACTGTTTTGGCTCTTCAGAGTCTTTCGTGTTTCCATACAAATTTTAAAATTATTTGTTCTAGTTCTGTGAAAAATGCCATTGGTATTTTGATAGATACTGCATTGAATCTGTAGACTGCCTTGGGTAGTACGGTCATTTTAAAGACATTAATTCTTCCAATCCATGAACACAGTCTATCTCTCCATCTGTTTGTGTCACTTCAATTTCTTTCATCAGTGTCTTATAGTCTTATAGTTTTCCAAGTACAGGTCTTTTACCTCCTTAGTTAGATTTATTCCTAGGCATTTTATTCTTTTTGATGTGATTATAAATGGGACTGTTTCCTTAATTTCTCTTTCTGGTAGTTCATTATTAGTGTAAAGAGATACAATGGACTTCTGTATATTAATTTTATATCCTGCAACTTTACTGAATTGATGAGCTCTAGTAGTTTTTGGTAGCATCTTTAGGATTTTCTATGTATAGTATGATGTCATCTGCAAGCACTGATTGTTGTTTGGACTGAGGTGTCCCAGTACTGGTGCCTACAGACTGGTGGGCAGGGGTGGGTCTGGGTCCTGAGGCCAATAAGCTACAGGGAGGATTCCAAAATGGTGGTTGTTAGCACCAGGGTCCTCCTGTTAGAACAGCACTCAAAAAGGGCCAGTGTCACACAGCCACCAGTGTCTGTGTCCCCAGGGTGAGTCCCAGTTGCCTCCTGCCTCTCTGGGAGATGCTCAAGATCGGCAGGTGGGTCTGACCCAGGCTCCTTTCAAATCACTGCTTCTGCCCTGGGTCCCAGAGCATGGGATATTTTGTGAGCCATTTAAGAGTGGAGTCACTATTTCCCACAGCTCTCTGGGCCTCCCGAAAGTAAGCCTCATTGGCCATCAAAGCCACACGTTCTGGGAGCTCTGCCTGCTGGTGCAGGAACCCCAGGCTAGGGAGCACAGCATGGGGCTCAGACCCCTCGCTCCTTGGGGAGAACTTCTTCCATAGTAGTTATTCTCCCATTCGTGGGCTGCCCACCTAGGGGTACGGATCTTGACTACACTGCAGCTCTGCCACTCCAACCTGTCTTGTTTATAGCTTCAGTTGTAGAAGGTCTTTTCCGGTAACTTCCAGTATTTCTCATCAATAGTTTCTCTGTAAATAGTTGTAAGTTTGGAGTGCCTATGAGAGGAAGTGAGCTCAGGATCTTCCCACTCTGCCATCTTGAGAACTCTCCAAGTAACTTGCCTTAGATGGACCTCATAACTGCAATGCAGAACTTGCCTCTTCTGGGATATAGTCAATGGTTAAATTTCCAAGCAAAAGTACTCTTCCTATTCCTTGCTTCCCTTTGCTCTATCGAATATACAGCACCACCACAATGAGATACCACTTCATGCAATTATCATGGCTAGTATCAAAAACAAAAACCCCCAGAAAACAGCAAGTGTTGGCAACGATGTGGAAAAATTGGAACCCTCGTGCACATCTGACGGTAATATAAAATGGTACAAACTTCATGGAAAATAGTTTTATAGTCCCTCAAAAAATTAAACATAGAATGACTGTATGATCCAGAAATTCCACTTCTGGATATATACCCAGAAGAATTGAAAGCAAGGACTTAAAAGATACTTGTACACCAATGTTTATAGCAACATTATTCACAACAGAAAAAGGCAACGACCCAACTGTCCGTCAACAGATGAATGGATAAACAAACTGTAGCACATCATATAATGGAATATTATTTAGCCATAAAAAGAAATGAAATTCTGATACATACTCTGACATGGCTGAACCTTGAGAACATACTAAGTGAAATAAGCCAGACACAAAAGGACAAATATTGCATGATTCCACTTATATGTGGTACTTAAAATAGGCAAGTTCAGAGAAACAGAAAGTAGAATAGAGGATACTGGGTCCTGGGAGAAGAGGGAATAGAGATATTGTTTAATGGGTACAGAGTGTCTGTATGGGATGATTAGAAAGTTCGGGAAATGGACACTGGTGATAGTTACATAATTTTGTGAAGTATTTAATGCCACCAAGTTGTACACTTATGTATACTTTACCACAATTTTTTTTTTAGAAATACAGCACTAGAAGCCACTATGCCCACTCCTCACTCTCCCTCGTGCCAGATATTGTACAAACCATGACCCTGTTAGCATTTGCTGCATCCCATCCTAGGACCACTGAAAGCATCCCATCCTAGGACCACTGAAAGCATCCCATCCTAGAACCACTGAAAGCATCCCAAACTGTCTGTACTGGGCAATCCTGATAAATCCCCTGTGAGGACAAGCATGTCCCTGATAGGAAATACTGGGATGCCTCCCAGGTGATGGTTTCAGGAGGCCACTGCACTCCTGGACCCTGCAGTTTTAAACAAGTTATTATGAAACAATGGCTTGAGTTGTGTATTGGCAAGAACTGTATGACTCTTCAAATTCAATGGGTTTAATTAGGTTATAAGAGAATTAGTATTATGAGTATATACCTGATAGAATAACTTAAATCTTTAAAGCATTTGAAATAGAACACCCACTGCCAGAAAAATTTGACCCTAAGGAAAAAGTTATCCATTAATGAATGAAAGCTTCTGTCAAGGAGCTACACTGGCCTAAGTAAAACGATGCTTTGAGCATATCTGGAAGGACAGGTAATGAGTGCCCGAATCTAAAAAAAATTCTCTGCTATCGTCCAATTTATCATCCAACTAGCAGTTAGAAACCAACCCCATCCCTTAGACAGGTGACTGCTCCACCACATCCCTGCCACAGACAAAACAGTTCTATCCTCTCTGCCCTCCCCATTTCTCCTCACCTTGAGGTAAGGGGCAATGTCAAAATCCAGGAATCATAATAGCAAAGCACACAAAGGTGCAATGGAATTACTGGCTACTGTTCTTTCCTTTTGCCATGACAGGAGGTTTCCTGGTAAGACACTAGGTAAGTAAGAACCTAGCGACTCCCTCTAAGGTACAGAAACATCCTCGTGCAAATTAATTAAAGTATTTACCACCCAAGTGATAATGCTTTCCCTCCAGGTCCCTTTTCATTATCCCTAAAGCTAGAAGTGGCCCAAATGGGGAAATGCTGCAGTTTAGGAATCAGTGGAAGTGACCAAACAGGTTTCTTTTCCATTCACCTTCAACCCATAATTTCAAGTAATGTCCTACTGCCTCTGTCACTGCTCCTCCTATCCCATGAAATGGCCTCTGAGGGAGTAACAGACAGGCAATAGCAGCTGGCATTTTCCCTAGAAATAGTTGGCCTTGTCTCAAATGTGATCTTTCCTCATGCAGCTCGACGCTCATAAGAGCAGTTGACCTGCATCCGAATTATGTCCTTGCCTGTGTCTTCTTGTTAGATGTGAGATGAGCTGTTACTAAGCTCTGTCCAAGTAATGGGGGCCATGCATAAAAAAATAAATAATTGAGCATAACTAAAATGAATAATCTATTATCAAACATTAAATATTTGCATATTTAAGCTTGCTCCAAAAAACTGGCGGAGCACAAACCAGCAAAATGGCATCGCATAATATCGACCGCAAAGCCCTGGAATGTGATTCTAGCAAAGCACAATGAAGTCAAAGCTCTGTGTGTACAGATTAGATCAACGCTTCAGCTCAGTGCCTGGAGAACAAACAGCATGCTTAGAATTTTTTTTAATGTAGCTTCTTCTTTTAGTTCAGAATAATAGGACTTCTGACCAAGAATGGAGTCTTGGGAGAGGCAACTTATACCAACAGCAAGAAGCCAGGTTGGTTGTCAGAAGACCTGAGGCCTAGGCTCAGTTGCATCTCTGCTGTGTTTGTCCTCTAGCCGGACACAGAGCCTTGCTTTGCTTCCACTTCATTTCTAAAATGGTGTAACAGTATTCTCCACCTACCTAATGGACTATAAAAAGCACAGAGAAAACACAGAGATACCTGTCCTGGCTCCCATCCCACCGTAGGAACACAAGCCGCCTCTGAAGGCCCACATCTTCACCCTGGAGTTGGTGGTGGGCATGGGTTTGCTGTATGCTCTACGGCAATTCATCTTGACCTGGAAGAGTTGTCCTTCTGACCTTTCCTCTGCCTGCTTCTCATACTGGAGAGAAGCGTCAGAACCAGCAGCAAGAAGAGGCCTAGGGCTCTATATCAGTATTTCTTTTAAAGGAATTTCTAAGAGGGAAATACAGTTGAGAAAGGCTGTGTGGTCTCCTCTGATAACCTAGAAAGGCAGAAGTTGGAAAGTCAAGGAGTATTTATCAGGGTATCCTAGTATTGAGAGAAAAACTATCAGCTTAAAGAAAACCCCAGACTTCTGTTTTTTTTCTTTTCAACTTCAGCCTTTCTACAACACCAAGAAGAGAAAGCAGGCCCCAGGGCCAACATTTATATTGCCACTGTTCCTGTTTGGCTTTGTGAGAAGAAATTGTACTCCAGAAGCATGATCTATCAATGACATCTGTCACACACTGGTTACCAGGCTGATTTAATTTCTCTCTCCTTTCTCATGCTTCCTACTAAAGCTTCCTTCAAGGTCAAAGAAGACGACCTTCTGAAATAATGACCCAATTCTGTCAATATCATATGATATTCACATGTCACTAATTTAAATGGCACTATTTTATTTATTATACTCTGCTGGGAGGCCTCAAATCAGTTAAAATGTCTTCACAGAGATCATTTCAAAGGCCGCCTTTCCTTCAATATCTGATGAAATTCAATTATCCAAATCAAGTTGTGGTCTCATGGAGTGGAAATGTATGTCCTTCAGTAGGGTGAGTAACTGTTGGGGGTACTGCAGTAGACCTAAGTGAAGTACAAGAAAGGACAGAGTGGAGGGCAGTGATGACAGGGAGTGGGGGTCTGTTCAAACCATGCAGAACCCTAGGGTGACGGGGCGGGCAGAGTCAAGGTGGGAGGAGCCTCTTCCATGCGACCAGAGATCAAAGGTCTGCACTGTGGGTCCTTCAGAGTGAGACTGTCTCATTGAGAGTGAGAGAGTCTCTCAGGTGCCTCTGTGTCAGCCTCTTAAAAGTGGCCAGCAAGATACAACTGAAGAATTGGAATGGCAGAAGAGTAGAAAACTAGAGGTGAATGTGAGAAAGATGGGAAAGAAAGAAACTAACATCACTGATTTCTCCATCATGCCTTTCCTACCAGCTACAGGAGTTGAGAAAGAAGGCAAAAAAAAAAAAAAAAAAAAAAGGGAAACCTCTAGCAGAGAAGGACACCATTATATAAAGATTCACTGGGATGATCTAAATAAAAAGGGATACAAAACACCTCCTGGCACGTTGTTACATGGTAGAAATGCCTATTATTGATTTCACTAGGATAGACCCAAGAGACCCGCTTGCAGCAATTCAAATCTCTGGAAATAAGTGATTCAGTGTGAGCCACAAAGCATTAGAAAAATTGGATTTTGAAGAGTATTAAAAGAAAAAGAATGAGCCAGTGAGAGAGCATACTTTGAAAGCTAAGATTAAAAACATGTTTTTTTCTCTCCAGGGAGGAAACAATTGCTGTAGGAGGCACTGTGATTGCTTTCAAAGGCATTATGTTGGACTGGCGGTCTCAATAAAAGGAGTGGCAGACTTGAAGTCTGAACTTGGAAACGAAAAACTGAAAGGCAACAGTGGAAAATATTCGCCACATACTTCCATCTTAGGGGTCCAATATTAAAACTTTATTAAGGCCAGTAAATATATGCTAGAGATGGGGCTTGAAGAAAATCTGAGAGCTTTGTACGGACAGGAAAAATGTTTCTGGTGTAAAAAAATTCCTTAGTGTTTGTACAAAATTCCTTCTTTCCTTGACACTCTTAGATTCCGGCTACTGCACGATTTACCCTTTCTCATCTCTGATCTGTTGACCTCATGGTCTACTCACTATGTTCACTAAAGACCTTGCCTGTGGCTCATGATCTTTCGATCTGCCTCATGACTCCTCTATCATCCTGAACAACTTCAATCCCTCCAGACACCTACGAGGTAGACAAGTCTTCTCAGTTCTGGTGACTTTCAACTCCACCTCTATTGTGCCACACAGAACCATAAACACACCATGGCTTTTACCGTCATTGGAATTTTCTACCTGTGACATTTCAATCTTTCATTTACTCATTCATTTTACAAATGCCTATTGAATACCTTCCTTGTGCCGACCATTGTGCTAGTCACTGTAAAAGTAGTTACAGTTAAAAAAGACAATATTTCTTCCTTTGTGGAACTTACAAACTAATGAAGGAGACAGAGAAACTAACAGGCAATTACAATAGAATGACATGAATGCTTTGCTGGCAAACCCACAGGAAGAACATCTGATCTGGATACAGGTTGTCACGCAAGGCTTCCTGTACAAGTGAAGTCTAAGCTGAAACTTTAAGAAGGAGTATAAGCACTAATTATTAGAGAAATGCAAATCAAAACTACAATGAGGTACCACCATTAAAAAGTCTACAAATAACAAATGCAGAAGAGGGTGTGGAGAAAAGGGAACCCTCCTACACTGTTGGTGGGAATGTAAGTTGGTACAGTCACTATGGAGAACAGTATGCAGGTTCCTTAAAAAACTAAAAATAGAGCTACCATGTGATCCAGCAACCCCACTCTTGGGTGTATATCCAGACAAAACTCTAATTCGAAAAGTTAAATGCACCGCTATGTTCATAGCAGCACTATTCACAATAGCCAAGACATGGAAACAACCTAAATGTCCATCGACAGAGGAATGGATAAAGAAGAGGTGGTACATATATACACAGGAATACTACTCAGCCATAAAACAATGAATAATGCCATGTACAGCAACATGAATAGACCTAGGGATTATCATACTAAGTGAAGGAAGCCAGACAGAGAAAGAGAAATACCATATGAGACCACTTATATGTAGAATCTAAAATATGACACAAATGAATTTATCTATGAAACAGAAACAGACTCACAGATATAGAGAACCGAATTGTGGTTTCCAACGGGGAGCGGGTGGAGGAGGGATGGATTGGGAGTTTGGGATTGACAGATGCAAGCTGTTACGTGTGGAATGGATGAACAACAAGGTCCTACTGTACAGCACAGGAGACTACTTTCAATATCCTGTAATAAACCATAATAGAAAAGAGTATGGAAAAGAATATATATATATACGTATAATGGAATCACTTCAGAAATTAATACAACATTGTAAATCAATTATACTTCAATAAAAGAAAAGAAAAAAAAGAATGAGTATGAGGAGGCCAAGAGGAGGGACAGGATCCAGATCAAGCTGGTGGAGTATGGAGATCCTGAGCTCACCTCTCCCCACAAACACATCAAAACTACAACATCTATCTCTGAAAATGACCTGAAGAACAGCAGAACAGAGTTTTAAAACTAAGGATATAAAGAAAAGGCCACATCAAGACAGGTGGGAGGGACAGAGACATGGTCTATTCAGAACCCATACCCCTGTTGTAGCAATTCACAAGCAGAAGGGATATCACAACCATGGAGGTACCCCCGAGGTATGAGGGGTCCAAGCCTCATGTCAGGCTCCCCAACTTGGGGGACCTGCACCAGGAAGATGAGCCCCCATAATGTCTGGCTTTGAAAACCAGTGGGGCTTACATCCAGGAGAGCCAGAGGGCTATGGGAAACTGAGACTGCACTCTTGAAGGACTCTTGCACAAACTCACTCATTCTAAGTCCGAATGCAGAGGCTGCAGCTGAGCCATCCAAGCACCTGGGCCATGCAGGAAAATTTACTGACTAATTTTAGGGTGTGTGATAGAAGGACAGTGATCTGGTAGAACTTCTTCCAGAGACAGATGCACTAGCAGGTGACATTTTTTTTTTTTTTTTTAACTCTTTCACCTAGCTGGTCTTGCACTGGCAGGTGCTATTTCTGTCATTCTCCATCAGATTAGCTAACACTGGACACCTTGTGTTCCCCTGAGAAATAACTGACTCAACGCAGCCAGCCCCTCCAAAGTGGCTCCCACCCTCCTCCACCCAGTGGGCAGCCCTGGCTGGCACTGGCACCCCTCCAAAGTGGCTCCTGTTCTGGAGGGCTAGCCCTGTCCATCTGATGGGAGGACTTAGCCGGCATAAGCACCCTCCCAAAGTGGTTCCCACTCCAGGGGATCAGCCCCACACACCAGTACACCCACATATTCACGGTCAGGTCTACTAGACAGCCAGGTGAGGGACCAGCCCCACCCTCTAGAGTGCCCACAGCATTCTCTGCCAAGCCACACAGACAGCTAGTCTGGGGGACAAACCCTGTCTACCAGGGTGACTGCATCAATAGCAGCCCAACCACAATAGCAAGGTACACACAGCCCACACTGGGGATACCTCTGGAACACCTGGCTCTGGGTATTGTGCCACTGGTCCCCAAAAGGACAACTTCTACATAAGGCCACTCTTTCAAGACCAGGAGATGTAGACAGTACACTTTATACATAGAAAACAAACGCAAAGAGGCAAAATGAGGAGACAAAAGAAGGCATTCCAAACATGAGAGCAAGACAAAAATGTCAGGAAAAGAACTAAGCAAAACAGAGATAAGTAATTTACCAGATAAAGAGTTCAAAACAATTGTCCTAAAGATGCTTATTGAACTTGGAAGAAGAATGGATGAACTTAGTGAGAACTTCAACAAAGAGATAGAAAATATAAAAAATAACCAATTGAAACTAAAGAATACAATAATAAAAATGAAAAATATAGTAGAGAAAATTAACAGCAGATTAGAAGATGCAGAAGATGGATCCGCAATGGAGAAGACATGGTGGTGGAAATCACCTAATCAGAGCAGAAAAAGAAAGGTTTTTAAAAATAAGCATAGTTTAAGAGATCCCTGGGACAACATCAAGCAAACTAACATTTACATGATGGGGGTCGAAAGATAAGAGAAAGAGAAAGAGACATAAAACATATTTGAAGAAATAATGGCTGAAAACTTTTGTAACCTGAAGAAAGAAACAGACATCCATGTCCAGGAACATAGAGATTTCCAAACAAGATGAACCCAAAGAGGTCCACACCAAGACACACTAATTAAAACGTCACAAGTTAAAGAGAGAACCTTAAAAGTAAGAAGAGAAAAACAACTAGTAGTGTATAAGGGTACCCCATAAGACCATCAGCTAGGTTTTTAGTAGAAACTGTACAGGAGAGTAGGGACTGACATAATATATTCAACTTTCTGAAACGAAAAAAAGTACAACCAAGAATATTCTACCCAGCAAGGTTATCAATCAGAATTGAAGGAGAAATAATAAAATGTTTCCCAGATAAGCAAGAGCTAAATGAGCTCATCACCCCTGAACCAGCCTTAAAAGAAATGTTAAAGGGACTTCTTCAAATGGCAAAGGAAAGGTCATAACTAGAAACAAGAAAATTATGAAAGAAAAAATCTCAACAATAAAGACAAACATATAGTAAATCTAGTGGATCAACCACCTATAAAATTAGTATGAGGCTTCCCTGGTGGTGCAGTGGTTAAGAATCCGCCTGTCAATGCAGGGGACATGGGTTTGAGCCCTGGTCTGGGAAGATCCCACATGCCGGGGAGCAACTAAGCCCGTGTGCCACAACTACTGAGCCTGTGTTCTAGAGCCTGCAAGCCACAACTACTGAAGCCCACATGCCTAGAGCCCGTGCTCCGCAACATGAGAAGCCACTGCAATGAGAAATCTACACACCGCAACGAAGAGTAGCTCCTGCTTGCCGCAACTAGAGAAAAGCCCATGCGCAGCAACGGACACCCAATGCAGCCAAAAATAAATAAATAAATAAATAAATGTATTAAAAAAAAATTAGTATGAGGGTTAAAAAACAAAATTAGTAAAAATCATCTATATCTAAAATAATTATTTATGTAATACGTAAAATTAGAAGATGTAAAATATGATGTAAAAAACATAAAACTTGGAAGGGGAGAAGTAAAAATGTAGTGCTTTTAGAATGCATTCGAACTTAAGTCAACATCAACTTAAAATAGACTGCTACATATAATTATTATATATGAACTTCATGGTAACCACTAACCAAAAACCTATAATACATACACAGAAAATAAAGGAAAGGAATACAAACGTAACACTAAAGAAAGTCATAAAATCACAAGGAAAAAGAACAAGAGAAGAAAGGCACAGAAAAAACAATCAGAAAAGAATTAACAGAATGGCAATAAGTATATAACTATCAGTAATTACTTTAAATGTAAATGGACTAAGTCAACTATACTTCAATTAAATTTTTTTTAATTAAAAAATGGACTCAGTGTTCTAATCAAAAGACATAGAGTAGCTGAATGGTTAAAAAAAAACCCAAAAACTAAGGCCCATATATATGCTGCTACAAGAGATTCACTTCAGATCTAACGACACACACAAGACTGAAAGTGAAATAATGGAAAAGATATTCCATGAAAAGTAAATTAAAAAAAAAGGCTGAAGTAGCAATAATTAACATCAGACAAAGTTGACTTTAAAACAAACACTATAACAAAATACATATATAAGTGCATTACATAATGATAAAGGAATCAATCCAACAATAAGATATAACACCTGTAAATACTTATGCATCAACCTAGGAGCACCTCAATACTTAAGAAACTATTAAAGAGAGATACTGACAAGAATACAATAATAGTAGGGGACTTTAACCCCACTTACATCAATGAACAGATCATCCAGATAAAAATCGCTAAGAAAACATTGGCCTTGGGACTTCCCTGGAGGTCCAGTGGCTAAGACTCTGTGCTCCCAATGCAGGGGCCCCAGGTTCGATCCCTGGTCAGGGAACTAGATCCTACATGCTGAAGCTAAGAGATCATATGATCCTGCATGCCGCAACTAAAAAAGGTCCTGCGTGCCACAACTAAGACTCGGTGCAGCCAAATACATAAGTAAATATTTTTAAAAAAGAAAGAAAGAAAACATTGGCTTTAAATGAAACATTTGACTAGATGGATTTAATAAATATAAACAAAACCTTCCACCCCAAAACAGCAAAATACACATTATTTTTGACTGCACATGGAACATTATCCAGGATAGGTTACATATGCTACAAAACAAGTCCCAATTCATTAAAAATATTGAGATCATATCAACCATCTCTTCCACCACAATGGTATGAGACTAGAAATCAAGTGCAAGAAGAAAACCGCAAAAAACACAAACACATGGAAGCTTGACAACATGCTACTAAACAGCCAAAGGGTCAACAAAGAAATAAAAGAGCAAGTCATAAAATACCTTGAGACAAGTTAAAATGGAAACAAAATGTTCCAAAATCTATGGTATGCAGCAAAAGCAATTCTAAGAGGGACGTTTATAGCAATACAGGACTACCTCAAGAAACAAACAAAAATCTCAAATACATAATCTAAACTTACACCCAAAAGAACCATAAAAAGATGAACAAGCAAAGCCCAAAATTAGTAGAAAGAAGGAAAAATAAAGATCGGAGCAGAAATCAATGAAATAGAGACTAAAAAAGTAAATAAATAGAAACAGAAAAGATCAGTGAAAGTAAGAACTGGTTGTTTGAAAAGATAAACAAAATTGATAAACCTTTAAACAGCCTCATCAAGAAAAAAGAGAGGATCCAAATAAATAATATCAGAAATGAAAGAGAAATTACAACCAACACCACAGAAACACAGAGGATCAAAATACATCACAACAATTATATGCCAACAAATTCAGCAACCTAGAAATGGATAAATTCCTAAAAACATACAATCTTCCAATACTGTACTAGGAAGAAATAGAAAAGCTGGACAGATCATTAGTGATGAAACTGATTCAGTAATCAAAAAACTCCCAACAAACAAAACTTTAAGACAAGATGATTTTACATGTGAATTTTACCAAACATTTAAAGAAGATTTAATACTTATCTTTCAGAAACTATTCCAAAAAATTGAAGAGGAAAGAATGCTTCCAAACTCATTCTACAAGGCCAACATTACCCTGACACCAATACCAGGTAAAGACACTAAAAAAATAAATAAATAAATTATGGGCCAATATCCCTGAGGAACATAGATGCAAAAATCCTCAACAAAATATTAGCAAACTAAATTCAACAATACATTAAAAGGATCATAAACTATGATCAAGTGGAATTTATTCCAGGTAGGCGAGCAAGAATGACTCAATATCTACAAATTAATTAACATGATATACCACATTAACAACACAAAGAATAAAAATCATATGATTATCTTAATAGGTGCAGAAGAAAACATTTGACAAAATTCAATATACATTTATGATTAAAACTCTCAACAAAGTTTGGATACAGGAAACATACCTCGACATAATAAAGGTCATATATGACAAACCCACAGCTAATATCACACTCAATGGTGAAAAGCTGAAAGCATTTCCTCATGATTAGGAAGAAGACAAGGATGTCCACTCCCACTACTTTTATTCAGCATAGTATTGGAAGTCCTAGCCACAGCAATCAGAGAAGAAAAAGAGATAAAAGCCATCCAAACTGCAAAGAAGTTAAACTGTCACTATTTGCAGATGCCGTGGGGCAACTAAGCCTGTGTGCCACAACTACTGAGCTCACGTGCCTCAACTAAAGCCCACGTGCCACAAACTACAGAGCCCATGCACTCTGGAACCCACACACCACAACTACAGAGCCCACGTGCCCTGGAGCCTGCGCTCTACAACTAGAGAAAACCCGCACACCGCAAGTAGAGAGAAGCCTGTGCACCACAATAAAAAGCCCATGCGCCACAATCCTGCATGCCTCAACAAAGATACTGCATGCCGCAGCTAAGGCCCAACACAGCCAAAAATAAATTAAAATAAATAAATAATAAATAGACCTTTAAAAAAAAGACTTATGCACCCCTATGTTCACTGCAGCATTATTCACAGTAGCCAAGTTATGGACACAACTTAAGTTCCCGTTAATAGATGAATGGATAAAGAAGATATGGTTGATGCACATGCATGAGCACATACGCGCACACGCACGCATGCACGCATGCACACACACACGCACACTGGAATATTACTCAGCCATAAAAAAGAATGAAATCTTGCCATTTGCAACAACATGGATGGACATGGAGGGTATTATGCTAAGTGAAATAAGTCAGACAGAGAAAGACAAGTACCATATGATTTCACTTTTATGTGGAATCTAAAAAATAAAACAAATGAATAAACAAAGGAGAATGTGACTCACAGATGTGGAGAACAAATTGATGGTTACCAGAGGGGAAGGGGGTGGGAGGTTAGGCAAAATGGGTGAAGGAGTTTAAGAGGTACAACTTACAGTCATAAAATAAATGTCACCAGGATGTAATGTACAGCATAGAGAATATAGTCAGTAATGTTACAATGACTTTTTGTGGTGATAGCCAATTACTAGACTTGTCATAGTGATCAATTCACAATGTATATAAATCTCAAATCACTAGGTTGTACACCTGAAACTAATATAATATTGTATGTCAACTGTAAGTCAATTAAAAAATGAAAAGAAACCAAAAAATGAGTATGAGTTAGCCAAGCTAAGGTGGGTGATGTGTGAGAGAGGAACCCTGTTCCATACAGAGGAAATAAACATTCAGAGGTAAAAGGAGTCACAGAATATTTAGGATTTTGAAAGTTGTTCAGAATGGCCAGACTTGGTAACTGATGGACTATATATGTTTGTTGAGGGACAGGATGTACTAAGATGTTGCCCAACTTTTGGTTGAACAGTTAGGTGAGTGTTCGTGTCATCTACTGAGGAGGGAATGGTAGAAGAAATGCAGAACTAGAGAAGAAGATAAGAGTTTAATTTAGGATATGTTGAGTCCTATCAGTATGACATCCCTGTGGAGATGTTGACTCCTCCTCATCATCACGTCCCACCTCCACTCACCTCTACCCACCAATACACAAGAACACACAAATACTTCATTACCTGCCTATGTCTTCTCAACAACTAAAACTCAGTTTAGATGGTACTGTTTCTAGAAAATATACTATGATGACCACTGCACATGCATGCCATCCCATGTTTACCTCTGTTGCATCACACTGTGCTACAATTTTCTCTTTGCTTATCTGTCTCTGCCACTAGTCTGTAAATTCTCTAAGCAATGGAAAGGGTGGTGGTGGTGGTGGTGTTTTTCAAGCAGTAGCCTTAACAAATGTGATTTCTTTCATCATTCATATTTTAGTTTTATTTTTTAGCCCTTATGCTAGCGGGAACTCCTAAAGCTATGAGACAATTCATTTCTTTCCTTCTTATTCTAATCTTCTTTCTTAATGCAATAGATACTAAATTCATAACACATAATAGCTAATAGCACCACTTAAAAAACTATTTGACACAATTTTTGCCTTTCTTTTGCTTAACTATGTTTAATGAACACTTAATAGGTACTTGTTAAAGTTTAATGAATGAATGATTACTTGCATAAACAAAGCAGAGTGAATAAACTATCATTTTAATAGCTTTTTAGGGGGGAACTATCTCTGGGTAGGAAAAGTGAATCTGCACATTACACTTTGGAAGGCTGTACTGCAATAACGAATTAACTAAACTGCTGTCCAAATGAATCAAACAGGAATTGTGGGTTTCAGAACAAAGAGGAGGAGAGAGAGTAAGAAGAAGAGGACACAGCTGAGGTATCTGGTGGGAGAAAGATGCCCAGTAAGAAAATCCTGAAGGTGGAGTGACTGGGTATTTTTTAAAAAATAGAACTATCTACTATATAATTTTGATTTATGGCACTGATATAGTATACAATTTCTCTGTTTCCCATCCCATGTGTAGGTCTAGCTATCTTCAAATGCCTTATGTGAATTTGCACAAAAAAGGTTCATTCTTTCTCCGTAGCAGTGTGGAAGAGAAGTTTAAAAAAAAAAAAAAAAGTAAAGAGT
Organism: Aethalodelphis obliquidens; assembly: GCF_003676395.1. Classification (NCBI taxonomy): domain Eukaryota; kingdom Metazoa; phylum Chordata; class Mammalia; order Artiodactyla; family Delphinidae; genus Aethalodelphis; species Aethalodelphis obliquidens. Next base: position 9,736,024 of record NW_020837955.1, on the reverse strand, counting down.
TCACTGAGAACAAGACCTCAGATCCATGAAACACCAAGGGAAGGTGAGTCCTGAGGGAAACACCAGGTCTTGGATGCCTTCCAGATATGGATGGGCAGTTGAGGTAATTTTATTTAACTCTCTGAGATGGCTAGTTTTATGTGTCAGTTTAACTGGACCACAGACTGACCAGGTATCTGGTCAAACATTATTCTGGGTGTGCCTGTGAGGATGTTTCTGGATGAGATTAACATTTGAATAGACAGACTGTGTAAAGCAGATTGCCCTCCCCAATGTGGGTGGGCTCCATCCAATCTGTTGAAGGCCTGAATAGAACAAAAATGCTGAGTGAGACTCTCTCTGGCTATCTTTTCTTCAAGCTGGAACATCAATCTACTCCTGCCTTCGGACTTGACTAAAACTGAAGTTTACACCATTGGCTCTCCTGGATTTACAGCTTGCTGACTGCAGATCCTGGGACTTCTCAGCCTCCAAAACCACATGAACCAACTCCTTATTTTTTATTAGGAATACTTACATATATTCTGTTTCTTTGGAGAACCCAGACTAATACATTCTTCCCCTTTTTAACCTCTGGAACTACAAAGGACCTACTCAGACAGATTTCCTAAGAACTGGCCATATTCAGGCTGCCTGACTAAGCTGGGATCTCAGCCTCAACGAATGCAGAAGAGACACGTGGGCCAATAAGAACACAGTAAGACACGACTCCAGGAACAGCTCAATGAATATAAAGAAGAAACTTTATGTTCCAAGAGGAAAATAAATAAAAGGAAAAGGGGAAGAGTCTAGCGATGAAAAAGAGCTACCATGAGAAGAGTGTAGGAAGAAAATTGTTCTTGCAGAAGAAAACAGACAAAGGTACCTGCCCCAGTAGGAGCAGCTCTGTCAAAAACCCAGAGAGAATGAATGGAAGTGAGGAGAAAAGATGCAAGGGGATTAATGTAGAGGGAGACCAAAGCCAAAGAGAACAGGCCCATTGCAGATGGAACTTGAGTCCAAAAGAATGTGGAATATCCCAACCTAAAAGAGGGCAAGAAGCACAGCAAGAGACAGAGAAGAAGAAAGCTCAGAGGAGTACCTGATAGAGTAAGAAAAATCATGTGAACTTGGGACAAAAGCACAATTCACAACAGGAACATGTAACAGATGTGCCAAAGGAACTCAAGGCACAATGTTCCTATAGGTCTCTAAGGGAAGATGATACTAATGTAGACTTTGTGAGAAAAACAAGATGGAACATGAAGAAGGGAATTTGCTGTTTCTAAAATACTATATTGGAGGCTCTTCACTTCTTAATAACATGACTTTGTCACACTTCTTCTAGTGGTACCAGAAAGTAATTGAAGCTGCCTTAAGAAAGGGAAAAAAAAGTTATTAGAAGGATATTGAGTAACACACCAAGCTCAAGGACAGCCAGACCTCAGGGGCTTTGGAAACAGGAAAGTTACCAAGAAAACCAGCCAGGCTTTCTCTCCATCCCTACTTCTGAGAGTTCACTTCCTTTTCCCAGCACAGAAGGTGGTGGAAGATGACTTCCTCACAGCTTTATGTCATTTCAAGCCACCCACACAGGCTCACTCACAGAGGGAAGATATGACTGGACATCCAGATCAGGTGTTTTGGCAAAGGGACAGAATCATACAAATTGTCTGCAAAGACCCTTCCCTACTGGTGGGGACAGTTCTCAGAGAAATGAAGTTGTTATGAGCTAAGAATCATCCTGAAGTCACTAGTGCATTAGAAAATGGAAACATATACGTGTATACATACACATATATATATACACATATATACACACGTATATATATATATACACACATATGTATACATATATACACACATATATACACATATATATATAAATGATATCACATAGATGAGATTTGAAAAAGGAATACTGGTAATTAAAAAATGGGGGAAAAAAGTAAGCATCTAAAACCACACCATGTGACAAAGATAAAGTCTAACCAATAGTAAAGCAGCATAATTATTTTTCTGCTTATGCTCCCTAGTTAGCTGTGGATCTTTAGCTGTAAAACGATTCTACCTGGTGAAATGGAAGCTATAATTACCAAACAAGAAAAGACTGAATGCTTTCTAATGCCAACTGTTAGTCTCACTGTGATCCTAGCAGTGAGACTGGCATGCTGTGAACTGGGAACCCCTGCCATGTCATCCTCATGAGGCCACAGTGGAACCTTTACCTCAAGACAAACCACTCTAAAAACAAAAATCATAAAATATATAAAAATTGATGCAAGACTGAGTAACAAAGTTCGCATCACTAAAAAAAAAAGCTCAGAAGAGAATTATGCAAAGAATTATTTTAAACTATACTTATAAAAATAAAAATTGATGGATTTCTTAATAAATAAATTTTTAAGAGGATGTGTACCAGATGAATTAAGACAAAACAAAAGGCCATGGGGTATTTTACAACATCAGGTGCTGGCTAAAACACTGTACATGAAATTGGAGGAGGAATATACCCTTACCAAAGGAAAGGAATGGGGGAGAAGGAAACAAACAAAAGACTTGATAGTCATTGGACAAGGTAATGGGCGTACCCAGAAGTATCATCTTAAAAGAGGTAACAAAAATATTTTTATCTTCTTATATTTCATTATTTTCCAATAAGAATTTAAATTTATAATATTCATGAGCCAAAGGAAGATAAAATAGATTATAAGTAAGTGGGTAAGCAGAAGGCATGGATATAAGCTGAATCCAAGAATGAGGTTAATTACAAACTAGACATGAGGTTAAATTTTATAATTATGCATTTTCTATAAATGGGAAACAAATTTATCTCTATGATTTTTAGCTAACAACAAAAATGGGGAAATGTGATCAATTACATAACCCATAATGTTCACAAGATACAAACAGAACAATTTTCCAAGAGAAGTTCAACCATTCCTAATAGAGTGTAATTGCATTTTATGAGAACGTCAAGTAATGCAATAAAAAACTAGTAATAAACTCCCACTTTTGCACAAATTTTGAAATAGTGGTTCCCCCAATTTTTTAATGCATAACTTCATGATTGTTGCGTCAAGTGAATTATAGACTGTGGTCATGCTATTGCCTCCTAGTGGTGCCAAGTGAGGTTGCAAACAGAAATATCCACCATCTTCTGTCTCATTCAATCTTAAGATATGAGTACAGTATATTAAAATAGACATTGGATTCACAGAACACAATATTGCCCCTGTCATCTACTGAAATTGCCTTATACCAAGACAAGGCAGGAAGTTCTAACTAAGGTCCACATATAAAGACACTCAGTAATGAAATAGACACTATCCTAAATAGCATCCTTTCCAGCACAAATGGCAATATATTATGTGGGCTCTTTCTTAATGGGTCCCAATGTATCTGCTGATTCCCTCACTCCAAAGTTTAGATTCTAAAAGGGGCCAATGCAAAATAATCAAGGATTATAGCACTCTGCTCCTGTAACTAAATTCAGGGACAGAAATAAGATTTTCTAGAAGAGAAGTTTTTCAGATCATTTTCTATAACTAGCCAAGATTTTTCACTGACCTCACGTAGTGCAAAACCATATGTAAAAGTCCTTGGTATTTATATTTTTGTAGATTCTTTTGGTTATAAGGCCTGAAACCCAATTCCAACCAATTTAGGCTCAAAGAAGGGAATTGGATTAACTACCATGTGGCCACGTATAACATTTTTGAGCAATACCTAATGGTTCTGAAATTGCTCATGACATTAAGTGCAAAAAAAAGCAAATTTCAAGTAAAAGTTCATACTGTATATCCCAATATATAGATTTTTAAAATAAATATATATGGGGGGCTCCTTCAAGATGGCAGAGCAGTAAGACATGGAGATCACCTTCCTCCCCACAAATACATCAAAACTACATCTACACGTGGAACAACTCCTACAGAACACCTACTGAACGCTGGCAGAAGACCTCAGACTTCCCAAAAGGCAAGGAACTCCCCACATACCTGGGTAGGGCAAAAGAAAAAAGAAAAAACGAGGCAAAAGAACAGGGACGGGACCTGCACCAGTGGGAGGGAGCTGTGAAGGAGGAAAAGTTTCCACACAATAGGCAGCCCCTTCACTGGCGGGGATGAGGGGTGTGGGGGGGGAAGCTTCAGAGCCATGGAGGAGAGCCCAGCAACAGTGGTGCAGAGGGCAAAGCAGAGACATTCCCGCACAGAGGATTGGTGCTGACCAGCACTCACCAGCCTTGTCTGCTCACCCACCCAGGCGGGCAAGGGCTGGGAGTTGAGGCTCTGGCTTCGGAGATCAGATCCCAGGGAGAGGACTGGGGCTGGCTGCATGAACACAGCCTGAAGGGGGCTAGGGCACCACAGCCAGCCAGGAGGGAGTCCTGGAAAAAGTCTGGACCTGCCTAAGAGGCAAGAGACCATTGTTTCAGGGTGAGTGAGGAGAGGGGATTCAGAGCACCACCTAAACGAGCTCTAGAGACAGGCATGAACCACGGCTATCAGTGCGGACCCCAGAGATGGGCAAGAGACGCTAACGCTGCTGCTGAAGCCACCAAGAAGGCTGTGTGCAAGCACAGGTCACTATTCACACCTCCCCTCCCAGGAGCCTGTGCAGCCCGCCACTGCCAGGGTCCCATGATCCAGGGACAACTTCCCTGGGAGAAAACACGGCACGCCTCACACTGTTGCAAGGTCACACCAGCCTCTGCTACCGCAGGCTTGCCCCATATTCCGTACCCCTCCCTTCCTCCAGCTTGAGTGAACCAGAGCCCCCTAATCAGCTGCTACTTTACCACCATCCTGTCTGGGTGGGAACAGACGCCCTCAGGGAACCTACACACAGACGCGGGGCCAATCCAAAGCTGAATCCCAGGAGGTGTGCAAACAAAGAAGAGAAAGGGAAATTTCTCCCAGCAGCCTCAGGAGCAGCAGATTAAATCTCCACAATCAACTTGGTGTACCTGTATCTGTGGAATACCTGAACAGACAATGAATCATATCACAATTAAGGCAGTGGACTTTGGGAGCAACTGTAGACTTGGGGTTTGATTTCTGCATCTAATTTGTTTCTGGTTTTATGTGTATCGTATTTAGTATTTAGAGCTTATTATCATTGGTAGATTTGTTTCTTGACTTGGTTGCTCTCTTCCTTTTTTTATTTTATATATATATATATATATATATATATATATATTCCTTTTTCTCTTTCTGTGAGTGTGTATGTGTATGCTTCTTTGTGTGACTTTGTATAGCTTTGCTTTTGCCATTTGTACTAGGGTTCTGACTGGTTTTTTTCGTTTATAGTATAGTTTTTAGCGCTTGTTATCATTGGTGAATTTGTTTCTGGTTTCATTGCTCTCTTCTTTCTTTTTCTTTATTACTTTTATTTTTAATAATTTTTTTCTATTTTAATACCTTTATTTTATTTATTTTTTCCTTCTTTCTTTCTATTTCTTCCTTTTCTTCTGAACAGTGTGGCTGACAGGGTTTTGTGCTCTGGCTGTATGTCAGCCCTGAGCCTCTGAGGTGGGAGAGCTGAGTTCAAGACATTGGTCCACCAGAGATCTCCCAGCTCCATGTAATATCAAATGGTGAAAGCTCTACCAGAGATCTCCATCTCAATGCTAAGACCCAGATTGACTCAATGACCAGCAAGCTACAGTGCTGAACACCCTGTGACAAACAACTAGCAAGACAGGAACTCAAAACCACCCATTAGCAGAGAGGCTGCTTAAAATCATAATAAGTTCACAGACACCCCAAAACACAACAATGGACATGGTCATTCCCACCAGAAAGACAAGATCCAGCCTCATCCACCTGGACACAGGCACCAGTCCTCTCCACCAAGAAGCATACACAAACCACTGAACCAACCTTACCCAATGGAAGCAGACAGCAAAAACAATGGGAACTATGAACCTGCAGCCTCCAAAACAGAGACCCCAAACACAGAAAGTTAAGCAAAATGAGAAAACAAAGAAATACACAGCAATGAAGGAGCAAGGTAAAAACCCACCAGGCCAAACAAATGAAGAGGAAATAGGCAGTCTACCTGAAAAATAATTCAAAGTAATGATAGTTAAGATGATCCAAAATCTTGGAAATAGAATGGAGGAAACACAAGAAATGTTTAACAAGGACCTAGAAGAACTAAGGAGCAAACAAACAATGATGAACACCACAATACATGAAATTGAAAATTCTCTAGAAGGAATCAATAGTAGAATAACTCAGGCAAAAGGAAGGATAAGTAACCTGGAAGATAAAATAGTGGAAATAACTACTGCAGAGAAGAATAAAGAAAAATAAATGGAAAGAACTGACGACAGTCTCAGAGACCTCTGGGACAACATTAAATGCACCAACATTCGAATTATATGGGACCCAGAAGAAGAAAAGAAAAAGAAAGGGACTGAGAATATATTTGAAGAGATAATAGTTGAAAACTTCACTAATATAGGAAAGGAAATAGTCAAGTCCAGGGAGCACAGAGAGTCCCATACAGGACAAATCCAAGGAGAAACACGCCAAGACACATGTTACTCAAACTATCAAAAATTAAATACAAAGAAAAAATATTAAAAGCAGCAAGGGAAAAGCAACAATTAACATACAAGGGAATCCACATAAGGTAAACAGCTGATCATTAGGCAGAAACTCTGCAAGCCAGAAGGGACTGGCAGGACATATTAAACTGATGAAAGGAAAAAACCTGCAGCCAAGATTACTCTACCCAGCAAGGATCTCATTCAGATTCGATCGAGAAATTAAAATCTTTACAGACAAACAAAAGCTAAGAGAATTCAGCAGCACCAAACCAGCTTTACAACAAATGTGAAAGGAACTTCTCTAGGCAGGAAACACAAGAGAAGGAAAAGACTTACAATAACAAACCCCAAATAATTAAGAAAATGGAAATAGGAACATACATATCAATAACTACCTTAAATGTAAATGGATTAAATGCTCCAACCAAAAGACACAGACTGGGTGAATTGATACCAAAACAAGACCCATACATATGCTGTCTACAAGAGACCCACTTCAGATCTAGGGACACATACAGACTGACAGTGAGGGCATGGTAAAAGATATTCCATGCAAATGGAAATCAACAGGAAGAGGGAGTAGCAATTCTCTTACCAGACAAAATAGACTTTAAAATAAAGACTATTACAAGAGACAAAGAAGGACACTACATGATGATCAAGGGATCAATCCTAGAAAAAGATATAACAACACTATGAGACTAGATATCAGTCACAGGAAAAAAATCTGTAAAAAATACAAACACATGGAGGCTAAACAATACACTACTAAATAACCAAGAGATCACTGAAGAAATCAAAGAGGAAGTCAAAAATACCTAGAAACAAATGACAATGAAAACACAATGACCGAAAACCTATGGGATGCAGCAAAAGCAGTCTGAGAGGAAAGTTTATAGCAATACAATTCTACCTCAAGAAACAAGAAACATCTCAAATAAACAACCTAACCTTACACCTAAAGCAATTAGAGAAAGAAGAATAAAAAAAAAAAAACCCAAAGTTAGCAGAAAGGAATAAATCATAAAGATCAGATGAGAAATAACTGAAAAAGAAATAAAGGAAACGATAGCAAAGATCAATAAAACTAAAAGCTGGTTCTTTGAGAAGATAAACAAAATTGATAAACCATTAGCTAGACGCATCAAGAAAAAAAGGGAGAGGACTCAAATCAATAGAATTAGAAATGAAAAAGGAGAAGTAACAACTGACACTGCAGAAATACAAAGGATCATGAGAGATTACTACAAGCAACTATATGCCAATAAAATGGACAACCTGGAAGAAATGGAAAAATTCTTAGAAAAGCACAACCTTCCAACACTGGACCAGGAAGAAATAGAAAATATAATCAGACCAATCACAAGTACTGAAATTGAAATTGTGATTAAAAATCTTCCAACAAACAAAAGCCCAGGACCAGATGGATTCACAGGTGAATTCTATCAAACATTTAGAGAAGAGCTAACACCTATTCTTATCAAACTCTTTCAAATATAGCAGAGGGAAGAATACTCCCAAGCTCATTCTATGAGGCCAAAATCACCCTGATACCAAAACCAGGAAAAGATGTCACAAAAAAAGAAAACTACAGGCCAATATCACTCATGAATACAGATGCAAAAGCTGTCAACAAAATACTAGCAAAAAGAATCCAACAGCACATTAAAAGGATCATACACCATGATCAAGTGGGATTTATCCCAGGGATACAAGGATTTTTCAATATATGCAAATCAATCAATGTGATACACCATATTAACAAACTGAAGGATAAAAACCATACGATCATCTCAATAGATGCAGAAAAAGCATTTGACAAAATTCAACATCCATTTATGATAAAAACCCTCCAGAAGTAGGCATAAAGGGAACTTACCTAACATGATAAAGGCCATATATGACAAACGCACAGCCAACATCATCCTCAATGGTGAAAAACTGAAACCATTTCCACTAAGATCAGGAACAAGACAAGGTTGCCCACTCTCACCACTATTTTTCAACATCATTTTGGAAGTTTTAGCCATGGCAATCAGAGAAGAAAAAGAAATAAAAGGAATCCAAATTGGAAAAGAAGAAGTAAAACTGTCACTGTTTGCAGGTGACATGATACTATGCATCGAGAATCCTAAAGATGCTACCAGAGAACTACTAGAGCTAATCAATGAATTTGGTAAAGTAGCAGGATACAAAATTAATGCATATAAATCTCTTGAATTCCTATATACTAATGATGAAAAATCTGAAAGAGAAGTTAAGGAAACACGCGCATCTACCATTGCAGCAAAAAGAATAAAATACCTGGGAATAAATCTACCTAAGGAGACAAAAGACCTGTATGCAGAAAACTATAAGACACTGTTGAAAGAAATTAAAGATGATACAAACAGATGGAGAGATATACCATGTTCTTGAATTGGAAGAATCAACATTGTGAAAATGAATATACTACCCAAAGCAATCTACAGATTCAATGTAATCCCAATCAAAAAACCAATGGCATTTTTCACAGAACTAGAACAAACATTTCCCAATTTGTATGGAAACACAAAAGACCCTGAATAGCCAAAGTAATCTTAGGGAAGAAAAGCGGAACTGGAGGAATCAGGCTCCCTGACTTCAGACTATACTACAAAGCTACAGTAATCAAGACAGTATGGTACTGGCACAAAAACAGAAATATAGATCAATGGAACAGAATAGAAAGCCCAGAGATAAACCCATGCACATATGGTCACCTTATCTTTGATAAAGCAGGCAAGAATATACAATGGGGAAAAGACAGCCTCTTCAATAAGTGGTGCTGGGAAAACTGGACAGCTACATGTAAAATAATGAAAGTAGAACACTCCCTAACAGCATACACACACCAAAAAAACTCAAAATGGATTAAAGACCTAAATGTAAAGCCAGATACCACAAAACTCTTAGAGGAAAACATAGGCAGAACACTCCACGACATAAATCACAGCAAGATCCTTTTTGACCCACCTCCTAGAGAAATGGAAGTAAAAACAAAAATAAACAAATGGGACCTAATTAAATTTAAATGCTTTTGCACAGCATAGGAAACCATAAACAAAATGAAAAGACAACCCTCAGAATGAGAGAAAATATTTGCAAACAAATCAACGGACAAAGGATTAATCTTCAAAACATATGAATAGCTCATGCAGCTCAATATCAAAAAAACAAACAACCCAATCCAAAAATGGCAGAAGACCTAAATAGACATTTTTCCAAAGAAGATATACAGATTGCCAACAAACACATGAAAGGATGCTCAACGTCACTAATCATTAGAAAAATGCAAATCACAACTACAATGAGGTATCACCTCACACAGGTCAGAATGGCCATCATCAAAAAATCTACAAACAATAAATGTTGGAGAGGGTGTGGAGAAAAGGGAATCCTCTTGCACTGTTGGTGGGGATGTAAATTGATACAGCCACTATTCAGAACAGTATGGAGGTTCCTCAAAAAAACTAAATATTGTACTACCATACAACCCAGCAATCCCACTACTGGGCATATACCCTGAGAAAACCATAATTCAAAAAGAGTCATGTACCACAATGTTCATTGCAGCACTACTTAAAATAGCCAGGACATGGAAGCAACCTAAGTGTCTATCGACAGATGAATGGATAGAGATGATGTGGCACATATATACAATGGAATATTACTCAGCCGTAAAAAGAAACAAAATTGAGTTAGTTGTAGTGAGTTGAATGGACCTAGAGACTGTCATACAGAATTAAGTAAGTCAGAAAGAGAAAAACAAAGACCGTATCCTAACACATATATATGGAATCTAAAAAAAAAAAAAAAAAACGGTTCTGAAGAACCTAGGGGCAGGGACAGGAATAAAGATGCAGACGTAGAGAATGGACTTGAGGACACAGGGAGGGGAAAGGTAAGCTGGGACCAAGTGAGAGAGTGGCATGGACATATATGCACTACCAAATGTAAAACAGATTGATTGCTAGTGGGAAGCAGCCGCATAGCACAGGGAGATCAGCTCGGTGCTTTGTGTCTACCTAGATGGGTGGGATAGGGAGGGTGGGAGTGAGATGCAAGAGGGAGGAGATATGGGGATGTATGTATATGTATAGCTTATTCACTTTGTTATACAGCAGAAACAAATACACCATTATAAAGCAATTATATTCCAATAAAGATGTTAAGAAAGTAAACAAATTCATAGAAAAAGAGATCAGATTTGTGGTTATCAATGGTGGGGGAAGGGGTAGGGAGATTGGATTAGGTAGTCATAAGGTACAAATTTACAAGATAAAGAAACAGTAGGGATATAATATACAACATGATAAATGTAATTAACACTGGTGTATGTTATATATGAAAGTTATGAGTAAATCCTGAGTTCTCATCATAAGGAAAATATATATTCTTCTATTTCCTTCATTTTGTATCTATATAGGATGATGGATGTTCACTAAACTTACTGTGATAATCATTTCATGATGTATGTAAGTCAAATCATGATGTTGTACACCTTCAACTCATACAGTGCTGTATGTCGATTACATCTCAGTAAAACTGGAAGAAAAAAATTCATAAACTCTTCTTTTTGAGGTAACTAGTTCTATGCATCTGGAAACTGTTCATGCTAGGCATTTGAAACTGGGGCTAAAGTTTGTGGGTGGGTTTTTAAAAAAATTATATTGTACTATTTTTATGACTTTATTGAGGAATAATTGATACAATGGAGTGCACATATTTAAAGAGTACAATTTGATGAGTTTGACACAAGTGTATACCCATAAAACCATCATGACAATCAAGATAACAAATATCCTTCACCCGTCAAAAAAATATATATATATTCCACTAAAAGCCAGAGATAACGCAACTTATATTAATGACTTGCTGACTGATGGTCAGTAGTTTTATACTTTCTTTGCCATATTTATGTTTTCCAAATTCTCCACAATATGTACTACAACTTTAAGAAAAAATTCAGATTTTTATAAAATATTTAAATTCACATTAACAGACACAGATGAACAACTGAGTTCCCAAACTTCTACTCTACCAAGCACAGATTCAATAAATTTACCACGTAGTTTAAGTCAAGCTAATTCCTAATATACCCATATATCCACAATGAACTAAGTTAAAGATATATATACCAAGCTAAGTAAATGATATTAAATTGCTATGAAGGCTACTGTCTGTTTATTCAGCATGTATTTGTTGACCATCTACTGTGTTCCAGGCTTCAGCTAAATCATAAAGATGCAATAATGAACAATTCAGACGTATTCCCAGCCTCATGAAAATTATATTCTACTATGACAACAGAAGCAAGAGAATTGAAAAACACAGTGACAAATTCTAACAAGCACCTGAGGGAGGGAAAAGTTCATCATACAGTGTAACATATTTGATGGTTCATGAGGGCCTCTCTTAGGAGGTGGCATTTAAACTAAAGGGGGAAGATGAAAAGAAAGGAACAAATATGTGAAAGCTTGGAAGCAGGAACATGTTTGTAGAACCGAAAAAATATTAATGCCAAGTGAGTGATGGGAGAAGGGGATGGAGAAAACTGCAAAGAGATGACATCTATAACATCTATAACCAGGCGACATCTGAGTACAGCTACCAAAATCATAACTTTTCAGATTCATAACTCTGAATCAACTTCCAGAACAGTTGATCTGTGACCCTTCTCCAAAGCAGGGCCAACTCTCGGTTGAAGCTGCTGCCTGCTTTAACGACGAAACCGCCTTCTATCTGCAAATACAGTGTTTGTCAATAGCGTTGATTCTTGATCTTGAGGGAGAATCCCCCCCATGCGTGGGCAGAATGCAGAAGCCTAGCATAGGGTAAGAAGAGTCAGAAGAAGAAACAGCCAGAAAATCAAACCAAAATTAAAGAGAGGAACAGAAATAAAAGTAAAATAATGAAACTTTAAATAAATTAAGTATATGAGAAATGACAGATAACACATCAAGGCTAAATGGTGTGCACATTTCTTTGTAACTTTTCTCATATAATGCCTTCTATCATTTATTTAATGTCCCCATAATACATTTGTTCTATTATTAGGGGAGAGGCATAAATACTAAATATGTGATATACAATGTGTGAATTTCTTATATACCTTGCGGTACAGAAATGTTGAGTATATCATATGTTAAGTGCCTTCTTTTAATCCTCTGAGGATCTACATAAAAAATATAATTATCAAATGAAAAGAGAGATTAAAAAAAGGGACTGAGGAGACAAATTTTTCCACCACAGCCCTCCCACCGCAACCACAAACCCTCTCAGGGATTTGAGAGAACAGAGCCTACCCTCTCTGATATCCAGGTAAAGTGTGCAAAATTCTGAGATAGAAACCCCGTGCCTTGTTACGTGTTATATTAAGATTGCCCCAAGCTGTACAAACGGTTGTTCAGGATCTGGTATCCTCTCTCAGTCTGTTTTTTTTTTTTTTTAAAAAAAAAAGGAAGATGAAATAAGCAAGTTAGTCTAGTCGATTATATAAAAAGAGCTCATCTATTCATTGAAATCAAAAAAAGCTTATTACTGAAAAACACTGGAACACAATGAAACTGATCTTTATTGGTGCTGCCAAAAAACTTAGCATGAGCTCTGAAGTCCTGGGCCAAAGAGGATTCTGAATTTGTTGGAAAGGAAATGCGACACAGATCTAAGGCTTAAGCAGAACATTCTATGGCTCCTTTGTGGAATGGGTAACACTCTGTTTGCAATGAAACCTGCCTGTGAAAAGCCCCCCAAAAGTAAACAAGAGAGGGGAGACAGGACATGGGCTAGTGACTCTGCAGCCACTCCCACTAAACTGAAATCTCTTAAATGGAATAAGGAATTATTATTAAGGAATAGTATTAAAAATCCTGCAGATGTTAATGATAAGCAAGCCGAATAGCCCTATGACAGAGAACTTTCAAACCTTCCCTCCTCTCTGCCAAGCCTCCACAAAGCAGATGACCTGGAATGGTCAGGCATTTATATAATGTTCTTCCTTTTGCCTCAAATAATTGCTTTAAATACTACTTTAATATCACTTCCCTGGTGAAAATCAGTCTAGCCGATACTTCGGAACCTATTGGTGATTTTGCAAACCATAGAAAGATCTCAGGATGTGACAAGATTCCCAGTTAAGATAGAATCTGAACCCATCTCTTTCCTCTTTTATTATATGGATCACCACATGTGGGGAGGGATAGAATTGGTAGAATTGGGGATGGTGAGTCGTTGGGGTATTTTAACATGCTGGCTTGAAGCTGAGCATTACCCAGCCCCTCTACACAGGAGAAAGTCGGGCCAAAGACATCTCTTAATAATCTTCCATTTCATTCACCATAGGATGCCAAATGGCCACAGCTACTAAAACAGGAGGAACAGGGCTACTAATTAAAAAGATTCATGTTTCTGTATCTTCATTTCCCCTTCAGTACTTAAGACAAGGCTCTGCAGAAAGGAACTCACTAAGTGTATGCTGAATGAATTCGTTAAACAAAACTGACAGCCTAATTGCAGAATTCATACCAGACACCGTTGGTGGCCTCAAATGAATGACTTACGGCCCTTGGAATATGGATAATTATTTCGACCCCATTTTTCAGCATTAACATGCCTCAAATGGAGTTGCCACAGGCCTGGACTTGAGCCTGGTAATGCAGGTAACTTTGATGAGGGGAGACACACACAGGAAACCCGGGCCAGGCCTGTGTCCTCAACTTTACGATCAGCTGAGAATGTTTAAGGCCTTGAAGGTTGTATCTCCTTGTGGGCCTTTAGGGGAGCATTATTTTATTAATGCCTTATATTGCTGGAATCTCTACTTGGAAAACCAGCATATCTAGTGCTTAGATACAATTGGATTCCTTGAAATAAAAGGCTTCTGCCATGCGTTCAAAATAGGATTTCACAATTTCATAACTTTGAAAAATGATTACAAAATATTATAAAATACCTAAATGCTACATAATATAACAAATAGATAATCAGTGTCCCAGTGATCATCCACCTTCAGGTCAGTCTGATGTTTACTTGTCAAACATCTCATATATACACAAAGAGAAACACCATGGGATTAACCATGTTTGAGCAATTCCCCAAGTTTTGATAACTTTTGGAGGACACCAGTATGCCCATATCGAAACTTCTGAAGCTACACAGATTTAGTCTGTATCAAGCCTCTGAGGGATTTGTTTTATTCTTAGGTTCACCCACTGATAGAATCAGGGGATATGTTTGTTTTGTTTATGTTTTTATTATAAAAAGCAGTCCTGGGGGAGAGGGGGAAGATGGCGGATGAGTAAGACGCGGAGATCACCTTCCTCCCCACAGATACACCAGAAATACATCTACACGTGGAACAGCTCCTACAGAACACCTACTGAATGCTGGCAGAAGACCTCAGACCTCCCAAAAGGCAAGAAACTACCCACGTACCTGGGTAGGGCAAAAGAAAAAAGAATAAACAGAGACAGGAGAATAGGGACGGGACCTGCACCAGTGGGAGGGAGCTGTGAAGGAGGAAAGGTTCCCACACACTAGAAGCCCCTTCGTGGGCAGAGACTGCGGGTGGCAGAGGGGGGAAGCTTCGGAGCCGCGGAGGAGAGCGCAGCAACAGGGGTGCGGAGGGCAAACCGGAGAGATTCCAGCACAGAGGATCGGTGCCGACCAGCACTCACCAGCCCGAGAGGCTTGTCTCCTCACCCGCTGGGGCGGGCGGGGCTGGGAGCTGAGGCTCGGGCTTTGGTCGGAGAGCAGGGAGAGGACTGGGGTTGGCGGCGTGAACACAGCCTGCAGGAGGTTAGTGCACCACGGCTAGCCGGGAGGGAGTCCGGGAAAAAGTCTGGACCAGTAGAAGAGGCAACAGACATTTTCTTGCCTCTTTGTTTCCTGGTGCACGAGGAGAGGGGATTAAGAACGCTGCTTAAAGGAGCTCCAGAGACGGGCACGAGCCGCAGCTATCAGCGCGGACCCGAGACGGGCATGAGATGCTAAGGCCGCAGCTACCGCCACCAAGAAGGCTGTGTGCGAGCACAGGTCACTATCCACACCTCGCCTCCCGGGAGCCTGTGCAGCCCGCCACTGCCAGGGTCCCATGATCCAGGGACAACTTCCCCGGGAGAACGCACAGCGCGCCTCAGGCTGCTGCAACGTCCCGCTGGCCTCTGCTGCCGCATCCGCACCCCTCCCTCCCCCTGGCCTGAGTGAGCCAGAGTCCCCAAAGCAGCTGCTCCTTTAACCCCGTCCTGTCTGAGCGAAGAACAGACGCCCTCCTGCGACCTACACGCAGAGGCGGGGCCAAATCCAAAGCTGAACCCCAGGAGCTGTGCGAACAAAGAAGAGAAAGGGAAATTTCTCCCAGCAGCCTCAGGAGCAGCAGATTAAGTCTCCACAATCAATTTGATGTATCCTGCATCTCTGGAATACATGAATAGACAACGAATCATCCCAAATTGAGGAGGTAGACTTTGAGAGCAAGATTTATTATTTTTTCCCCTTTTCCTCTTTTTGTGAGCATGTATGTGTATTCTTTGGTGTGAGATTTTGTCTGTATAGCTTTGCTCTCACCATTTGTCCTAAGGTTCTATCTGTCCATGTTTTTTTTTTTTACTTTTTTTAAAAAAAATTTTAATTTTTTAATAACTTTATTTTATCTTTATTTTATTTTATCCCCTTCCTTCCTTCCTTCCTCCCTTCCCCCCTCCCTCCCTCCCTCTCTCTCTCTCTCTCTCTCTCTCTCTTTCTCTCTTTCTTTCTTTCTTTCTACTTTTTCTCCCTTTTATTCTGAGCCGTGTGGATGAAAGGCTCTTGGTGCTGCAGCCAGGACTCAGTGTTGTGCCTCTGACGTGGGAGAGCCAACTTCAGGACGTTGGTCCACAAGAGACCTCCCAGCTCCACATAATATCAAATGATGAAAATCTCCCAGAGATCTCCATCTCAACACCAGCACCCAGCTTCACTCAACGAGCAGCAAGCTACAGTGCTGGACACCCTATGCCAAACAACTAGCAAGACAGGAACACAACCCTACCCATTAGCAGAGAGGCTGCTTAATATCATAATAAGTCCACAGACACGCCAAAACACACCACCAGACGTCGACCTGCCCACCAGAAAGACAAGATCCAGCCTCATCCACCAGAACACAGGCACTAGTCCCCTCCACCAGGAAGCCTACACAACCCACTGAACCAACCTTAGCCACTTCAGACAGACACCAAAAACAACAGGAACTATGAACCTGCAGCCTGCAAAAAGGAGACCCCAGACACAGTAAGATAAGCAAAATGAGAAGACAGAAAAACACACAGCAGATGAAGGAGCAAGATAAAAACCCACCAGACCTAACAAATGAAGAGAAAATAGGCAGTCTACCTGAAAAAGAATTCAGAATAATGATAGTAAAGATGATCCAAAATCTTGGAAATAGAATAGAGAAGATGCAAGAAACATTTAACAAGGACCTAGAAGAACTAAAGATGAAACAAACAATGATGAACAACACAATAAATGAAATGAAAAATACTCTAGATGAGATCAATAGCAGAATAACTGAGGCAGAAGAACGGATAAGTGACCTGGAAGATAAAATAGTGGAAATAACTACTGCAGAGCAGAATAAAGAAAAAAGAATGAAAAGAACTGAGGACAGTCTCAGAGACCTCTGGGACAACATCAAACATACCAACATTCGAATTATAGGGGTTCCAGAAGAAGAAGAGAAAAAGAAAGGGACTGAGAAAATATTTGAAGAGATTATAGTTGAAAACTTCCCTAACATGGGAAAGGCAATAGTTAATCTACTCCAGGAAGCACAGAGAGTCCCATACAGGATAAATCCAAGGAGAAATACGTCAAGACACATATTAATCAAACTGTCAAAAATTAAATACAAAGAAAACATATTAAAAGCAGCAAGGGAAAAACAACAAATAACACACAAGGGAATCCCTATAAGGTTAACAGCTGATCCTTCAGCAGAAACTCTGCAAGCCAGAAGGGACTGGCAGGACATATTTAAAGTGATGAAGGAGAGAAAACCTACAACCAAGATTAATCTACCCAGAAAGGATCTCATTCAGATTTGATGGAGAAATTAAAACCTTTACAGACAAGCAAAAGCTGAGAGAGTTAGCACCACCAAATCAGCTTTACAACAAATGCTAAAGGAACTTCTCTAGGCAGGAAACACAAGAGAAGGAAAAGACCTACAATAACAAACCCAAAACAATTAAGAAAATGGGAATAGGAACATACATATTGATAATTACCTTAAATATAAATGGATTAAATGCTCCCACCAAAAGATACACACTGGCTGAATGGATACAAAAACAAGACCCATATATATGCTGTCTACAAGGGACCCACTTCAGACCTACAGACACATACAGACTGAAAGTGAGGGGATGGAAAAAGATATTCCATGCAAATGGAAACCAAAAGAAAGCTGGAGTAGCAATTCTCATATCAGACACAATAGACTTTAAAATAAAGACTATTAGAAGAGACAAAGAAGGACACTACATAATGATCAAGGGATCGATCCAAGAAGAAGATATAACAATTGTAAATATTTATGCACCCAACACAGGAGCACCTCAATACATAAGGCAAATACTAACAACCATAAAAGGGGAAATCGACAGTAACACATTGATAGCAGGGGACTTTAACACCCCACTTTCACCAATGCACAGATCATCCAAAATGAAAATAAATAAGGAAACACAAGCGTTAAATGATACAGTAAACAAGATGGTCTTAATTGATATTTATAGGACATTCCATCCAAAAACAACAGAATACACATTTTTCTCAAGGGCTCATGGAACGTTCTCCAGGATAGATCATACCTTGGGTCACAAATCAAGCCTTGGTAAATTTAAGAAAATTGAAATTGTATCAAGTATCTTTTCCAACCACAATGCTATCAGACTAGATATTAATCACAGGAAAAGTTCTGTAAAAAATACAAACACATGGAGGCTAAACAATACACTACTTAATAACGAAGTGATCACTGAAGGAATCAAAGAGGAAATCAAAAAATACCTAGAAACAAATGAAAATGGAGACAAAAAGTCCCAAAACTTAAGGGATGCAGCAAAAGCAGTTCTAAGAAGGAAGTTTATAGCAATATAATCCTACCTTAAGAAACAGGAAACATCTTGAATAAAAACCTAACCTTGCACCTCAAGCAATTGACAAAGAAGAACAAAAAGAACCCCGAAGTTAGCATAAGGAAAGAAATCATATAGATCACATCAGAAATAAATGAAAAAGAAATGAAGGAAACAACAGCAAATATCAATAAAACTAAAAGCTGGTTCTTTGAGAAGATAAACAAAATTGATAAACCATTAGCCAGACTCATCAAGAAAAAAAGGGAGAAGACTCAAATCAACAGAATTAGAAATGAGAAATGAGAAGTAACAACTGACACTGCAGAAGTACAAAGGATCATGAGAGATTACTACAAGCAACTCTATGCCAGTAAAATGGAGAACCAGGAAGAAATGGACAAATTCTTAGAAATGCACAACCTGCCAAGACTGAATCAGGAAGAAATAGAAAATATGAACAGACCAATCACAAGCACTGAAATAGAAACTGTGATTAAAAATCTTCCAACAGGGCTTCCCTGGTGGCGCAGTGGTTGAGAGTCCGCCTGCTGATGAAGGGGACACGGGTTCGTTCCCCGGTCCGGGAGGATCCCACATGCCGCGGAGCAGCTGGGCCCATGAGCCATGGCCACTGGGCCTGTGCATCTGGAGCCTGTGCTCCACAACGGGAGAGGCCACAGCAGTGAGAGGCCCACATACCACAAAAAAAAAAAAATCTTCCAACAAACAAAAGCCCAGGACCAGATGGCTCACAGGCAAATTCTATCAAACATTTAGAGAAGAGCTAACACCCATCCTTCTCAATCTCTTCCAAAATATAGCAGAGAGAGGAACACTCCCAAACTCATTCTACGAGGCCACCATCACCCTGATACCAAAACCACATAAGGATGTCCCAAAGAAAGAAAACTACAGGCCAATATCACTGATGAACATAGATGCAAAAATCCTCAACAAAATACTAGCAAACAGAATCCAACAGCACATTAAAAGGATCATACACCATGATCAAGTGGGGTTTATGCCAGGAATGCAAGGATTCTTCAATATACGCAAATCAATCAATGTGATACACCATATTAACAAATTGAAAGAGAAAAACCATACGATCATCTCAAGAGATGCAGAGAAAGCTTTCGACAATATTCAACACCCATTTATGATAAAAACCCTCCAGAAAATAGGCATAGAGGGAACTTTCATCAACATAATGAAGGCCACATATGACAAGCCCACAGCCAACATCGTCCTCAATGGTGAAAAACTGAAAGCATTTCCACTAAGATCAGGAACAAGACAAAGCTGCCCACTCTCACCACTCTTATTCAACATAGTTTTGGAAGTTTTAGCCACAGCAATCAGAGAAGAAAAGGAAATAAAAGGAATCCAAATTGGAAAAGAAGAAGTAAAGCTGTCACTGTTTACAGATGACATGATACATAGAGAACCCTAAAGATGCTACCAGGAAACTACTAGAGCTATTCAATGAATTTGGTAAAGTAGCAGGATACCAAATTAATGCACAGAAATCTCTGGCATTCCTATACACTAATGATGAAAAATCTGAAAGTGAAATCAAGAAAAGACTCCCATTTACCATGGCAACAAAAAGAGTAAAGTATCTAGGAATAAACCTACCTAAGGAGACAAAAGACCTGTATGCAGAAAATTATAAGACACTGATGAAAGAAATTAAACATGATACAGATGGAGAGTTATACCATGTTCTAGGATTGGAAGAATCAACATTGTCAAAATGATTCTACTACCCAAAGCAATCTACAGATTCAATGCAATCCCTATCAAACTACCACTGACATTTTTCACAGAACTAGAACAAAAAATTTCACAATTTGTATGGAAACACAAAAGACCCCGAATAGCCAAAGCAATCTTGACAACGAAAAACGGAGCTGGAGGAATCAGGCTCCCTGACTTCAGACTATACTACAAAGGTACAGTAATCAAGACAGTATGGTACTGGCACAAAAACAGAAATATAGATCAATGGAACGGGATAGAAAGCCTAGAGATAAACCCACGCACATATGGTCACCTTATCTTTGATAAAGAAGGCAGGAATGTACAGTGGAGAAAGGACAGCCTCTTTAATAAGTGGTGCTGGGAAAACTGTACAGGTACATGTAAAAGTATGAGATTAGAACACTCCCTAACACCATACACAAAAATAACATCAAAATGGATTAAAGACCTAAATGTAAGGCCAGAAACTATCAAACTCTTAGAAGAAAACATAGGCAGAACACTCTATGACATAAATCACAGCAAGATCCTTTTTGACCCACCTCCTAGAGAAATGGAAATAGAAACAAAAATAAACCAATGGGACCTAATGAAACTTCAAAGCTTTTGCACAGCAATGGAAACCATAAACAAGACCAAAGGACAACCCTCAGAATGCGAGAAAATATTTGCAAATGAAGCAACTGATAAAGGATTAATCTCCAAAATTTACAAGCAGCTCATGCAGCTCAATAACAAAAAATCAAACAACCCAATCCAAAAATGGGCAGAAGACCTAAACAGACATTTCTCCAAAGAAGATTGCCACCAAACCCATGAAAGAATGCTCAACATCGTTAATCATTAGAGAAATGCAAATCAAAACTACAATGAGATATCATCTCACACCGGTCAGAATGGCCATCATCAAAAAATCTAGAAACAGGGCTTCCCTGGTGGCGCAGTGGTTGGGAGTCCGCCTGCTGGTGCCGGGGGCGCCGGTTAGTGCCCCGGTCCAGCAGGATCCCACGTGCCGCAGAGCGCCTGGGCCCGTGGGCCATGGCCGCTGGGCCTGCGCGTCTGGAGCCTGTGCTCCACAGTGGGAGGGTCCGCAGCGGTGAGGGGCCCACGTACCGCAAAAAAAAAAAAAAAAATCTAGAAACAATAAATGCTGGAGAGGGTGCGGAGAAAAGAGAACACTCTTGCACTGCTGGTGGGAATGTGAATTGGTACAGCCACTATGGAGAACAGTATGGAGGTTCCTTAAAAAACTACAAATATAACTACCATATGATCCAGTAATCCCACTACTGGGCGTATACCCTGAGAAAACCATAATTCAAAAAAAGTCATGTATCATTTACAATAGCCAGGAGATGGAAACAACCTAAGTGTCCATCATCGGATGAATGGATAAAGAAGATGTGGCACATATATACAATGGAATATTACTCAGCCATAAAAAGAAATGAAATTGAGTTATTTGTAGTGAGGTGGATGGACCTAAAGTCTGTCATACAGAGTGAAGTAAGTCAGAAAGAGAAAAACAGATATGCTAACACATATATATGGAATTTAAGAAAAAAAATGTCATGAAGAACCTAGGGGTAAGACGGGAATAAAGACACAGACCTACTAGAGAATGAAGTTGAGGATATGGGGAGGGGGAAGGGTAAGCTGTGACAAAGTGAGAGAGAGGCATGGACATATATACACTACCAAACGTAAAATAGATAGCTAGTGGGAAGCAACCGCATAGCACAGGGAGATCAGCTCGGTGCTTTGTGACCACCTGGATGGGTGGGATAGGGAGGGTGGGAGGGAGGGAGACGCAAGAGGGAGGAGATATGGGAACATATGTATATGTATAACTGATTCACTTTGTTATAAAGCAGAAACTAACACACCATTGTAAAGCAATTATACTTCAATAAAGATGTAAAAAAAAAAAGTAGTCCTTCATTGAACAGTAAAATACAAAACTCCTTAAAATGATTACATGAAGACAAGAACGAGGACCCTGAAAACTTACTCTGCTGAAGGAAGATACCCCTCTCAGTGGAAAGGATACTGGATGGGTGGGTCCCAAATGTTGGAAGTTTAGCATGTAGTGTCACGTGATGCAAACAGCATCATAGAAGGTTCAGCCTTTCCCCCTGAGAGAGCCCAGGGTCCAGCACATCACTACCCAAGGGGTGCTCTCTTTCATGCTAATTCACTGTAAATCATTCAAATTCACTCTAAGGAGAAATTGAATTTTTAAGGTCTATGAAGTGGGCCCCAAGATTCATAGACGGATCCCTTCAAAAGTATTTTTCCTTTGTTCTAGATTCATTTCCTCTTGTTCTGCCTTGTGTCCCTGAATTTGACCAAAGAAGGTTGGAAGATGCTGCCCAGAGCTCTGTGGCATTCCTCTGCCATTTGGGATCAGGTTAGACTGTGAGGAACTTAAAGGGCTCACCAATCCAGTAGCTCCTACACCAGAGTACTTTTGCTATTTTTTCCTGGTGAACAATCATTTCATTGCAAAGGGTCAGCTGGTTTATGAAGGAAAGCAGCATTGACTTAGGTTCTCAGGGTGAAAAGCAGTTAAAGGAAAAAGGAGAAATTCCAGAAAGTTTCCTTCTAGCCCATGATCTGTAGAATACACCCAAGCCAATGGTGAGTCATAAATGCTGTTCTGCATGTGTTTAGTTTGTCTGTGCCTCATGTTTAGAGCTCATAGCTGCCTTACCCCATGAGATGCACCCTGCCAAATTATCATGCAGAGTTTAGCCTGATATTTGCTAAATGGGTTTTCTCTACTAGCCTGCAGCTAAATATAAATAAATGTAATAGGATACATTTATTTATGAAATGGGAAAATGCCAAAGAAAGTTGTGCAAAATGAGTTCCAGGGGATTTACATTCATTTGCATCTGCTCATCCTGTGCCAGCTATATACTTAGAATGTCTGTCTTATCTATAGCAAAAAAAAAAAAAAATCCCTAAAAATTATATTGAAGTATTTGATATACTTATTACTTTCTGAATACTCAGAGACTTGTCACTTTTTTAAACTGCTACATCTAAATAATCAAATGATCATTAATTTTTTCTAATTATTTTATGTTATATAAAACGTGTTATATATATGATCTTATGGCTGAGAACTTTATATTTTCAAACTTCAACAATAATACATTATCAGTAAATTAAAAAGCACTATGGAAACAAATTGTTCAAGTTAGTTCCCCTTGCCAAAGCATATACTGACATTAATATACCAATGTTAACTTGGTATTTAAATTGGTTTCTGTGCTATTTTTTTGAGACAATATCTTGCTTTTACCTCTGTACTCAAAAGTATCTTTTCCTCAGAGCACATGGCTTAATTATGCATTGGCACTGTTGATGGAAAAGGAAAACAGGGTAAGTAAATTTCTATATAATCAGCCTAGTAGCTCTTAAAATGGCAGGGAATTGAGGAAAATTAATAGCAATTTCACAAATGCAATAGAGTGCATGGAAAATACCCTGCTAATACTCACATCCAAATGCTTTCCTTTTTGAGGCAGCCTTTGAATTAAAGGGGAAATATTCTTAGACTCCATTGACTATACAATACTGAATCCAATTGAGGATTTAATGAAAATTTCAATAAGGAGTTTAGTAAAGAAGTTATCTACCTAGGGGCATGCTATTCATTCATTCAGGGAATATCTATGTAGCACTTAATTATACCAGACTGTATTCCATGAAGGTTCAAGAACCAACTTGTAGTAAAATCTAGAACCTAGAATGGAATCTACTTCTGTGGTCAGTCTCTTTCCTCAGAGGACAGTGGGCGTATTCTCAAAGTGTCACATAAAATTGGGAGGTGGAATTCCAACAAAGGCAAAATAACTTGGGGATTAATATTGTTGGCATAGATTTGGACTGCCTGGGTTCAAATCATTGCTCTGTCACTCACCAACTGAGTGATCTTGGGCAGCTTACAGAAACTTTCTGAGCTTCAATTTTCTCGTTTGTGTCATAATAAAAGTACCTACCTCTTATCATTCTTGAGCATGAAAAATGACAGCATACATTCTAAGTTGTGTTAGCTTTAGTTATTCCGAATGCTTAATGTTATCCCATTGGATTCTGGAACAAAGAACCTGAGCCTCTGAAGCTGTCTTATTTTACTGGTGGGTCTGTGTGTAAAGACAATTCAGGCAGACTCAATAATGTATGTCATATGCATCCTTCAGATTCTGACTTTAAACCCCTCTGGCAGATTGGGGAACAAGGCTGAAACCAGCCTATTAACATCAGTAATTTTTATATGACAAAAGGAAACGTTTGAACTGATGGGTAAGTGTAGAAAATAATGAGATGCTCTATCATTTCGGCCCCTGAGCAGTCTTCTGCACAAACTCTTTTAGTTTTTAATCTCCAAAGCTTTCTGATTTTAAAAGATGTTAAGAGCTAACACACATATAACAAACAATCGAAACCCCATGAGTTCAAAATTATATATCTTTATATAAGTTTCTACCAAGGTTATATTTCATTGTCTTTGGAGAATAGTTTGAAATAAATTTCAAAACCATTTCCATGAAAACTAGGTATTAGAATAGACCGGGCTGTGCCCAGGAGACATTACAGAGAACAGAGAACTTCAAAATCTATCCATCTGATCATTTTATTTTTTAATCATCTGCAATATAGCTCATGGAAGTTTGACCATGGTGGTGGTATATGTCATGAAGACAAATGACTGACAGACAAAGACTACTTACACACACAAATACAAAGTAAAGATTGGGCAATTACCTAGCTCATTTTAGTCAATAAAGTCTTCCTAAACTCCCACTCTGTACTAAGGGCTGGGCTGAATGAAAATAACACACAAAACCATACCTGCCCTCAAGGTGCTTATAAGCGAAGTACATACATGAAACACATACACAAATATCCACAGTCCTAGGTATGTGGTCTGTGCAAAATAATCATCACCAATTAAGTAGACCAGAAATGCAAAGAAGAAATCTTTGCTGAGATGTTCCCGGAAAGCTTAAATGAGATGGTAGCATAGATGGAGCTGTGAAGGTGGAAGCTGTAAAAGTTTTTCACAGAACATCGTAGGCTTTCAAATAGTATTTGATAAAATAATGATTCATTCACTACTTTTTATCAACCAAAATGCAGGGTAGCCGTTCTAAGTGGAGAGACCTGCATGAGTCAAGGCTTATAGAAATCTTAGCCAGCCTTCAAGATCCCACACAAATGACATCTCTTTTGTGATGAGTTCTGATTCCCCCGATACTATTTATAGCAGATTTCCACTGTTACAGTCTACTTGGCATGGGAGAAATGCCTGTACTTATTTTATGCCCCATTATTCAGAAAGCCATAAGCTCCTTAAGAGCAGCATTCTCATCCTATTCTTCATCCATAAATACCCCCTTAACACGAGCAATAATTTGTTTAAAGAATGAAGGAACCCAGGAACAAATTTCAAAGAGTGGTGACTACTCTAAAGACAACCCAAGGCCCGCACGTTTTGTGCTACGATGTAGCCAATTTCAGAAAAGTACAAAATTGAATTGGAGCCCACTACAAGAGCAGCTTAGAGAACGGATCTTTTATTCTTAAGCTTTATCCTCACAGATAAAATCTCTGAATTGAGTCATATCGTTTGAACTACTTGATCCTGATTTATCTTTATGACTCTTGGCTCCATTTATATAAAGAAAAGAGAGGAATTGGGCAAAGATCCAGTAGGTTGAGTCAATGTCAAAAATCAATTTTGAACACCCTTTTCTTCCCCTTCAGTAGCAGATTATTGTTATTTTTCCCTGAACTGCTCAAATGACAAGGTGAAATTTCTATTTCACTTTTCCTGGTGATATACAACCTAACTATTAGCTGAAGCTAAATCTTTGCTACATGTACACACATCTACCCAGAATTCCAAGGTCCGAAAACATAGAAATGAAGTGAGAATTATTGGTAACTATAGATCATATAGACCAAAAATCTGAATTATTCAAGCCAAAAATACTATGTTTCCATTATTACAGTGTGAAAAGAGCAACTAGAAGTTGGGCAACCAGGGGTTTTATTTGTGTACTGCCATTTTCCACAATCTGTAGGACCTGGGACAAGTCATCTAGTTATATATTCACTCAGTTTCCCCATTTATAAAACCTATTTCCCTTCCAACGCTGAGATTTTATGACTCTAGAGGTGAAGCCTCTTCCCTGCAGCTGTAAAAATCAGCTAAAACACTGGGCTTACAGTATCATGTTCCAACCCATAATAGCAGTTCCTACTTTTTAATATCTCCCATATGAGGCTTCATTTTATAAGTACAAATACACTTCATTATTCAGCCTTTTCATGTGGAAAGTTTTAGAAACCAATCAGCAGTTTTTGTCTTTTCTTTATTTTGTAACTTTCTTGCAATTTGAGCGAATAGAACAGGAAACAATTTTATGTAGCAGATAACAGAGAGCAGTGTTGGCTTCAGCAAAACTATTAAATAGGCCAAATTAGTTTCACCCCAGTTTACCTTTCTCCTGTCAGTGCCCGTTTGTGCAGATTCAGCTCTGAAAATATTATATTTCCTATGCTGAATAATTCTTCACTTAACCCATTAGTAAACCAGGGGTTTCCATCTCAAGTCTACCAGGCCAGAAAGTCAACATTATTGGGTTGAGTTCAGTACAAGAAAAGGAAGTAGTAGGGTGAAACAGAGTATATACCATACCTAAATACATTTAAATCAATTTAAAATAAAAAAACAGAACAAAAATAAAAACATGTCAGCCAAATAAAATAATTCTTCCTGTCCAATTTAGCCAGAGTTTGTAATCCTCGTTATAAACTTTTTAAAATCAGGGACCATATTTCAGCTTTATGGCTCCAGCACTGTCTAACAGAGTGTCTTACCTATATTAAGTACTCAATAAATATTTGTTGAATTGAATTGATTTACCTGAGGAACATCCCTGGAAATTTAGATATACTGACCCCTGGTGGTGGGGAATAGGGATCGCTATGACTGCAGGGTTAGAAGCCACAGAACTTTCTTAGAGCCAACATTTGCCAAATGTTTAAGTAAGGGTTTCACATAGATCTCATTTGATTCTCACAAAAGCTCTAAAAACTAAATACCATAATTACCACATTTAAAACTTATGAAACCAGGTCTTCAGTTAAGACATTGCCCAAGGTCATTAGCAAAGGGAGTGAGATTTGCTTGGAATTCTGTCTGAATTTGAGCTTTACGATTAAGGGAAAAAATATTTAGACTTTTTTTCCTGTGTCATATGAAAAATAGTGAAAAAATGTTTATCAAACAACTTCACCTTAACACCTTAAGTTATTAGAACTTTCATGGAATATTCAAAACCAAATGTGTTTCTCTTATTCTTTTATTAGATAAAGCTTTGTTTCTATAACTGCCTACTCTAAGTCTTATAATTCTCTCTAGTGCTTAACAGGGTGTCAAAAGTCCCCCCAAAAGCTGGTTCTAAACTCCTCTTCAGACTTATTTCATACCACAGTTGAAAGTGGAGAGAGGAAATATAGTATTCAGCCATGAGAAAGAAAGAACTCCTGCCATTTGTAACAACGTGGATGGAACTTGAGGTCAATATGCTAGAAACATGCCAGAGAAAAACAAATACTGCATGGTATCACTTACATGTGGAATATGAAAAAAACTCAAACTCATAGAAAGAAAGGTAGAAAAGTGGCTGTCAGGATCTAGAGGGTGAGGGAAATAGGGAGAGGTTGGTAAAAAGGGTACACACTTTCAGCTATAAAACGATTAAGGCCTAAGAATCTAATGGAAAACATGGTGACTATAGTTGATAACACTGAACTGCTTAATTGAAATTTGCTGAGAGTAGAACTTAAATATTCTCACCAAAAAAAAAAAAAAAAAAAAGAGCTAAACATGTGAGGTGATGGATGCATTAATTAACTGGATGGGATGGGGGGAATCTTTTCATAATGTCTGTATATGTCAAATTGCCAGGATGTACACTTTAAATACCATATAACTTTATGTGTCAATTATACCTCAATAAAGCTGAATTTAAAAAAAAACAGGGCTTCCCTGGTGGCGCAGTGGTTGAGAGTCCGCCTGCCGATGCAGGGGACACGGGTTCGTGCCCCGGTCCAGGAAGATCCCACGTGCCGCAGAGCGGCTGGGCCCATGAGCCATGGCCGCTGAGCCTGTGCGTCCGGAGCCTGTGCTCCGCAACAGGAGAGGCCACAACAGTGAGAGGCCCGCGTACCGCAAAAAAAAAACAAAAAAAGAACAAAGTGGAGGGAGGAGAAAAGTGGAGCCTTCTATGACTTGTCTGGTTTTCCTTTTAGGCTAAAATTAAAATGTTGGTCCTCCAGACACCTCCTACCTGCTCAACATCTGTTCACTCCTGGTCAGGATGCCTTTTCTTGGTTCTTTTTCCTACCGAACTCTATTTATAGAAGTGTTGTTTCTGTTCCAGAGCTCACATCTCATTTGTAGATTCCAACAGTCACACTGACCCTTCTAGTTTATTCATCCCCATCTTCCTCCTCCTGCCTACTAGTCAATCAACAGACAATGACTGTGGGTAATTTAACAGCCTTCCTTAGCTCCAGAGCCCCCTCAAATGAAAACCACAAGGAGTTTTTTCCTAGATATCCCAAAGGAAGGCAGTATAACATATGGGCATGAAAATAGACTTTCATGTGGAGAAAAGGGAACCCTCCTATACTGGTGATAGGAACGTAAATTGATACAACCACTATGGAAAACAGTATGGAGGTTCCTTAAAAAACTAATATAGAACTACCATATGATCCAGCAATCCCACTTCTAGGCATATATCCAGAGAAAACCATAATCTGAAAGGCTACATGCACCCCAATGTTCATTGTAGCACTATGTACAATAGCCAAGACATGGAAGCAACCTACATATCCATCGACAGTGGAATGGATAAAGAAGATGTGGTTCATATATACAATGGAATATCACTCAGCTATAAAAAAGAATGAAATAATGCCATCTGCAGCAACATGGACGGACCTAGAGATGATCATACTAAGTGAAGTAAGTCAAAGACAAATATCATATCACTCATATGTGGAATCTAATTTTTAAAAAGATACAAATGAACTTATTTACAAAACAGAAGCCGACCTACAGATATCAAAAACAAACTTGTGATTACCAAAGGGGAACATTTGTGGGGGGGGGCATAAATCAGGAGCTTAGGATGAACACACACACACTACTGTATATAAGGTAGATAACCGACAAGGACCTACTGTATAGCATAGGGAACGCTACCCAATATTCTGTGATAACCATATGAGAAAAGAATCTAAAAAAGAATAAATATATGTATATGTATGACTGAATCACTTTGCTATACACCTGAAACTCCCACATTATAAATCAATATACTCCAATAAAATTAAAATACTAAAAAAAAAAAGAGTGCAATTCTAGTTACAAGAGACATGGATTGGGGTCTTGCCCTGCATTTCAGATGTCTCAGCTGCAAAACCCCATGTGGCTACAGCCAGCATGCATGAATCTGTTGTGAACTGGGAGAAGGCCCTTAAACCTCCCAGTGGACACAGTATGGGCAGTGGAACAGAAGCTGGATTTCATGCCCCACTTACCCCTTTGCCCAACTGTATGCAGCCACCCTGGAAATAATCCAGTACTTATTTCATAGGTGTTTTGAGATACAAAGTGCTTAGCCTAGTGCTTGGCACATGGTAAGCACCCAACATATAGTAACTTTTTCTTTCTATCCATCAGACAAAGCACTGCCAGGGCGCTATTCTCTAATCTTGTTCTTCCATTTCACAACAAACAAATATCGAAACCTTCACATAAGTGGAATGTTTTATCAACTCATCTGAAAAACTCACTGAAAATATTTTGAATGTTATGAAGTGAAAGTGGAAATATTTATAAAAAGACTTCATCAGTATTTCCCCAAATTAAATGGCACTGGAGAATGGATAAAGAATATTCTTTTTATCGCTTTCTGGTGTTAAGACAACAGCCCCTAAATGGAGTCACTTAGGAGACCCCTGTCACAAACTGAGACTTAACTACAACTTCAGCTCTCCCAGAAATGGAATCTTAAACCAGACAATCAAGAATCACCAGATCGGCTTCCCTGGTGGCACAGTGGCTGAGAATCCGCCTGCCGATGCAGGGGACGCGGGTTCGTGCCCCGGTCTGGGAAGATCTCACATGCCACAGAGCAGCTGGGCCCATGAGCCATGGCCGCTGAGCCTTCGCGTCCGGAGCCCGTGCTCCGCAATGGGAGAGGCCACGACAGTGAGAGGCCCGCGTACCGAAAAAAAAAAAAAAAAGAAGAATCGCCAGATCAGTACTAGTTAGGTAATCTGCCTGATACGCCCCTGCCATCCCCTAAAGGAAAGTAACTTTGCAATAACCAACCTGCTTTTTTGTCTACTATAACTTCCTGGTTCCTGCTCCCTTCTGGCTATAAAAGTCTTTCATTTTGTGTGGTTCTGCGGAGCTCCTTTTTCTCTGCTAGATTGGATGCAGCCTGATTCAAATCTATTTTTGCTCAAATAAACTCTGCAAGTTTTTAATATGCCTTAGTTTATCTTTTAACATTGGACAGTATCAAGTAACTTGACATTTTCCAAAGAAAATCATCTACAGAACATTCCGTGGTTTCTTGAAATAAAATTTTTCTTGAACAAAAGTTTTAAAATAGGAGCTTAATATTATATGATGTTAAGAAACTACTGTTGTTTGTTAGGTATGATAGATACTGGTATGGTGGTTATGTAGGAAAATATTATTTTTGGAGATGCATGCTAAAAAATTTAAGAATGAAGTATAGCATTAATTTATTTTAAAATAGTTCAGCAAGAATGTCTGTCATGTCAATAGAAAGTTTACATAAAAATAATTCAGCTGAGAAATGAAGTAAATATGGAAAAAATGTTCATATTTATTGACTGGGAGAGATGGATATTGTACACTTACTGTGGCATTGTTTCTACATTCTGTGTCTGAAAATCTTCATTAAACAGGAAAAAATAATAAGGTGGAGAAACCAAGCCCCTGGCCAAAAAGACTTTTTTAAGAACTCAGTTCTTAATACCCAACTCTACCTCAGAAAGTGTTTAAATAACATTTGGCCTTTTTGGCTATGTGCACAGAGGAATCAAAATTCTCCATCAACCAAAACACAGAATTCTCTCGATAATGAATCCTCATAATTATCCAAAGTAAGCAACAGTGACCAGATTGTTTCTATTATTATTTGATTATTATTGGCTCCTTTCTTCTCAAGGGGACTTATCCTCAAGCATGCATTTGTATACATCAATTTAATATTGAAGGAGAGCAGAATATACCACCTCAAATATGCCCCTTTGGCATAAGGATTACTGTAGGCTGATTATTTTTAGGAAACAGCAGACATAAGAAGAGTTCTGAAAACTGAGTAGAAGTTACCCTTTTGTGAGAGACATTTACGTATACAAGGGAAATCTCTATCTGTAAAGGGGTCTCCCTCTCTTACCCAGGAGGAGATGGATGACTCTAAATCTCTAGAAACTCTTGTCAATGAAGAAGGCGATGACTTAGACCTGCATAACAACCTTACCCTTGTTTACTGTGTTTTCCGGGTAACCTCCCATATTTGATTCCTCTCCCTCCCCAATATCTTCTTTTGTCTTTAGCTAGAGATGTTAAGTGAGGGGTTGGACCATTTTAGGGAGTTTCTCAGTTTCCCTAGGTAGCTTCCATGTTACAGGAGGTACACGTGTTATTAAATGTCTGTTTGTTTTACTCCTGTTGGCCTGTCTTTTTATTACAGGGGTGCCTCAGCCAGGAATTTAGATGGGTAGAGGAAAAATTATTTTTTCTCACTCACAATATATAATTGCCTGTACTTCACTATTTATTTTTAGTTTATTTTTGAATTGACTTTATTAATAACTTTGCTTCATTCTACTGAATTTCATGATTATTTTCTATTTATGGCAAGTGATCCTATTTTCCCTTTACAGTAATTTCCTTTTCAAGTAAGTTTATTTAAGTAAAAAATGCTCCATAAAACATTAGTCTCAAAATATGTTCCCAGAAAAATAAAAAAAATGCTTCTCAGTACAATGAGTTTGGAAAAAGCTGTCTACTACATCACCCTCTAAGAAATTCACAATGCACATTAGCATATTAAAAGCTTGGGGAAGGTCTGCAATAAAGAAGCTCATTTAATTTTGGGAACTGCTCATGTAAATGTATTTGACCAGAAAACTTTTTTTTTTTCTTAAATAAAGCTATTAACATTGAGATATATTTTAGGAACCACTAGTGGTAAGGGATTTCATGTTTAGAGAAGAAGGGCTTGCCTGGATTAATGAGGGATAGACATCAACTGGGGCCTGCCTTTCTCCTTCCCCTCCCAAGCTTGGTCCTTTCTGAGGACCGGAGGCCCAATAAGCTGACAAAACGCCAGGAGCTGATATGGAAGAGAGAAGACCCAAATAAGAGACAAGATGTTGACTAGCTCAGCAGCAGGTCAGATCCCATAACAGAAATAACTCAGCAGGAATCTCAGTGGCAGTTGACTCTGCATAAGCAGACCGGAAGGGAGGAGGATTGAAGACTGAGTTAAGGGAAAATGAAGTTGCTCTGTAAGTTACAAAAGTAGCTCAGTAGAATTCAAGTTTGAGTTTTAGGAGTCTTGCTTGCTTTCAAAATGCATTCTAGACATTAACCCTCAAATACGGGTTACCATTTGATTTTCTGACATCTGCCTACTCTGTGCCATGTACTTGAAAATAATCTAGGTGATCAAAACTCCTGGCTAAATGGTGAAAAAGTGCGCATAAAATTAAAAAAGAACTTTAAAGAATTATTTTCAATGTCTGCTTAAGGTTTGTTCAAATCTGCCTGTTTAGTAAAAATGCTTTAAAAAAGTATCAAAAGGTCCAAAATTCAGAGAGAAACATATGAGTGGAATGAAGAAGAAGATCATCTGAAATATATGGAAATGGGTTCATTTTGTAGGCCCAAGATGCAAAATGCAAAGAAGACATGGAAAAGAGTTTCATCTATAAACCCTGAAATGGTAAACACAATAGCATCGGACCAGGAACACTGAGACTCCCTGGGACGAACAGCACTCAACTATGAAAGGCTTGATGCATTTCCAAAGAAAAGAAGAGAAGCCCCAAAAGACATCTATGTGCTAACACACAGCAAGCATGTTGTTAATGTTGTCATGTTGTCAGCCATTAATTTCTTCACAGAACCCATTTTATCAATTTTTTTCCCCAATATCTCTCGGTGTGATATGCCTGGGAGGGCTTATATTCTTCCATTATGTTGGAAAGAAAAAGGAAATGACTTGAGAAATTCAAGCTGATTCACTGCAGTAGACAACAGCTGAAGAATTGGGGAAGGAAGCCAACATTTTCCCAAAACACGTAAATTAAAGAAATCTGAAAGAGAAGAAAAAATCCCTAAGTTTCCCTTGTTTTTCTAAATATGAATGTGCTACAAGCAGACTATGAATTCCTGACAGTGTGAGAACCAGCAATGTCAATCATTTTCAGATACTGGGAGCTCTACGTTATGCCTGCTTATCCCCATAAAATCTTCTAGTCTTTCCATAACCAACCAGACTTGTTTTCTCCTGGAGTGGGTATGAAGGCAGAGATGTCATGAGTAAGCTTGGTGTGTAGTGACATGGCATGTGACACTGTTACAACATGATGGGATTTTAGGGCCCACCAACATCACATCACCCATGCTCAACTTCACTTAGGAGTGAACTGCAGAAGTAAAGAGAAAAATACAGTTCAAGTGGAGTTGAACAATCTTATAGATCTTCTGGAATGGTCTGAGTCTACAAGCCAAGATCTCTTTCTCCTTCAAGGCTGTTCACCCTGCCTCTCAGAGCCGAGAACACATTCTCTGTTCATCCATTTTCCCGTCTGCAAAATGAAAGTAGTGAAGGGATGATACCCCCTCAGGCATTTCCAGGTTTTTAACGCTATAGAAGTTTCTTTGTCTAGATTCATTTTTGCTTTTCTTTTTTATTAGGCCTCCCAGTCTCAGCCAGAAACTCTCCTTGGATGTCACTGTCTTCTGTAATCACCACCCACAAAATGACTTCACCACACTTGCTTTACATGATGATCCGTGAGGAAGCAGTTAACACACAGCTGAGAAAACACTGAATCCCAAATGCAATTGCTCTGACATGGCATTTCCTAGATTCCACAATCACTAGAGACCAGAGACAGACTATCTGGGCACGGAGCTTCCTCTATGCAAAGAAATAAGCTACTTGGCTCCTCTCTCCTACTCTAGACACTAACACTTACCTCAGCTGGGCTGTGCCCTTGGGTGAATATTGGACTGTGTTCTTTAAGGCACCTTTGGGCTTCAACAATCTGTGATTCTAAGCTGACTTCATCATTTCTGAACTCTTAGTCTAGTTCCATGGGATATAGTAACACATCTAGGGCTTGCTGAGTAGCCTAGAGCGTGAGTCCTCAGAGCCAAGGGAAGAAGAGGCTCACCCTTTGGGTAATGTTTGGGGAACTTTGAGACAAAAATTTAAAACAAGCTTATCACATACTGACAGTATGGTCAGAAAAATCTGCTTCCCTCCAATGGATTTGAACTAAGATCATGAAGGCATTTTCAGCAAGCCCAACTCGCCAAAACCATCAACTCACAACCTTCTTGTTAGGAAAACAAGGTTTTCTGTTTTGTTTTGTCTTTGTCTTTATTTCCCAAATCAGCTGCCTATATCTGAATGGTGTAGAGACAAATATAAATGACATAAAGTAAGAGGCTCAATTCTCCCTGTTGAAAATAAGGGAATAAATAGACTTCCCCCTAGAATTTCCTTTACCTAGGGCATTTACCTTAGAAAATGTGTAATTCTAAGTTCTTTCTCTGTCTTTTTGAAATGTATATAAATCTTTTTAGACACTACATAAGGCTGGGCACAG
Source organism: Aethalodelphis obliquidens (assembly GCF_003676395.1). Lineage (NCBI taxonomy): Eukaryota > Metazoa > Chordata > Mammalia > Artiodactyla > Delphinidae > Aethalodelphis > Aethalodelphis obliquidens. Next base: position 9,700,597 of record NW_020837955.1, on the reverse strand, counting down.
CATGACCCATGACCCTAAGTGTCTGCTATGATTAAGTGTGATCATGCCCCAGGAAAACTCGGCTTCACATGCCATGCTTCTGAAACAAAAGAGTTCAAATGACTCAAAGTGCCTAGAACAGTCCTTGACACTTGCTAGCTATTATCTTCATCATCCCTGAAACCAGCAGTTTTCTCCCTGCTATACCCAGTCTTTGGGCTCTGAGAAGCCTGTTAGAAAATCCAAGTTGTGGATCTGCACAGCTGAGGACCAGACCCTAAACTCCAGTGACCTCCACCAAGGCTCAATCACCCTAGTGCATCCAAAGAAACAGCTCATTCACATCCACGACTTCTTTGGTCATCTCCTTAACTTTAATATATTGAAATGAAGAAAAACAAAGACTTAAGACCCAATTGATCTAATTAATCAGACTGTGCTTAGCTATATTTTTTCATATTTAATGAAATCATGGAAAAATTTCCTAAGACATTAGGACTGAGACACTGAAAAAGTCTTTTCTGTAAGATGACATAGGTCAACTTTTTGACCAAGACCTATGCAACAATTCCCTGGCTTCTCTCAAAGCCCCTGTCTTAGTCAGTATCAACTTATTCTCTTTCCAGGGAAATCCTAGTGGAGTTATCATTAGAGTGACCATAAATTGTATTGCCCGACCACAACAAGCGTAAGGGGAGCTATAAGTAATTATGCCAAAACAACAGGCATAAGCCACAATGGTTCTTCTGCAGATATATGATTATCCTACCCTCTGAAAAGTTTGTCTGAACAATTCCCCATTTAGGACGTTCGCTCTCCTCCATGCGTTGGTCAAGTCCCTGTCTCCAGTTCAGTAGAATAGAGGGGTTTTTTGAGGTAAGAATACAATAAGTAATTCCACATCAAAGGGTCATTCTCCATTTCCGTGGCTACCACACAATGAATATATTAATTTATAATTTACTCCTGCCTGTTCCAAAAATATTTAAACGTGTCTTATGGCCACTTAAAATTGAACAAGATACATAAATTCCAAGTAGGTAAGAAAAAAATAATATTTGTAGAGTGGTTACTCTGGAATGAGCACAGTGCCAGGCACTTTATATACACGATCTCAATTAAACCTCCTAGAATCAATACCTTCCGCATGAGGAAAGCAGGGCATAAAGAGGGTGAGCCCTTCATCCAAAGTCACATAGCTTGTAAATGTCAGAACCTGGATGTGTTTTACTGCAGTGATGTGTTCTTTAATAAAAATTTCTAATTTGGTTATCTTTGTGTTCTGTTTCATTTTTATCAGTATTTAAAACTGGATACGCTCTTACTTCTAAATAAGTCCTTTTTTTCTTGAGATGAGTAAATGTATTATGATTGGATTAAATGATAAATTAGCATTTTACTTCTTTCACTAACACAAGGGCCCATGGGATTTTTGTACTTAAAGGATTGTTAACGATCTTTGGTAGTTCCTACAATGATTAGTGATGAAATGCCTCAAAATGTTTTGGAACAAAATTAATTTCTTTTTTTAAAAAAATTTAATTGTATAAGCTGTCATTAAGTTCTATAAAATCCTCAAATTGCTTTCCTAAGATTAAGAGCAACTTGGAAGTATGTATACTCAATTTAACGAGTTTATATAACATAAATCATATTCTTTATTTCTGTGTTCCTGAAAATCAGTAACTTTGTTGATATCCATAGCCTCAAAAAATGATAAATTTGCAGATTGTGTGTTTTTGCCTGTGAAAATCTAATTCATCCACAATACTGAAGAAGGAAAGTCATTAACCTGAAGTTGGAAGATGACATGGGAAATGTTAAAAGCATAAATAAACCATCTTTCCATTTATCAAGCACCAACAGTCACATCAGAGAGATGTACAGAGTCTTCAAGAGCTGTCCTGGCTGTCCAAGAAAAAGTGACGTCACTTTTCCAAATCCTGATCTCCTGAAGTTAAAGTGTCACCTCATCCGTGACACTGATCTCTAATAACCTAATAACTCTAATCACTCTAATCACTCTAATAACCCTGATCTCTAATAACCTCTACCCCCACTCCTGGAGCCTGGTAATGTAAAAGTAAGTGCTTTTTCCTCAATGTCCAAAAGACCTTATCGGCTCCCTGGATGTGCAATAACCTTGTTACAAATGTCACCTGTGTTAGTAAGGAACTGATCCTGGATTACTTTAATCCTTTTTACTTCAACATGGTCTGATCAAACTGAGCATTTTGAAAGAGGAAAGTGGACAGAGAAAAAACGCAACACCAATCATCCGTCTCTCCCATTCTTTTATCCTAGTCTCAGGAAAGGATATATACATATCCTTTATATATATATATATATCAATGACCTAGGCATTCTGAAGATGAAGATGGACGGTGGTGGATGCAGTATCCACACCCCACCCCCAGCTCCACCCCACTCCTAAACTGTGATTAGGCTGGATTGAGCTTTACTGTGATTACTGGATTGGTTAGGAGAAAGTTGGAAGAATAGGGTGGGATCTCAGAAGACCAGAGGATGGATCTGGTTGACCTCCAAGGCGCACCATGTGACTGCAGTATAGTCTTTTCATGGTCTGGTCCACATTCTCTGTTCCACTGGCTCCTTCCATTAGGCCCAGTTCATTTGTCCACCCTCACTAATGTGTGAGAAATTGAGGTTTACTGCTCACTGACCTACTCAATGACTGTTCAAAGAAGGTCCAGTGATTAGTAGTTCAACTGCTTGATCTTGCTTGGAAAGACCTAGTTTATTAGGCAGTAAAACCTAAAGCAATTGCGGCCGTGATAGGCTGACCAGTTAAAATCTGTATTTACTCTATGTACTTAAAGGGGTATGTTATCAACCAAAACATATTCAACATCTAAACCCAAATCTATGTAGTGAGGGATCTAATTTTACCTTTCCTCAAGGTATGATAATCTCTACTTTTTGATAGAAATATTCTCCTATAAACATTTAGGATCTTCTGCTTTATTCTAAAATTTCAATCAGGCATATGTGTACCCAGTAGTGTCCTGAATGAACAAAGATGAGATAGGTATCAATGTTTAATTTTCCCATGTTCAACAGCAATGGCTCACATTCCCAGAAGTCACTGTGTGGAAGAAGGAGGTTCTTCAGTTGCAAAGGAGCTTGTCCTTCTTTTCAGGAGCTCTGAAAGCTCCCACCTGTGCCAGACTTACTCTACCACTAGAGTCGTTTCATGTCATTTCCCTGCCCTGCCGTGGTACTGTAAGGAGGCGCTCTAGCAATCCATATGACAGTCCTTTGATTCTAGGAATGGAGAAAACATGGAGCCCAGCTCTGCCTTTACTTTTCTGAGCCCTACTTACCCCATTTGTGAGCTAGAATGTCCAATAATGGCCAGCATTCACTAAGTGCTATGTGTTATGCCCAGATCTAAATCTTCACTGGCATTGGCTCAGCTAACCCTTCTAAGCAACTCCATGAGGTTGCTCTTATTATAAACCTGTCCTATGATGAGATCCACAAAGCCAAGAGAAATTAAACAGTTCACCCCAGGTCACACAGCCAGTGAGAGGGAGAGCTGGGATTGGAACCCAGGTGATCCGACTCCACGGATGAGCTTTCGAACCCTACACTCTATGTCTACAGTGGTTCCTTCTAGCAGAGTCAACCCGAAAGCCTAAAAGATGTACTATACTGTGTTTTAAAATCTTGGAATAATTTCCTTTATATCATCTATCATCTCCAGGCAGGTACTACTTGCCTGCTAATTCTCACTCTGCCCTGCTGACTTCTCCACCTTGGTCCAGTCCTACGCCCTGACAACATCTGTGCTTGGGATCCCTAGCCTCAGATAATCCATGAGCACACATTCATCAGAACCCAGCACATCTCTGAGCCTGAAGAAACCTGCTCACCACCAGGAAACTCTGTATTCCAAAAGGCCGAAGATCTTCCAGGGACATTCTATTTGAAGAATAAGTGCCTTCCCCTGGATCTGAAAAGTCTACAAATCCTGAACATCTTCTTCCTGCAGTTCAAATATTTGAAACTGTTTTTACAGCTTAAATTGCCTCGTACCCCAAGGCAAGAGCAAGATTAGTCAAAGAGCTAATTATGCAGTTATCTCTATTAGATTTCTTCAGCCTAACAGATTCCGAAAGCACTTGCCTATCTACTATGGAGAAAACATTGATTTCCGTGGTTAGGCACCCACCGGGCAGAAATTTCAGAACAGGCTCCACTGTATTACACGTGGATTTGAATAATAATGCTGGCTAGAGTGACCACTGCAAAGACCCAATGTGAGGCTGTCTGAAGCTGTTTTATTATAGTCAGGCAGCTACTTACCCCCTTCCCACTGGCCCACCAGTAGTACCAGAGTATGCTAGGAATAGCACAGAATCCTCACCGGATTTTTTGGCTTCCTTTCTACTTGCTGGTGGGAGGATGGGCTGGCAAAACATTTGAGTGGGTTGGAATGCTTTCATAATTAAGTAGCAGCAGTGCAAGGGTCTGTTTCTTTCCAATATTAAAAAAAAAAATTTTAAACTCTCGGTATGTGTTTGAGAGTTAATGGACACAAGTTTAAAGACCCTTTTATACCCAAAAGCTAAACTGTACAAATAAAAGAGTAACATTCGAAAAGAGAGAAAAAACTTAAGACCAGAAACACAGCCAAAGTCACTGCGAATGTGCTTTTCACTTATCAGCTGAATCTCCACTTCCCATGACCAGCTTGTTTAAGGATGCCTAAGTTGTAGAGCAACCTCTGCTACAAATTAGTTATATAATTTTGACCAAATCACTAAACTGCCCTACTTCTGCTTACTTATTAAAAATGAGAGAGGTAACAGCCTCAAAAACATCACTCATCTGAAAATAGGGGCTTTGAGTCAATATAGGTCTGCTGTTTTTTTCTGACATCTTTATTGGAGTACAATTGCTTTACAATGGTGTGTTAGTTTCTGCTATATAATGAAGTGAATCAGTTATATATATACATATATCCCTATAGCCCCTCCCTCTTGCATCTCCCTCCCACCCTCCCTATCCCACCCCTCTAGGTGGTCACAAAGCACCGAACTGATCTCCCTGTGCTATGCAGCTGCTTCCCACTAGCTAGCTATTTTACATTTGGTAGGTGATATGTCAGTGCCACTCTCTCACTTCGTTCCAGTTTTCCCTTCCCCCTCCCCGTGTCCTCAAGTCCATTCTCTACGTCTGCGTCTTTATTCCTGTCCTGCCCCTAGGTTCTTCAGAACTTTTCTTTTTTAGATTCCATATATATGTGTTAGCATACGGTACTTGTTTTTCTCTTTCTGACCTCATTCAGATCCTGGCTTCCACATGTATTACCTATGTGACTCTAGTAAAGTATAACTTCTGTAAGCCTCAGTCTTTTCACCTACGAAACGGGCACTAATACATCTGCCTTACAGAGTATTGTAAGGAATGAACTAGATAACGCACATCGAGTGTCTGGCACAGTGGTTCTTACCAGGGGCAACTGTGCCCCCACCCACACAGGATATATTCAACAATGTCTGAAAACACTTGAGGTTGTCACAATGGGAAATGCTAATGGCATCTGATGAGTAGAGGCAAAGAACGCTTCTCAACATCCTACGTGCACAGAAAAGCATCCCACAGCAAAATGTGAGTCTTGTGAAGGTTGAGAACCCCAGAACATAACATCTGTCTGGCTCACCACAAGCACTCAGTAAATGGTGGTGATGATGGTTCTTGTTGGCTCCAGAGACCAATAAATTGGAAAGAGTACAAATATCCTGGAGCATGTAAACACTCTATGAGGGTACATTTTCCTTTTGAAGAGAGACAGGTTTTCTTTTAGGGCTCTTCTCTGAACAGATCAGAAAAGCTCTGGGTCTGGCATGAGGCCTGTGTCTTCACACCTAAGTCCTACAGACACCAACACAGTGTTTATCCCATATCCCAAGTCCAAATTCAGCCAATAAAATAAGGTCCTGGAATTTTCCACTGTTCTATCAACCTAATCAGAAAGGGCTCCAAATTTAATTAATTTGCATTAAAATTCCTCCCTTTTCAAATTAATAATCTACTGTAGGTCAACCATAAATCATTTACTCCAAAAAGTCCTATGCAGTAATTACTCCTTTCCAATTCAGTGCACTAAATTAGATTATAATTATTAGTCACACTTGGAGCTTTTATTTAGACTCCAACTCCAGCCAACACAAAACAATGTTTAGAATGTTTATAAGCACTTTCTTTCTATTTAACTTGACAGGCTTTTTTTTGTTTGTTTTTAAACATTCAATAGAAATCATTCTATAAAAGTTGGGTTTGCTTGACGTCACGCAAATTACAAGAATGAACAACCTGGCTGACACCCACGCACACGGTTCCTTAACCCCCGTGGACTGGCAGGCCAGAAGAAGGTGATGTTATTGAAGGGTAATAAGAGGTCCACTGGCCCTAGATTTCCCTTCCAATGGGTCTATAAGACAACCTGAAATTCTCGTGTGTTTATTTGTGCTTTACTGTTAGTGTCCATGCCCACCGTAGCATGGTGATAAGAAGAATGAACTTTGAAGTCAGGGTTCATATACCTGTCCTAACCTGTTCATCTACCAGCAATAGGGCCTTGGGAATATCCTTCTTCAGGATTCAACTTCTCATTTGAAAATTGCATATTATATTAACAGTATTTATATCAGAGTTGTGGCGAGAGTGAAATAAAATAATACCCAGGACCCAGTAAAAGCTTAATAAATATTGCCCACTATTGCGCCATTATCAGGGCAAGGTTCACCACTGTAGACTTAGTCCCCAGTTCACTGCTTGCAGAGATTATGGGCTCAATTAACAGTTGTTGAATGACTGAATGTCAGACTGAATGCCTGAATGACAGGCAGGGTGACACTGGGCAGTTTACTCAGCCTCCTTGCACCTCTATTTATTTATCTACACGGGGAAAAGGTTTATTATGAAAATGAAACAAGATTGTATTTGTGTCAATGCTCGACACAGAGCATTTGTTATTATTAAAATTACTACCGTTATTAACTATGTGTGCCTTAAATAAATCTCTTAATTCTGAGCTCTGGTTTCCTTATGTGAAAACAGAGACATTGGTTCAATTTCTCAGGGAGCTGGTCTAAGATAGTGTGGAGGGTTCATCAAGAAGATGCGATGACAGGAGGGAGGGACAACTAGTGGAGTGAGGGGATTTACAAAGGACTTATAATGAGGAACTATGGAGTATGAGTACGAATGGCAGTGAGGAGGCAAAGGGTAAATCGATGAGGAAAAATCTGCAGGCTCACTGGAGTGGAGTCCTCCTGTTCTCTGCTAAAGGGAGAATGCTAGCAGGCTGGCAGTCAGAGTGGGATGTTTGAAATGAGCTTTTGGAAGAGGGATGGGTAGGGTGCAATGCCAGTTCCTCCCATAATACTTTATACACATTAGCATGCCAAAAAATTTGCCGTTGAGTAATTATCTTGAGCTATTCCTTTTTCTGGAAGAGCTTGAGAGAAATTTTTCAACCATCAACGAAAATGTTTCCCACACACTCCTTCTCGCTGTCTTACTGATGTGCAGAATCAGTGTTGCTTCTATATTATTCTATCAATAAATACTCATTGAGGGCCTCCTATGTACCAGGCACAGTTCTATACTCTTGGGACATCATACTGTATTCATCTCCCCAAATGGAATTTCATTTTATATGGTTCAGTTGAATTTTCATGAACCAAAAAATGATCTCTGCCTGTGTGGCACTTACATACGAATGGAGAAACACGGTACGATGAACAGTAAACTTAAGTCATTAATAAGTTACGTATAATATACAGAAAAGATAAGCGTTATGGAAAAGGTAGAGTAGAGCCAACAAAGGAAGAACAGGAGTGTTACTGAGTCTGATTTTAAATAGGATGTAGGATGTTCAGGGTAAGCTTCACTGAGGTGACCATTAAGTAGTATTCAAAGGAAAAATCCAACTCTGTCTTCTCTAGGGGATCAAACTCTTCTTTTTTTCTTTGCCGCTAACGTGACTGAGCAGCTGACTACCCAAGGCATCCTTCTAGCTCTCAGCATTTGGGTGGTCCAGATCATCACTATCTGTTTCCCTATCTCTAAACATGATTTTCTCTCTCCAGCAGAATAAAATTCCCATCATGAAGAAGCTATGATAAAACCCATTATGTAATCCCCTAACACTGCTGAAGAAAACACCCCCCCTAGTTTGTCGGGATAACGTCAGCTCTTCAGATGGCCGATCCTCCCTCTCGGGCTCTGGGGATGGGACCACGTACCTATGGCAATAGGAAACTGGCACCAGCACTACCAGCAGTAGTTTATGCACTACCCACCTAAAAACCACTTGGGTTTCTCTGGCTCCTAAAATAACTACAAGATAGAATACAGTAGGTGTGAAAGTATACCTTTCAGGCATAGACCTGAGTCCATTTCTCACCCAATTACATCAACCATAGAGGAGACTAGAAACAAGTTACCATTAGCCCAGTGACCCCCCCTTGGGCCTCTGCAGGAATAAATGCAGACCATCCCTGGAAGATCAATGAGGATAAGATCCCATTAACTTCACCTGAAAGGGATGTTAGCAACTGCTATTGGTTTAGTGAAACACGGAGATCAAGAAACGAACAGAAGACCTGAAGCAAGAAGTGACAAACAGCGGACAAACAGTGGTGCCAGGAAAACACCCCAATCCATAACCGCATCTGGTACATGGATTCCCAGACCCTGTTTACCAGCTTCTCAATTTGATACCAGAGAAGTAACAGCTAAAGGCTCCAAAAGTAACTCCTAAGAAACGAAGAAACTGAGTTTTAATAAAGAGATATTTCTCCACTCAACTAATAAAGCTTACCTGTAAATGTTTAGAAGAAACATCGGTAAAAATACATATGTCAGGGTGATTGCCACGAAAGAGTAAGAAAGAAAGCAAACATCTATCCATCTACTTAAGTTAATCAGGACAAACTCAACTAGACAATTTGAGCCCCTAAAGAAGAAATCATTCCTATCTAGTATGCAATTAAGATAAGAGCTTAAATAGTTTAAGCTAGCTCTTATATATTTACATAATTGCTTCATCCCGTGCTTTCCAGCCACACTGTGAATGTTTTTTGAGTTGGGAAGAGTCTTCACTCACTCAGCTCAGTATTCTCCTTAATGCCTAAAACAAAATCAGTTAAAAACTCAAGAGCAGAATCACTTTCAAAGCATTTTTAATGCAACCTCAATTTTGATTTGATAATTCAAGATCAATTCTGCACACATAATTGTTTGAGCTTTGGGCTTCCTGTTACACTACAAAGCATACCAAAACTGTTGGGAGTTTTCCAGTATGAAGGAGAAAATGAGTTTTTTAATCTTTTAAAGAAAATAATAAAATATTTCTTGCAATTGAACCAGTCATTTACGCTAGTGCAAGCATATGGTTTAAAAATCAATAAAGATTGAATAAATGCTTTTCTTATTTGAAATGGTACTGAATCAATATTCACCTGGGCTAGGCTTAGAAATAATCTAGCCTAGTAGTTCTTGTCCTCTTTTGGGTCAGGACCCCTTTTGAGAAACTAATAGAGGAGATCCTCTCCCTCCAAAACCCACATATGTATAATTTCAAAAGGTTCATGGACCCAGGTGCTCTGTGGAACCTATATCCAAAATTCTGTAATCAAGATCAAAACCTTTCTTTTTTGATTAAAATAATCTATGGCTTATAAAAGGTAAGGAATTTAATGTCAAACAAGCACTTAAAATGGAAGCGCAAGGTTAGCCTAATTCCCAGAACCTATTTCCTACTATGCCACATCATCTCTGAGAAGGAACTACAAAGCCACTGTCACTCACAGTTCTCTTATTTTCTCAAGTTTTACTCAAATATAGAAACACAATAGAATAGTATTTTCCATGCTGACATACCATGGGACAGCTAGCAAGGGGGGAAAAAGGAATAATTAATTTCTACTTCCTAGAGATTTACAAAGAACCTCAACATATTAAAAGGTTCTGAGGAGTCCTGCTGCAAGGTTTCTTAAGACCTAGACTGAAATCCCTGAATGTCACACTTCCACTACATTCTGTTAGTCAAGCCAATCACTAAGGCCAGCCTGTATTGAAGGGGAGGGGAGTTAGACACCACCTCTTGAAGAAGGAACAGTAAAGAGCCTGTAACATTTTATTTCACACCTAACACGTTACTTTGTATTAGAATTGCCTGTTTACTTGACCCTCTGTCCTATTATACTCTCTTTGGGGGTATTACTCTTTGGGGGTGCCTTGGTCATTACTGTATTCTAATAGGAGTCATATAGCTGTTTGTTAAATGTTTACATACAGAAAGAAAAGAGATAATAGAGTGGTTGAAATTACAAGGAGAACAAATGATGGGTAGAACCAAGTTCCTTATGAGATCAAAAGGACCTGAACAAGGTGTAGGAATTAATCTTAGGAAAGAGGAGAAAAAACTCCACAAAAGAGAAAGGAAAGACTGTAAAGTTGAGATAAGCTTGTGATCAGAAACAGGGGCAATGGGGAATTACACAGCTTGAGGGGATCTATGTAAAGTAGGGAAGGAAAGTAGAGCTGCATTCTAGCTCATAATGCCCTAATTTCTTCAGGGACTTATTCATTTATTATTGCTACATGCCAAATAGGTATGCATTCGGTAGAACACTACTACAGGCTAGTGATTTCTGCCAATAGCAGGGTGAGCATATCAATTATCAAACATTTTGAAGGACTCCTCGATCTTGATTATAGAAATGTTTTATAAAATCACTCCAGTTATTTAAATGTCCATTATTTAGAAGCAAAATGAATTTGGGGAAAAGTCTTAAGGCACCCCACTATTGCCTGCCCTTCAACCTCCTCTTGACTCTGACATATAACCACAAAGCCACAAAGAAATTTGTGGTTGAGAGTAGCTTCAGAAAGAACATAGTGAGTGGGGTGAAATGATTTTAATTAATAACCAATGACACATTGTAAGCAAAATATATACACTAACTTCCTCCTCCTAGAATCCAGAGTCAGGAAAAATATTACATCCTTTAATGAACTTTCCTTTTTCTTTAATTTGTTAAGTATTGTTTCTTTTATAACCACAATAACAGAGCTTAACTTAGGACATGATGACAATAATTATCTCATCCTGAGTATCTAATATAACTATACCTCTCCTTTTTTAATTTGATTTGTGATTTTTTTTTGCAGTGAAACAAGTTTTATTTGTTTTACAGTATGCCAAATAATTTTCTTAAACTTTTCAACCAACTGTTTTGTTTGATATTACATATAATTAACATCCTCAAGTATACTGATCCTTTACACAGTCTGCATATACAATTAATCCCTTCTAATATCAACATTAATCTTTTTCTTTTAATTAATTTACTTTTTAAACATCTTTACTGGAGTATAATTGCTTTACAATGTTAGTTTCTGCTGTATAACAAAGTGAATCAGCTATACATATACACCATATCCCCTCCCTCTTGCATCTCCCTCCCACCCTCCCTATCCCACCACTCTAGGTCGTCATAATGCACCCAGCTGATCTCCCTGTGTGAAGCAGCTAGCTATCTATTTTACATTTGGTAGTGTATATACATCAATGCTACTCTCTCACTTCATCCCAGCTTACCCTTCCCCCTCCCCGTGTCCTCAAGTCCATTCTCTACATCTGCATCTTTATTCCTGTCCTGCCCCTAGGTTCTTCAGAACCATTTTTTTGTTTTTAGATTCCATATATGTGTGTTAGCTTACGGTATTTGTTTTGCTCTTTCTGACTTACTTCACTCTGTATGACAGTCTCTAGGTTCATCCACCTCACTACAAATAGCTCAATTTTGTTTCTTTTCATGGCTGAGTAATATTCCATTGTATATATGTGCCACAACTTCTTTATCCATTCATGTGTCGATGGACACTTAGGTTGCTTCTATGTCCTGGCTATTGTAAATAGTGCTGCAGTGAACATTGTGGTACACGTCTTTTTTTGAATTATGGTTTTCTCAGGGTATATGTCCAGTAGTGGGATTGCTGGGTAATATGGTAGTTCTATTTTTAGTTTTTTAAGGAACCTCCATACTGATTTCCATAATGGCTGTATCAATTTACATCCCCACCAACAACACAAGAGGGTTTCCTTTTCTCCACATCCTCTCCAGCATTTACTGTTTGTAGATTTTTTGATGATGGCCATTCTGACTGGGGTGAGGTGATAACTCATTGTAGATTTGATTTGCATTTCTCTGATGATTAGTGATGTTGAGCATCCTTTCATGTGTTTGTTGGCAATCTGTATGTCTTCTTTGGAGAAATGTCTATTTAGGCCTTCTGCCCATTTTTGGATTGGGTTGTTTGTTTTTTTGCTGTTGAGCTTCATGAGCTGCTTATATATTTTGAAGACTAACACTTTGTCAGTTGCTTCGTTTGCAAATATTTTCTCCCATTCTAAGGGTTGTCTTTTCATCTTGTTTATAGTTTCCTTTGCTGTGCAAAAGCTTTTCAGTTTCATTAGGTCCCATTTGTTTATTTTTGTTTTTACTTCCATTTCTCTAGGAGGTGGGTCAGAAAGAATCTTGCTGTGATTTATGTCATAGAGCATTCTGCCTATGTTTTCATCTCAGAGTTTTATAGCGTCTGGCCTTAGATTTAGATCTTTGATTTTGACTTTATTCTTGTGTATGGTGTTAGGAACTATTCTAATTTCATTCTTTTACATGGTCCTGTTTTCCCAGCACCACTTATTAAAGAGGCTGTCTTTTCTCTATTGTATATTCTTGCCTCCTTTATCAAAGATAAGGTGACCATAGGTGCATGGGTTTATCTCTGGGCTTTCTATTCTGTTCCATTGATCTATATTTCTGTTTTTGTGCCAGTACCATACCGTCTTGATTACTGTAGTTTTGTAGTATAGTCTAAAGTCGGGGAGCCTGATTCCTCCAGCTCCATTTTTCTTTCTCAAGATTGCATTGGCTATTTGGGGTCTTTTGTGTCTCCATAAAAAATGTGAAATTTTTTGTTCTAGTTCTGTGAAAATTGCCATTGGTAGTTTGACAGGGATTGCAGTGAATTTGTAGATTGCTTTGGGTAGTATAGACATTTTCACAATGTTGATTCTTCCAATCCAAGAACATGGTATATCTCACCATCTGTTTGTATCATCTTTAAAGTCTTTCATCAGTGTCTTATAGTTTTTGGTATACAGGTCTTTTATCTCCTTAGGTAGGTTTATTCCTAGGTATTTATACTTTTTGTTGCAATGGTAAATGGGAGTGTTTCCTTAATTTCTCTTCCAGATTTTTTGTCATTAGTGAATAGGAATGCAAGAGATTTCTGTGCACTAATTTTGTATCCTGCTACTTAACCAAATTCATTGATTAGCTCTAGTAGTTTTCTGGTAGCATCTTTAGGATACTCTATGTATAGTATCATGTCACCTGCAAACAGTGATGGTTTTACTTCTTTTACAATTTGGATTCCTTTTATTTCTTTTTCTTCTCTGATTGCTGTGGCTAAAACTTCCAAAACTATGTTGAATAACAGTGGTGAGAGTTGGCAGTCTTGTCTTGTTCCTGATCTTTGTGGAAATGGTTTCAGAGTTTCACCATTGAGAATGTTGTTGGCTGTAGGTTTGTCATACATGGCCTTTATTATGTTGAGGTACTTTCCCTCTATGCCTACTTTCTGGAGAGATTTTATCATAAATGGGTATTGAATTCTGTTGAAAGCTTTTTCTGCATCTACTGAGATTATCATATGGTTATTATCCTTCAATTTGTTAATATGGTGTATCACATTGGTTGATTTGCATATATTGATAAATCCTTGCCTTCCTGGGATATACTCCACGTGACCACAGTGTATGATCCTTTTAATGTGCTGTTGTATTCTGTTTGCTGGTATTTTGTTGAGGATTTTTGCATCTATGTTCATCAGTGATATTGGCCTGTAGTTTTCTTTATGACATCTTTGTCTGGTTTTGGTATCAGGGTGATGGTGGCCTCATAGAATGAGTATGGGAGTGTTCCTCCCTCTCCTATATTTTGGAAGAGTTTGAGAAGGTTAGGTATTAGCTCTTCTCTAAACATTTGATAGTATTCACCTGTGAAACCGTCTGGTCCTGGGCTTTTAGTTGTCAGAAGATTTTTAATCACAGTTTCTATTTTAATGCTTTAGACTGGTCTGTTGATATTTTCTATTTCTTCCTTGTTCAGTCTTGGAAGTTGTGCTTTTCTAAGGATTTCTCCATTTCTTCCAGGTTGTCCATTTTATTGGCATAGAGTTGCTTGTAGTAATCTCTCATGATCCTTTGTATTTCTGCAGTATCAGTTGTTACTTCTCCTATTTTATTTCTAATTCTGTTGATTTCAGTCTTCTCTCTTTTTTTCTTGATGAGTCTGGCTAATGGTTTTTCAATTTTGTTTATCTTCTCAAAGAACTAGCTTTCAGTTTTATTAATCTTTGCTATTGTTTCCTTCATTTCTTTTTATATATTGCTGTTCTGATCTTTATGATTTCTTTCCTTCTGCTAACTTTGGATTTTTTTTGTTCTTCTTTCTCTAATTGCTTTAGGTATAAACTTAGGTTGTTTATTTGAGATTTTTCTTGTTTCTTAAGGTAGGATTGTATTGATATAAAATTCCCTCTTAGAACTGCTTTTGCTGCATCCCATAGGTTTTGGGTTGTTGTGTTTTCACTGTCATTTGTTTCTAGGCATTTTCTGATTTCCTCTTTGATTTCTTCAGTGATCTCTTGGTTATTTAGAAATGTATTGTTTAGTCTCTATGTGTCTGTATTTTTTAAAGTTTTTTTTCCTGTAATTGATATCTAGTCTCACAGAGTTGTGGTCAAAAAAGATACTTAATACGATTCTTAAATTTACCAAGACTTGACTTGTGACCCAAGATATGATCTATCCTGGAGAATGTTCCAGGAGCACTTGAGAAGAAAGTGTATTCTGTTGTTTTTGGATGGCATGTCCTATAAATATCAATGAAGTCTATGTAGTCATTTAAAGCTTGTGTTTCTTTATTTTCATTTTGGATGATCTGTACATTGGTGAAAGTGGGGTGTTAAAGTCCCCTACTATGATTGTGTTACTGTCAATTTTCCCTTTTATGGCTGTTAGTATTTGCCTTATGTATTGAGGTGCTCCTATTTACAATTGTTACATCTTCTCAGATTGATCCTTGATCATTATGTAGTGTCCTTGTCTCCTTTAATAGTCTTTGTTTTAAAATCTATTTTGTCTGATATGAGAATTACTACTCCAGCTTTCTTTTGATTTCCATTTGCATGGAATATCTTTTTCCATCCCCTCACTTGCAATCTGCATGTGTCCCTAGGTCTGAAGTGGGTCTCTTGTAGACAGCATATATACGGGTCTTGTTTTTGTATCCATTCAGCCAGTCTATGTCGTTTGGTTAGAACATTTAATCCATCTACATTTAAGGTAATTATCGATATGTATGTTCATATTACCATTTTCTTAATTGTTTTGGGTTTGTTTTGGTACGTCTTTTCCTTCTCTTGTGTTTCCTGCCTAGAGAAGTTCCTTTGTCCTTTGTTTTAATGCTGTTTTGGTGGTGCTGAATTCTCTTAACTTTTGCTTGTCTGTAAAGGTTTTAGTTTCTCCATCGAATCTGAATTAGATCCTTGCTGGGTAGAGTAATCTTGATTGTAGGATTTTTTCCTTTCATCACTTTAAATATGTCCTGCTGCTCACTTCTGGCTTGCAGAGTTTCTGCTGAAAGATCAGCTGTTTACCTTGTGGGGATTCCCTTGTATGTTATTTGTTGCTTTTCCCTTGCTGCTTTTAATATTTTTTCTTTTGATTTAATTTTTGATAGTTTGATTAATATGTGTCTTGGCATGTTTCTCCTTGGATTTGTCCTGTATGGGACTCTCTGTGCTCCCTGGACTTGACTATTTCCTCTCCTATATTAGTGAAGTTTTCAACTATTATCTCTTCAAATATTTTCTCAGTCCCTTTCTTTTTCCCTTCTTCTTCTGGGAGCCCTATAATTTGAATGTTAGTGCATTTAATGTTGTCCCAGAGGTCTCTGAGACTGTCCTCAATCCTTTTCATTCTTTTTTCTTTATTCTGCTCTTGGTAGTTATTTCCACTATTTAATCTTCCAGCTCACTTATCTGTTTTTCTGCCTCAGTTATTCTGCTACTGATTGCTTCTAGAGAAATTTTAATTTCATTTATTGTGTTGTTCATCATTGTTTGCTCTTTAGGTCTTCTAGTCCTTGTTAAACGTTTCTTGTATTTTCTCCATTCTATTTCCAAGATTTTGGATCATTTTTACCATCATTACTCTGAATTCTTTTCAGGTAGACTGCCTATTGCCTCTTCATTTGTTTGATCAGGTGGGTTTTTACCTTGCTCCTTCATCTGCTGCATATTTCTCTGTCTTCTCATTTTGTTTAACTTACTGTGTTTGGGGTCTCATTTTCGCAGGCTGCAGGTTCATAGTTCCCGTTGTTTCTGGTGTCTGTCCCCAGTGGGTGAGGTTGGTTCAGTGGCTTGTGTAGGCTTCCTGGTGGAGGGGACTTGGGCCTGTGTTCTGGTGGGTGGGCCTGGTCTCGTCTTTCTGGAGAGCAGTGTCACGTCCAGCAGTGTGTTTTGGGGTGTCTGTGAACTTAGTATGATTTTAGGCACCCTCCCTGCTAATGGGTGGGGTTTTGTTCCTGTCTTGCTAGTTGTTTGGCATGGGGAGTCCAGCACTGGAGCTTGCTGGCCGTTGGGTGGAGCTGGGTCTTAGCATTGAAACGGAGGTCTCTGGGAGAGCTCTTGCCAGTTGATATTATGTGGGGCCGGGAGGTCTCTGGTGGTCCATGTCCTGAACTCGGCAGTCCCACCTCAGAGGCTCAGGCCTGACACCAGGCCAGAGCACCAAGACCCTGTCAGCCATATGGCTGAATCACACAGCAGGCTAGTAATAGGGCTGAACTTGGATCTCAGTCCCCTAGTGCACTTCACTTTCCACTATGCCATGCCAGCTTCTATGTTCTACTTTGTGTTGATGTCTTGCGATGCCCCGCTGCTGGGACTGCAAACTGCAGGTCCCCAGGGTTTGTTTTCCTGGTTTCTGTATTTTAAATAGCATTTTTATTTTCTGCTTGTTGAGATTAAGCATGGAAGTTATTTCAAAATTGCATTGAAAGAAGCCAGGGTAGACATTAATTTTTAAAGAAATGCTGAACACAATTAGGAGAATGGCTGGCCACTAAGGTAGTCAATCTATCAGCCCTGAAGCAATGCTTGTCTTAATACAACTCCACGAAGCTGAACATACAAGAAAAATTGATGACAAAAGGTCACCGAAATAGTTGCTATGAGTCATGTAAGAAGTTTATTCATGGAGCTCTCAGTCCAGTAAAATGAAGAAATGCTTCCAGTATTCCAGAAAGCACTTAATGCAGTACAAGAAGAGCTGTCTCTTGCATCATACCATATCTTTATACAAGTGTTGGTGTGATCCTTTAGAATTCATTAGACACTTCCCCATTCAATTATAGGTTGAGCAGATTGCTCAAGGCTAAGGCCGCAGACTAAATGTAAACCTAGAGATGCAATTATACATAATTCATGGATTTATTTACTTATACCACAATAATTTACTTATTGACCATTAGTTAATATTAGTTAAATGGACTGGGTACAGTGCTGGAAACTAGGGATTTATCAAGAGAGAAAAGGATATGATCTTGACTTCATCAAGGTTAGGAACTAAAACAACCAGATATTTGGTAGGAGGGCTGATACAAGAAAAGAGCTACATGATGGGCCCAAACATAGGGCCACATCCTAATCCCTGGAACCTGTGAGTATTATATTTTACGGCAAAGGATGTGATTAAGTTGAACATGTAGAAAGAAGGAACTTATCGTGAATAAGCTGAGTCAACCCTAAGTGTAATCTCATGTGTCCTTATAAAAGAAAGGCAGAGGGAGATTAGACAGACACACAGAGAAGGAGATATGAGGATGGAGGCAGAGAATGGAGTGATGTAACCACAAGCCAAGGAACACAAAGGAATGGCTACAATCACCAGTAACTAGATGGGGCAAAGAACAGATTCTCCCACAAAGCCTCCAGAGAGCGCAGCCCCACCAGTATTTTGATCTTCTGACTTGTGGCTTTCAGAACTGTGTGAGAACATTTCTCTTGTTTTATACCACCAAATTATGGCAATTTGTCATGGCAGCCCCAGGAATATAACACAGCCCACAACTACTATATAATTACAGTATGTGATGTGTCAAAAATGAAGAGTACCGAATTCTATGAGAGTATAACACAGAAACCTACTTCTTATTGAGTGTAGTGGTGTGGGGAACACAGGAACAATACAATTATAGACTTGGTGTATGGAATTCTGGGTTACTAACCATACTGCTAAATATAAGCACATACTGGTATGCATGCAGGCCCAGAAAATGCCCTACCAAGCATGTGTCCCAAAATGTAAAATTATATGTACATGTAGGTAAACAGGCAGATTTAAAAGTTATATGACCATACTCAAAAATAAACTCAAAATGGATTAAAGACCTAAATGTAAGGCCGGATACTATAAAACTTTTAGAGGAAAACATAGGCAGAACACTCTCTGACATAAATCGCAGCAATATCTTTTTTGATCCATCTCTTAGAGTAATGAAAATAAAACAAAAATAAACAAATGGGACCTAATGAAACTCAAAAACTTCTGCACAGCAAAGGAAACGATAAACAGAAATGAAAACCCAACCCAAAGAATGGGAGAAAATATTTGCAAATGAAGCGATCGACAAGGGATTAATCTCCAAAATATACAAACAGCTCATGCAGCTCAATATCAAAATAACAACCCAATCCAAAAATGGGCAGATTTAAGTAGACAGTTCTCCAAAGATGATATACAGATGGCCAAAAAGTACATGAGAAGATGCTCAACATCACTAATTATTAGACAATGCAAATCGAAACTACAATGAAGTATCACCTCACACGAGTCAGAATGGCCATCATTAAAAACATCTACAAACAATAAATGTTGCAGAGGGTGTGGAGAAAAGGTAACACTCTTGCACTGTTGGTGGAAATGTTAATTGATACAGCCACAATGGAGGACAGTATGGAGGTTCCTTAAAAAGCTAAAACCAGAACTACTATATGACCCAGCAATCCCACTACTGGGCATATACCCTGAGAAAACCATAATTCAAAAAGAGTCATGTACCACAATGTTCATTGCAGCTCTATTTACAACAGCCAGCACATGGAAGCAACCTAAGTGTCCATCGACAGAGGAATGGATAAAGAAGATGTGGCACATATATACAATGGACTATTACTTGGCCATAAAAAGAAACGAAATTGAGTTATCTGTAGTGAGGTGGATGGACCTAGAGACTGTCATGCAGAGTGAAGTCAGAAAGAGAAAATAAATACTGTATGCTAACACATATATGGAATCTAAAAAAAAAAATGGTTCTGAAGAACCTAGGGGCAGGACAGGAATAAGGACGCAGATGTAGAGAATGGAATTGAGGACTCAGGGAGGGGGAAGGGTAAGCTGGGACAAAGTGAGAGAGTGGCATGGACTTATATATAGTACCAAATGTAAAACAGATAGCTAGTGGGAAGCAGCCACATAGCACAGGGAGATAAGCTCAGCGCTTTGTGACCACTTAGAGAGGTGGGATAGGGAGGGTGGGAGGGAGACACAAGAGAGAAGACATATGGGGATATATGTATATGTATAGCTAATTCACTTTGTTATACAGCAGAAACTAACACACCATTGTAAAGCAATTATACTCCAATAAAGATGTTAAAAAAAAATCTACAAACAATAAATGCTTGAGAGGGTGTGGAGAATAGGGAACCCTCCTTCACTGTTGGTGGGAATGTAAACTGGTACAGCCATTACAGAGAACAGCATGGAGGTTCCTTAAAACCTAACTATAGAACTACCATATGATCTAGCAATCCCACTCCTGGGCATATATATGGAGAAAACCATAATTTGAAAAGCTCCATGCACCCCAATGTTCACTGCAGCACTATTTACAATAGCCAAGACATGGAAGCCACCTAAATGTCCATCGACAGAGGAGTGGATTAAGAAGAAGATGTGGTACATACATACACTGGAATACTACTCAGCCATAAAAAAGAATGAAATAATGCCATTTGCAGCAACATGGATGGACCTGGAGATTGTCATACTGAGTGGAGTAAGACAGAGAAAGACAACTATCATATGATATCACGTATATGTTGAATCTAAAAAAATGGTACAAGTGAACTTATTTACACAACAGAAATAGAGTCATAGATGTAGAAAACAAATTTATGGTTACCAGGGGGGAAAGGTGTTGGATAAATTGGATACTGGGATTGACATATACACATTACTATATTTAAAACAGATAACTAATAAGGACCTACTGTATAGCACAGGGAACTCAATACTCTGTAATTACCTATATGGGAAAAGAATCTAATAAAGAGTGGATATATGTGTATGTTAACTGATTCACTTCACTATACACCTGAAACTAACACAACACTGTAAATCAACTATACTCCAATAAAAGCTATAAGTAAGTGTCAAATGTTCTGAGAATGTAGAAATAATGCAACTAATGAAAAACTGAGAGAATAAGAAAGGTAATAAGTATAAAACAGAATAAGGTCTCTGACTGCCACTTGTTATTAGATGAGAATAAAACAATATCATTTGAAACTGAAAAATCAAGTAACAGATGTTTATCTCAGATTACAAAGATAAAACCCCGAGCAACAAATTAGTGGGCAAGGGAGAGGTAGAGGAGAATTCATAACTCATGCCAGAATGGTTCATATTAGGAAACCAAGAGACACTATCTAAATATCTAAAGAGATAACTAAAGGTACTTTATAAAAAAAGTATTTGTTAGTGATAATCACTAGAACAAAAATAAACACCTTCTTAAAAACCATGAAATAAGAAATAAAAATATTCCAACTAGTGAAAAACTTTATTTGGTATGTATAACATAGTATGAATTTATGTAATGTATGAAATATAAAGCAATATGATATATGTCATATTCTTATACATAAATGGATTTCAATCATTTATAAAGAAAAAATATTTTTAAACAGGTTTAAAAAATCCAATTCAGTGCTATATAAAGAAATATACATCAAACAAAATTCATAAATGTTAAAAATAAAATATCTTCTATTATTAAAAGTATATAAAAAGAAGCAGACAGACACATACTAGGTAAGCTAGATTTTTCACCTCTCTCAGAGCTAAACAGATCACGTAGATCAAAAAATACTAAGGGTATAGAAGGTCCAGATCCAAATATTAGAAGATATACTTCCAAGTACACAATGAATATATATAGAAATTGACTACTTATACAACCACAAAGAAAACCTCAGTAAATTAAAAAATAGTGATAAAAACAGTATCATGCTCTGAACACAACACAATGAAACTATTAGATAATAATAAAATTTTAAACCCCAAAACAAAAAGGTTTTTCCCACCTGGACAACATAAATAAACAATGTGTTTTAAACAACTCTTGGGATAAAGGGGAGATACAAAACAGCCTTTTCTAGAACTCCTAGAAAATAATGAAAACAAAACGTATCAGAATCTGTGGGATGTAGCTTTAAAAGAGTGCTCAGAGGAAAATTCTTAGCATTAAATAAAACTGTAAAACATAAGAGCTAAATGAATGATCCAAAAAACTAGATATAGAACAGCAAACTAATAAAAGACATCAGAAAGAAGTGATTGGTCTAAAAGAATAATAATTTAGAAAATAAAAATAAGTCAATCAATAAATAAGCATTGGGACAAAAAAATCAAAAAACATAAAACGCTAACCTAACTTTTTTAAAGGTAGAGTGAAGAATATTCAAAATGAGAAGTGGCAAAATGACAAATTACTGATACATATTTTAAAAATCATAAGTGAAACCCCAGTAAATACAAAACTTATAAACAGACCAATTTCCATTAAAGAAATTGAGAATGTTTTCAAAGAACTTCTCTACGAAAAAAACACCTGGCCTGAATGGTTTCACAGGGAAATTCTGTGAAATTTTAAAATAAGTTAATTTCTAAGGTGTTTAAATTGTGCCAGAGTACAGAAAGAAAAAAAAAAAAGGAAGTCTACAAATCCTTTTTAAGAAGTGAATATAGGGCTTCCCTGGTGGCGCAGTGGTTGAGAGTCCGCATGCTGATGCAGGGGACACGGGTTCGTGCCCCAGTCTGGGAAGATCCTACATGCTGTGGAGCGGCTGGGCCCGTGAGCCATGGCCGCTGAGCCTGCGCATCCGGAGCCTGTGCTCCACAACGGGAGAGGCCACAAAAGTGAGAGGCCCGCGTACCGCACAAAAAAAAAAAAAAAAAAAAAAAGTGAATATAACAATAATATTGGTACCAAAACCAGATTAAGATGGCACTACACAAATCTTATTTATGAATATTGACACCCAAAAAGTTAATAAGACACTATCAAAGAGAATCTAAAATTACAATAAAAATAATACATCACAACCAAGTAGGATTCATTTCAGAATGCAAAGAGGTTTTAACATTAGCGAATCCATTAATATAACTGATGACATTAATAGAATGAAAGAGAACATATCTTTCCGATGAAAAAGCTCTGTGTCTTGATGGTGAAACTTTGCCAAATTAGTGTCCCATGGGTACAAGTTACAGAATTTAGATGAGGAGAGAAGACTCTACAGGTGTCACTAAGATGAGGAAGTGACACTTCAGAAATTAACAAGTGAATGTAAAAGTCCCTAAAAATGTTCTAGATACCACGGAAGTCATAAAAGTCAACACATACAAGGAAATAAGAGCAAATACATTCTGAAAGGCAGCTGAATCTCAGTATAGTACTGTCTCTCGAGATGGTAACACAACCCAACTTAAGGCAGACATTCACAAGCAGAGAAGTAAAACCTCATAAACTTTAGCAAGAGCCTAACCCTTTTGGGGGTACTGTCTATGGACATCAGGGATCATGGTAAGAGCCCTGGAATGAGAGTCAGAAACCTGGGTTCCATTCCTGCCTCTGCCACAGTGATGAGCTGTGTGATCTTCAGCTGGTCACTTCCTCTCTCTGGGCTTCAGGCTCTCCATTTGTGAGGAAATCTCTTACATCTTCTGCTTCTTAAATTCTATATTTCCAAATTCTAAACTTAAAGGGAACTAGGAAGCTCCATAAGAAAAGTAATAAACACGATGAAAGGAAAGGAGAAAAGGAAATCAGTTTGATTTAAAAATGAAGGACCTCCAAGTTCTTTAGCCTAGAATTTCAAAGCAAAGGATAACACTGTCCCCGATAGCATTTTTCCATTTCCAGAATCACCTTAGCAAAAGGAAACAAACTTTTGGAAGCTTGCAGGGCCAAGGAAGAGCCTACTTCTAAGTATGATGATTTTCTCCCACAGAATTCAGAGTTAAGCTCTGGGTACAACTAGTTCCCCAGTGTTTGTCAAACTTTCCACCTAAGGTACCACTAGAAGTTAACAAGAATGAAAGCCCACCCATAGGGAACCAAGGACACAGGGCCAGGACACTTGACAACAAAATCAAAATGACTTTAAAATCTCTTGATTCATAGGAAACATTGAAATACTACTTAAATTCCACTGCATAATATTTGAATGTTTGTCTTAATTGTAAGTCACGTTTTAATTGTCAAACCTAGAAAATGCTCGTAGTTTATGTTTGGTTCCCACTCTCCCAGCACACCCCATGGAACACCTCCTAGTACACCCTAGTGTGGAATCTGATACCAGTTGAGAAATAAGACCAGGCCACTCACAGGTTGAACAGAATCCCATAGGGATCTAGAGGATAGAAGGGGTGCTCAGAAGCAAAATTGTAACTTGGTTCTCTCCTCTGCAAAATTTGTGAAGTTGTTCTCAGCTTCAGGCCCAAGACTGCTGGGGTGGCCAACCAAACCTCCCAAGCTTGTGTTCACAGAACTTGTGCCTTCACAAGCAAACCCAATGAGGTGTTAGTGTCCCATTAAGGCTTGAAGGAAATGACTGTTCTAAGAGATGCGAATTGAAGTCCTGTGACCTTCCCTGCCCTCTTATGCTCTATCTCCCTCTTCGAATGTAGAGAATCCAGCTAAGAAATCTTCCTACTGGAGGGCTGGTGGGTGCTTAATAAAGTATTTTGAGTCCTTCTGACTGACTGCATTCCCCCAATGACCAAATGAAGATAAGCCTCTTTCCAGCCAGCAGAGAACATTTCATCAGGAAGGCCATGCCCAGGTAACCTTGAACACCCTTTGATTGTCTCTGAGTTCCAGTTTCTTGCCTGTAAATTGAAGAGTTTGGAAAAATTATCTAACAACTCTTCCCTAAACGGTCACATTTCTGCTATAGAGATTCCACCCTCAACCCCACCCAACCCCACCTCCCAGCATACACGTAACACACCTGCTTCAGGTAACAGAGGTGGGCACATGGCCCAGGTTAGGCCTGTCTTAGTACCCCAATCCCTGATCACAGTAAGAAGTCCAAAGACAGGACATCTGACCGATTCCAGAGTCCTTCCCCAGAATTTTTTAAGCACAAGGTGAGAGAGAGATACTGTTTCCTCACTGGTTTCCAAGCTGTTAAAATATGGCCCTGGAAATTGCCAGTAGCCATGATCTATGCTGCAAGGGAAAACGTCATTTAATAATAGAAGAAAATGAGGCCAACAAGCAGACATGAGAGACAGTCAGAGATATAACTGGTGGTTTTCAAGACCCAATTTTATTTATTAACGTAAATAATTTCTACAGTACTTTTAGTTCCACAAGCTGCTCATACTGTTAGGAAACACAGTCACGGGAATGCAGTTTTTCTACTCCAACTTCGCCACATGAGAATGGGGGCCTTGGCCAATATCTTTGATAACTATAGTTGCAAAAATCCTCAACAAAATACCAGCAAACCAAATCCAACAATAAATTAAAAGGATCACACACCAGGATCAAGTTGGGTTCATTCCAGGGCCGCAAGGGTGGTTCAACATATGCAGATCAATCAGTGTCATACACCACATTAACAAAAGAAAAGATGAAAACCATACGATCATCCTAATAGTCACAAAAAAAAGTTTTTGTAAAATTCAACATCCGTTCGTAATAAAAACTCTCACCAAAGTAGGTATAGAGGGAGCATCTCAACATAATAAAAGCCATTTACAGCAAACTCACGGCCAACATAGTCCTCAGTGGTGAGAAGCTGAAGCCATCTGCTAAATTCAGGAACACACCAAAAACACCCACTCTTACCATTTCTGTTCATCATAGTATTGGAAGTCCTAGCCACAGCACTCGGATGAGAAAAACAAAAGGTATCCAAATTGGAAGGGAAGAGATAAAACCGTCTTTCCTTGCAGATGACACGATACACTATATAGAGAACTCTAAAGACTCCAAACAGGGCTTCCCTGGTGGCGCAGTGGTTGAGAATCTGCCTGCCAATGCAGAGGACATGGGTTGGAGCCCTGGTCTGGGAAGATCCCACATGCTGCGGAACAACTGGGCCCGTGAGCCACAACTACTGAGCCTGCGCATCTGGAGCCTGGGCTCCGCAACAGGAGAGGCCGCGACAGTGAGAGGTCCGCGCACCGCGGTGAAGAGTGGCCCCTGCTCGCCGCAACTAGAGAAAGCCCTCATACAGAAACGAAGACCCAACGCAGCCAAATAAATAAATAAAATAAAATTTATAAAAAGACAAGACTCCAAACAAAAACTATTAGAACTGAAATCAATTCAGCAAGGTAGCAGGATACAAGAGTAATATACAGAAATCTGTTGCACTTCTTTATAGTAATAATGAAACATCAGAAAGTTAAAAAACAATCCCATTTAAAACTGTGTCAAAAAGAATAAAATACCTACTCAGCAATAAAAAAAGAACAAAATAATGCCATTTCCAGCAACATGGATGGACTAGAGATTGTCATGTTGAGTGAAGTCAGTCACAGAAAGACAAATATCATATGATATCATTTATATGTGGAATCTAAAAAAAAGAGGGTACAAATGAACCTATTTACAAAACAGAAGTAGAGTCACAGATGTAGAAAACAAACTTATGGTTACCAGGGGACAAGGGGGAGGAGGAATAAATTGGGAGATTGGGACTGACATATACACACTACTATAAATAAAATAGATAACTAATAATAACCTGCTGTATAGCACAGGGAACTCTACTCAATACTCTGCAATGGCTACATGGGAAAAGAATCTAAAAAAAAGAGTTGGTATATGTATAACTAATTCACTTTGCTGTACATTTGAAACTAACACAACATTGTAAATCAACTATACTCCAATAAAAATTTTAAAATAAAATAAAATACCTAGGAATAAACTTAAGCAAGTTGGTGAAAGACCTACATGCTGAAAACTCTAAAACACTGGGCAGGTGTTATGTAGCACCTGCCCAACCCAGTACTACATCTGTCCCTTGTGGGGAGGGGACAAGGTCTCTCTCCTGCAGCACAAGAGGAAGGCATGCAGGCCAATACCAAGATGCAGTGATTAGAAGTGTTTGGACTTCTGCTCCTGATAAAAGGCAACATATGTTCTTTGCCCAACACATTACTCCTTCCAATAAATCCCCTTTTGGTTTTAAGTAGATTAAACTGGGTTTCTGTCACTTACAACCAAGAGAATCCTGATGGATATACCTATTCTTCTTTAGTGATTTCACTGTTTCTAGACCTCTGGAGAACTGGGGTTCTCTCTACTCTTCACCGGAAGGAGCATTTCACTATGTACCTCCTGGGTATAAAGGTACAGGTTAATAAAGATTAATAATCATAACTACTCTTATTTGTTGAGAAATTACCACATCTCAGGCTTTATGCTAAGTACTTTCATGCATTAGCACCTTTAAATCCCCACAGCTCTATCAAGTAGGTAATATGATAACTTACAATCTACAGATACAGAAATTGAGACTTTGAGAGTTTCCATAATTTAATCAAGATCATACAGCTCATAAACAGTAGAATTAGAACACAAATCTTTCTCATTTCAGAGCCTTGGCGTTTAGCTACTTGTGATGTACTCAAGCTGCCTGTGTAAAGTAGACAAAATACTTCCATCACTCTATGGGGAATTTTTAAATAAATTCTTTTAAATAAATTTTTTAATTTTCTATAGATATTGTAGTAACCCACAGGAAAGGAAACTCAGTGAGTTGGGATGGCACTTGAGCTGCTTAATCACTTTAACCTCTACCAGAAAAAAACAGCAGTCTCCAGAAATGTTCCCAAGTTTTTAAATGACTGATATAAATTCAGGTAAAATAGAAAATTCAAAGAGCGATTATTATTTGCAGGCCAAATTCTGTCCTCATTTAGAGGAACTACTGAAATTAAATATTAAAATTCTGAGATATCATTATTTTATTCAAAGCCATTTTTTTGCCATCTACTCTAAGAAAGATGAATCTCAGGAGAATGAGGGAACATCTGGTTAAGTGTCTTTTCTAGAGAGTAGTCAGAGTGGTCTTAAGCCAAAGAGATAGCTCTGCTCAGAGGTAAGTGTCTTGAAATACTTCCAATGATTTACTGTGCTTTAAGTCCTATGTTCTAAAACCAAGTTAAATTAGCAGAACAAGATAAAATGGAAGCATCTTTATTCCTGTCTTACCTCTAGGTTCTTCATGACCTTTTTTTTTTTCTTAGATTCCATATATATGGTTAGCATACGTTGTTTTTCTCTTTCTGACTTACTTCACTCTGTATGACAGACTCTATCTAGGTCCATCCACCTCACTTCAAATATCTCAATTTCGTTTCTTTTTATGGCTGAGTAATATTCCATTGTATATATGTGCCACATCTTCTTTATCCATTCATCCGATGATGGACACCTAGGTTGCTTCCATGTCCTGGTTATTGTAAATAGAGCTGCAATGAATATTTTGGTACATGACAGGGTATATGCCCAGTAGTGGGATTGCCTAGGGGTAAGATGGGAATAAAGACACAGACCTACTAGAGAATGAACTTGAGGATATGGGGAGGGGGAAGGGTAAGCTGTGACAAAGTGAGAGAGTGGCATGGACATATATACACTACCAAATGTAAAATAGATAGCTAGTGGGAAGCAGCCACATAGCACAGGGAGATCAGCTCGGTGGTTTGTGACCACCTAGAGGGGTGGGACAGGGAGGGTGGGAGGGAGGGAGACACAAGAGGGAAGAGATATGGGAACATATGTATATGTATAACTGATTCACTTTGTTATAAAGCAGAAACTAACACACCATTGTAAAGCAATTATACTCCAATAAAGATGTTAAAAAAAAAAGAAAAAGAATAAAAGGCAAAATATTAGAAATGGGAAAGTATCGATAGTTACAAGCACAGACCCCATGGTATGCACCTTTATGGCAGTAAATTTTATAATCTAGAGGAAAATGGATAATTTCTAGAAAAAGATAGATTACCAATGATTATTCAATAATGGGTAGAAAAAAAGTAAAGCAGACCAAGAATCAGGGAAGAGCTGTAGCAACCAAAGTTCTGCCATTAGGAGGTGCTTTATTTTCCACATTGTTTCAGAGAAGAAAATGAAACAAATGGCATACATCAAAGACAGAAGAGACCAATGTAATTCTAATTACTTTGAAATATAATTTTGGGAAAAATTGATGTTTTATTATTCTAAGTCTTCTTATGCAGAAATATGGTATACCTTGAAAATAATTCCTTTAATCTTCTTTTAATAATATCTAAAAGCTGTCATTATAAATGCTGAACTTTTCTTGTTAAAAAAGAGCAGTTGTATTTCTATACACTAACAAAATATTTGAAAAATAAACAAAACAATATCATTCAAAATAGCATCAAAAACAATAAAATACTTTGGAATAAATTTAACCATAAAGGTGAAATATCTGTACACTAAAATTTTAAGACTTTGATGAAAGAAATTGAAGAAAATACAAATGAATGGAAATATATCCCTTGTTTATGGATCAGAAGAATATTGTTAAAATTAACAATACAACCCAAAGCCATCTATAGATTCAATCCAATTAATTCTTATAAAAATTCCAATGCCATTTTTCACAGAAATAGTAAAAACAATCCTAAAGTTCACATAGGATCACAAAAGAACCCAAATAGCCAAAGCAATCTTGAGAAAGAAGAACGAAGCTAGAGACATCACAGTTCTGATTTCAAACTATATTACAAAGCTACAGTAATCTAATTGGTATGGTATGGGCATGAAAATACATACATAGACCAGTGGAACAGAATCAATGTCCCAGAAATAAACCCACGAATATATGTTCAACCTATATGACAATGGACTGTATATCCATATGCACAAGATAGAAAGTGAACTCCTATCTTACACCACTCACAAAAATTAACTAAAAATGGATGAAGGACTTGAACATAAGACCTGAAACCATAAAACTCCTAGAGGAAAACATAAGGAAAAAGCTCCTTGACATCAGTCTTGTCAATAGTTTTTTGGATATGACACCATAAGCACAGGCAGCAAAAGTAAAAATAAACAAATGAAACTACATCAAACTAAAAAACTTCTGCACAGCAAAAGAAACAATCGACAAAATGAAAAGGCAACCTGCAGAATGGGAGAAAATATTTGCAAACCATCTAACAAGGCGTTAATATCTAAACTATATAAGGAACTCATACAACTCAATAGCAAAGAAAAAACTAATTAAAAAAATGGACAGAGGAAATAAGTAGACATTTTTCCAAAGAAGGTATACAAATAGTCAACAGGTACATGAATAGGTCCTCAACATCACTAATCAATCACCAGGAAAATACAACTCGAAACCACAATGAGATATCACCTCACACCTGTTAAAATGGCTACTATGAAAAAGACAAGAGGTAACAAATGTTGGTGAGAATGTGAAGAAAAGGGAATCCTTATATATCATGGGTATATACCCAAAGGTATGAAAATCACCATCCATGTTCATTGCAGCATTATTCAAAATAGCCAAGACATGGAAACCTTAGTGTCTGCCTACAGATGAATGAATAAAGAAAAGTTATAGATAGAGATAAATGTCATTCAGCCATGAGAAAGAAGGAAATCGTGCCATCTGTGACAACATGGGAAAAATTCTGAGGGCATTATGCTACGTGAGATAAGTCAAACAGCGAAAGACAAATACTGTATGACATCACTTATGTGCAGAATCTAAAAAAGCCAAACTTGGTTGCCAGGGGCTGGGAGGTGGGGGAAACGGCAGATGTTGGTCAAAGGGCACAAACTTCCAGTTTCAAGATGAATAATTTCTGGGGATCTAATGTACAGTGGGATGACTACTGTTAACAATACTGTATTACATACTTGCTAAGAGAGCAAATGTTAAATGTTCTCACACAGAAATAGTAATTGTGTGAGGTGATGGAGATGCTAACAACCCTACTGTGGTAATCATTTTATAATATATAAGACTATTAAATCATAATGTATAACTTAAATTTACACAATGTTATGTATCAATTATATCTCAATAAAGCTAGAGAAAAAAAAGAATACCTTCTTCTGTCAGTATAACAAATGGCTCCTTTAATGGATTTTTTTCTTTTTTTTTTTTTTTAACGTTAGGAGAGGATTGTATCCTCATTTGGGGGGCCAGTTTGAAAGTATTTAGTGAAAAATGTTATGTCTACATTTTGTAACTAGGAATATTTTCCAGGAATAAAACCACATATACACAGAGACATGTATGAAAATATTTGCCGTGCACTCTGTAATGGAGTTTGAAATCACCTGTGTGTTCACCAATAGGAAATGAAAACCAAAATGTGTTATATGCAAATGTTGAGGTAATTAATATTGAATGTAAAAAGTAGGAAGCAGAATAGGACAGATATTTAATACAGTGATATTTATATAAGTTAAAAAGCACAAGAATGGGTGCTTGTGACACTTTTAAGAGTGAAAGGGCATAATCGCCAGAAAGATGGCAGGAAGCACACTTAAATGGGGACTGTCCTGGGAAAACTTGAATGTACGATCATCCTGTACACAGCGAGTGATAAATGCTCATAAAGTTGAATTGGTGAATAAGAGAAACAGCTGAAACTATCCTGAACTCTTACTTGGGAGTGCTTTTTTCTCTATGGCTTCAATTAAGTAATTGTATATACCCTATAGAATTTTTCCTTCCTGCCAAATGAGGGTTTGGAAGGTCTGCCCAATGCTATTTCTGTTTTAAAAAATTGCTCCCTAGTTAGAGTGATCTGATATAAAAAATTAACTTTGAAAAGGATTAGAGATTCTTAAAAGGGTTAGAGATTCCCCCAGATTAGAGAAAAAAGGAAGGAAAAATGCAGGGATCATTCAGCCTTTTATGTCTTCCTGCTTTAGAAGCTGTATCATTTCCTCTTTGATCAAACTGCACCATTCTTCAATCAGATATTTAAAACTTTCCATAAAGTACAAAAAAATATGGTTGTAGAACAAACATACCACTTGACAAATAAATCTGCAAATACTAAATATTTTTGCATTGTGTTAAACATAATTCATATAATTCTAAATCCAATAAGATTGAATTGACTGACTAAAAAGAAAAAAATACGGGTGGCTGTGATGAGGAGAAATGAAATTTGGGACCAGGGATCATTAGTAAAAGGAAAAAAAATAAATGAAAAGAGATAAGTGGATGTATGATACTCAGACTCAGGATTATAAGTAATCCAATTTTGTTCACCTAAAGTTCATTTTTTAGAAGAGAAAGTATAACCACTAAAAGAATACAAATACAAAATCATTTGCTTAGAAGCTGCTGATGCCAGTCCCAAAGGAGCATAAGTGATCAAGAAACATAGCCAGCATTTCCTAGCCCCATTCCCCATGCCAATTCTCCTCATTACATACAGCATTTACCATTTTTACTCATTTAGAACATGATAAGAGAGAGATGGTCTCAATTTCTGAGCCATATACTTGGCCTAAAACAGTGACCTGGCTATCATAATAGCCTAATACCACAGCCAAGCATTTAGCAAAACGAGCCCAGGATAAACACCACTGAAGAGATGAATCAAATTTGTGTCGCCATATCAATGTTATTGATGCCTCTAACTTTAGAGAAAATATTTGAAATGTCAACCTCACACTCATCAATCCAAACATTTAACTTCCTACCAAAATTCTGTACTTTTCAAGTAGATGGAACTCCAGCCAATTTTATGATTACAATGAAAAAAAAAAATGGACAAAGTGTCAGCTCCAGTAGCTACAAAGAGGCTTAAGTTACTAGCAGCCTTCATTTTTGCTTTGGAGCGCAAAGCCTCAAGCCTCAACACTTAGCTGCCGACACTCAGCAACGACATGGACAACCAGAACAGGCAGTAGGAAAACTGACTCAGTGGTTCTACCTTCTTTTTTGGCTTACCTGTCCTTACTCACCTTGACTGATTCCAAGGAAATTTTCTGACTTCCACCTGTCCCAAATCTGCTTTCCAGTAATTCTTTTCATTTGGCTTAAGTGAAATCCATTGCTGGCCTGTTCTTTCCCCCAGTTAGGTAAAAAGCTTAAGACTCTGAACTGGCCCACACCACTTGGTCCTGCATTTCCCTAAGATCGACTACTCCTGATTACTTTGCAAAAGCTTCTACACCCCAGCCTCACCCAATTCCTCAATCTGATTTTATTCTTCACTGTCCACCATCTGGCCTTAAAAATCTGGCCAAAAACTTTACCTTTCCATGTCACAGTGCATCTGTATCCAAGTTTTGTTGTGGTTGTTTTTTTCTTTATCAAATGTGGAGAATTAGCAATTAAAGATGCATTTGAGACTACACGTGCCAGGTTTCCTTTACAATGATTCCCCACTCTTGCTAGACAGGAAGGAAAGAAGGAAAGGGAAGAGTCAAGGATATAAGTCTGTTCAAAGTTTATAAAGTGGCTCAAACACATCATGAATGAGAAGTAATCAGGCACTATTCTGTCTGGGTCTTAAGAGGGAATAAGCTAGTGACAAAGTTCCTGCGTACACACATAAACATACCCGCATTTCTCCCCTGACGTGGCAACCTTGTAGGAGCGCGGCAGTGAGAAGCTGGAGCTACAGAAGGTGAGGTAGGTTCTGCAGTTGCTTTTGCTGGCTCCCTATCAAAGTTATGCCCTAGGACCAACCTCCTCTCCCATGATTGGAAACAGGAACACACTCACCCTTATGACTGCTGTAGCCTATATGTTCTGCGAGAGGAACTGTGCTCAGACCTGTGAGACCTTTCTGCTTCAGGCCCTGAAGTGGCAGGATAAAGAGGTTTAAGACAATGTTGCCATTTCTATCTTTACTTTTCCCTCTATGTCCCCAATAAATGAGGTTCTCTTCTTTTTTAAGTGCACTGGGTTAAAGGACACTTGGAGAAATTGAACCATGCAGGCCGAGCTAGAAAGAAATAAACTAAGCTGCAATTTACTGACTTTAACAGACAGAAATCTATTACACAGTATGGGTGCAGAGACAGCCTCAATCAACTTGATTTTTATCTTCATGCTCATTCCAATCCTAGGGTCTTCCCTGCCCTTGGGTAGTTCTAGCAGCAACCAGACAGACAACCTGCCAGTCCTGCTCTGCGGAACACAAAGTGAGCCTCAGGTTCTCGGCAGTGTCTGGCTTACCTTGAGACTTGTCTTCATTTTAGACTATGTGAAAGCCTGAATCCTAACATCTTTGGGCGTGTGTCCCTTTGTCTTCTCTTTGATAGTGAGCGGATCAGATTGAAATGTGGTGCTCTTTCATGAGAACTGGTTACACACGCGTTCTAGGGATGGCGTGAACCCCAGCAATAGGTCTCTCCTCCCATTACCCCTGCAAGGCTGAGAGCAAGAAAGGAGAGTTCATGCATGCATTCAACACCATTTAGCAGCCTAATATGTGGCTGGTTCTTTGCTCCATTGTTGAGTGTACAAAGCGGAAAAGAACCACACAGAATACTGTGGTTATGTGATTATCTCTGTTTATAGTCCATCGTTTGGCAGGGGAGGGCAACAATTTGCTTCTAACTATAGTTTAATATCCTACTAGATCACAGGGCTCGACATGTAGCTCAATTCAGAGAACTCTGCATGTGCTCTGGTTGTGAGGAAATGTGTACATGCATTAAGAGGATTCCCATGGCTTTCTGAAAGAGCAAAGCAGAGGACAAAAAACCAATCTGGAGTGATCGTGATGGAGACAAGGGCCCTGGACACCAGTCAGCCTCCTCTGTTTGGCAGACTGAGCTCTGAAGCTCAGAGGCTGGGGTCTCCCTTCAGGGGCGATGTGTGTTTATTTTTCTGTCCCAGGACTGTGAACATGCTTTTTTTCAGGTTGTTCTGTGACTTCAAAGAGATTTGGGAAGCCAAGATAGCAGAGTCAGCTTTCAAAATGCGGTTTGAGGACACTTTTCAGAAGAGGTATACATGAAAGCAAGGTAAACCTTTGGAAATGTGCAAATATGTTTTTCACCTCACAAGCTACCTACCTGCCGCTCCTGGGAGCCCCCGAAGAGGACTCCTACCCGTAAATGTTTACTGCAGTGGCTGCTGCCTCTCCCAAGTGTGCACACTGCCAAATTAGAAACTGAAAGACATGTGTGCACAAGGCATTTGATTTTCTGATTTTTATGTAAAATTTAATAAAACTTAAGCCACAAACACAGGAGCGCCCTGAAGCTGGCGCTCACTTCTAAGATTCAGCCCTCATGCTGGCCCCGCATCGGTCCCCTCCCCCAATTATCAGAGAAACTCTCATGGAGCACTCCTAAACGCCAGGGATCCTGCCGGAGCTGAGTTGTCCCATAGGGTAGCCACCAGCCACTTATGGCCACTGAGCATTTGGATGGCGGCTGGTCCAAACTGAGATATGCTATATGTGTAAAAATATAGACTGGACTTTGAAGAGTTCATCCAAATAAACGAATGTAAAATATCTCACTAATAATTTTATATTGATTACCTGTTGAAATAATATATTGGATATATTGGGTTAGATAAAATATAGTCTTAAAATGTATTGTGCAACTATTTTTAATGTGGCCACTAGAAAACTTAAGATAAATATAATTTGATCCATCTAAGTTATGTTGAACAGAAGCGTGCTGGACTCTGGGAACTGAGTGGCAAAGAAGACACATACTTGCCTTTAAGGGACACCCCATCTATCCATGTGACAGACAACAGGGAATCAGGGCAGTATCCATGGCCACTCACAAGAGGGGTACCCAGTGCCATCTCGGGGCAGGAAATTCTTCTCAGGTGTGGTAGCAGAATAACGTACACCCTAACCACTGCCATTCCCCCTCCCCAGGGATATCCATGTCCTAATCTTTGGAACCCTGTTAATCTATTACCATATATGGCAAGAAAGAACTTGGCAGGTGTGATTAAGCTGGGAATCTTGAAATAGGGAAAGTACTGTAGATTATCCAGGTGGGCCCAATATAATCTCAAGGGCGTAAGAGGAAGGCAACGGGGGATTTGCCTAAAGAGAAAGTTGGGGTGGTGTGGTGTCAAGAAAACCAAACCCCCTGTTGCTGGCTTTGGAGATGGAGGGAAAGGATTGTGAACCAAGGATACGGGTGTCCTCTAGGAGCTGGAAAAGAAAGGAATGCAGCCCCGCTGACACCTGGATTTTTAACCTAGTGAGAACTGTGCTGCACTTTTAAACTACAGAACTGGAAGATAAAAATTCATCTTGTTTTAAGCCAATCAGTTTGAGATCATTTGTTACGGCAGCAGTAAGAAACTAGTACATCAGGCAAAGTGATATCTAAGCTTAAAGCTAAACAATTAATAGGAGTGATACAGGTGGAATGTGAAGGGATGGAGAGAAACTTCTAGCAAGGAAATATGTGCAGTCATGTGAACCTTTACATCCATCTGCTGCTACATTGGACAAAACTCCCCCCAGTTTCAGCAGCTGTTTTCAAATTAGCCTACAGTGTTTTGCAGTGAATACCTGTTATCTATTGTGGAGTTCTCTCATTTTTATATCCATCAGACACTCCAATGCTTCTCTCCTCTTCATCCCACACAAACGCTGATGCCACACAGGTGTCGTGGTGGCTGATGGTTGTTCCTGCCAGTTGTCTTTGGGGTTTGTGAGGACACTTTGTCAAAATTTCATTGTAAAATCTCCCCATGGTTTTTGCAGTTTGCTTATTTTGCTACGTAGTTGTTCTCTGTTTATGGGTGGAGTGGGGGGTGATTAGGGAAGATTATAAAACTATAAACTGCCGCCCCTGACATCCTTGCAGAATCAGACAAGGAAATTGAGGCTTAAAAGTAATTTTGGTCACATTTTACGTAAATGGCAAAATTGTGATAGAACTTAAGTCTGCCTGACTCCGAAGGCCACATTCTTTATACTTAGATCAAAAAAGAGCACCCAGTTCTGACTTTTACATTTTGACAGAGCAAAGAATGACCATAAGTGAACTGTCAGATCCATTTATTTTGCAAAGACCCACTGAGCACCCTCCATGTTTCTGGCTCTCTTCTAGGGGCTGGAAACTCAACAATGACAAGGCAGAATGGTCCCTGCCTTCATAAAGCTCACATCTTACTAGCATATGAGAAACAAATACAATTCTCCTCAAATCATAGCTATTATTACTATGATTTATTTTATTCTACAGGTCCTAGCAAGTAACCTGCTAAATACATTTACCTAAGAGTCCACCAAATTACCCAAGTTCTTTGCCTCTGGCCCCCTCAAGACTCCAGAGAGAATTAAAATGTTTCATTTAAAAAACAAAACCAGCAAGAATGCCCATTCCCTAAATACAAGGAAACAACATACCAAACAGATTATAGCAGTTCAGGCTCCAGGCATTTCTTCCTCCTGGGTCTATTCAAGCCTCTCCATTGAGACTGTGTTGGGACTCAGAACAGGCTGCTCCAAAATATGCTTCAATGGCATATTGATTTTTCTGAATTAAATTTACTTAAGAAATAACCAACACAAGAGGGACATTCTGACCCTCTCTGTCTCCCTGAAAGCAGGAAATAAATCTCTCATGTGAAAGGGGCAACTCCTTGCATCTGGAGGGAAAAGAACACCCAGAGAGATAGGAAATTCAGGCAGAGAAGCTTATATAAACAAACCTTGTTACTTCTTCAATTTACTACCCCAAGCCCAAAGTCTGCTTAGATTCCTCACTAATTAAGCACCCAAAGCCTAAGTTTCTTTGTCCTATAAATTCCTCCCAAATTTCTTGTTTCTTTGTCTAAAAAGTAAAAATGCTGACTGCTTTGACCACTTCTTAGGTCCTACTTCTATGAGACTTCCATGCATCAAATTAAAATGTGTATCTTTTTCTCCTGTTGAACTGTCTTTTGTCAATTTTATTATTAGTCCAGCCACAAAAGCTCAAGAAGGGTAGAGGGGGAAATTCCCCTGCCCAACGACCGCAAGCTCTTCCAAGGCAGGGAGTCTATATTACTATTCTTTCTATCCTCTCTACACCTACATGGGCACTGTATCCACAATTAGTACTAAATGTTGATTATTTGATCTTTCAAAGGTTTGATTCTTCTAAAGGTGACAATTTCAGAGACTATGACGAATAATGAGAGATTTTCAGGCAAATGTGCTTTGCCTGAATCATCATCTTTATGCATAGCATAAATCATCTTTATGCATAGCAAACTGCCTTCTTTGAATCCTGGATCCACCCTTTACTAGCTGTATTACCATGGCCAATTTACTAACCTCTCTGAGACTGTTTCCACACATGTAAAAGAAGGCGTAAAAGAATAAACAGTACCTTCCTCCTAGTGCACACAGAAAGCACTCAGAACCAGTGCCAACACACAAGAAGCAGTCAGTAAATGTTAACTATTATCATCATTATTACTGATGATGATGACAGTGATGACAAAGGCCAGTCTAAGGGGACTGCTGGTATTCCCTGGGTGGTATCTTTGAAAGCTAAATCTCAGAGACTGGATTTTTGCAATTAGAATTTTATTTTCTATGAATCCATGAACTATAGCTCACTCTTAAGATGTTATAGCACCATCTAACCAATAATCTTCCATGAGCCCATTCAGTGGGCTCTGCTAAATATTAAGTTACGAAATTATATCAGTGCCTGGTAAATTCCTCCTCCTGGAGAAATGAGTTTTAAAAAGTAGACTCATCAGGGACTTCCCTGGCAGTCCAGTGGTTGAGACTCTGCAGTTCCAATGCAGGAGGCAAGGGTTCGATCCCTGGTTGGGGAATAAGATGCAATAAGTGCAGCATGGCCAAAAGATTAAAAAAAAAAAAAGTAGACTCACCTAAGTCTCTGTGACAGTTAATTTTATGTCAACTTGGAGGGGTTTCTTTTTCACTTTAATGATATTAACATTTAAATCAGTGAAGTGTGAGCAGCAGGTTGCCCTCCACAATGTAGGTGGGACTCATCCAATCAGTTGAAAGCCTGAACACAACAAAAAGACCAGCATCCCTGAGCAAGAGGGAATCCCCCAGCAGGTTGCCTTCAGACTGGAACTGCACCCACTGGGCATCCTGGGTGTCTGGCCTGCCAGCCCACCCTGCAGACTTTGGACTCGCCAGCCTCTGTAACTGCATGAGCCAATTCCTTATAATAAATCTCTTTCTATACAGATACGCATCCTATTGGATCTGTTTCTCTGCAAAACCCTAATACAGTCTCCTAAGAAATTTTGTTATGGGAGTTTCTTTTAGAAAAATCCAGAAATATAACACCTATGCTACCCAGAGTTTTGCCTGGAGGCAGGGTGATACAGTGGGGAGACTCAGGCTTGAAAGAAACATGGCTGTTGCCAGGTATCTAAGGATTAGCCTTGGGTGAGTCATTTCAACTCTCCAGCCTCAGCCTTCTCATCTGGGAAATGGGGATCAGTCTCTCACCCAGAGAGTGTTGGTAAAGATTGGTCTGTGCTTAGAAAACACTGAACACACGATGAGCACTCAAAAAACTGTACTTAACAGCATTAACTAGTAAAAACACTATTTCTACCCTTAAGTGGTTAAGATTGTCACTACCTAATGTAGGCCTCACTAGAGCTGGAAGAAAAGTATACTTCTTGGATCTCAGAGAAAACCCTGGCTTTCATTCACTAATATCAGCCAAGGACTCTGGCCTATTTTTGTCATTTCTCTGAATGCTGTAAACCTCAGGTAATCAATCTCATTGTTTAGCTGCATTTCGCTCTACAAAGTTATTCATAACAAGATCACAGGTGCAATTATCTCTACAGACTAAATTGTAATCACCACAGAATAGAATTAGATTTCCATATTATAAAAAAATTGAAGAAGTAAGGCATCTTGCCCCTTCTGGTAAACTATTCATTCACTTGTCTTTTTGCACAAAATTACAATTTAGAAAACTATTTTTCCACCAAATCCAGTGGGGCAGCTCACAAGTTTTCCCCTCCATACTGGAATTTCCCTGGATAGGACTTTTCACGGAGGAAGATTTCAGACGTATTGAGCACAGGGTAAATTCTAGGCACTGCATTTCCATATGTCACACCTTTTAGCTGGTTTCATCCTAACAGTACCTCCATAAAACTGGACAGTACCTCCATAAAACTGGCATTAAAAATTCTATTGTAGTGACTTGAAAATTCAGGCTAAAAGGAGTTAAATTATGTAATGGAATCAGCGTTCAAATTCAGTTTTGTCTTATACCAAAATCCTCTATTATCAACACCACACCCATCTCCGTCAGGCCAGTAGCAACATATTCTTTCCTCTAAAAGCTGTTCAGTCCCTGAGCCTAATTAGAATTCCACAACTTAACAAAATAGTTGATTCTTTCTCAGTGTTGAGTAAAGTTTTATAACATTTGGCTATTTCCCTCCTGTTCAGATAATATAGCACAGTATAACTAACATAATGAAATATAAAATACTTCTGAGTCAGTGTCTTCCTCCCCACATCAAATCCTTCCATAATTTGATTGACTCTAATGTCCACTTGGACATCCCATCCAGCCCTCTCATTCCTTGATCTCATCTCAATGACTTTTCTCTAATCTCAGCCACTCAGTCTCATGAACCTGAGACTCTGTTATGTAAAAACTGTTCTAATACTCAATCATTAACTATGCATCCCACCATTGGTTCACTTTGCTTTTGCTTTAACAACTATTACCACTTTGACCATTCTTTGTCCTCCATGTGACCTTCAACCACTGATCCCCTTAATTTCCTCCAATTCATTACCCCTTTCTTTTGTGCCTTCTTATCCAACTTGGAGTCAACAGTATATCATTTTAATCACACTCTTACCAATACAATAACACCCTTTGTCTCTTTATGCTTTGCTGCTCCTCTCTGACAAAACCTTTAACCCTGGAGAGGTTGAGCTACCTATTTATTCCATGTCTTTCCCTGAGCAGCTAAACCCTACTAGAAAAATGTCACACAATATTGGTTTCACTACTAAATGTATGATGAACATCTTCAAATTCATATGCCCACTTACCAGCAATCCTATCATGTTTCTCAGAATGTTCTCTTGACCAACACAACCATTTCAAATCTTTATTATTCTCTGCTATCCTCCCTTACCAAACTTTCCTGTCCCTATCCACTAGCAGGTTTTTACACAAAAAACTAAAGCCAACAGAAACTCAACCACCTTGTAAGGCCAACTGGCCCGAGGCAGGGGAACACAATCAGATTCACAGGTTGCATCAGACCGAAATTCTCCGGACCACCCAGTTCCAGAAAGCGCCCTGGAGACATTCCAGACCACCCAGTTCGAGGAACTGACCTGGGGACTTTGAACCCGGCCCAGCCTTCCCGCCTTTCTGAGGGGCGGGACTAACAGTTCCCCAGGATACCCGAAAAGACCACCAAATAAGGAATACTCTGCGCCCTCCCAGATGCACCACACCCCTTTTCCTCCTTCCCCTATAAAATCTTGCCCAACCCTCACCCGGGTGTGACTTCTCTGGCCCCCTTTCTCTCGGACCAGTGAACCTCGCCCGGGAGCGCTCCCTAATAAAGCTCACTTGAAGCTTTCCTCTGTTTCGTGGTGCCGTTTGTTAAGATCCGACCTTACACACCTCATGCTGTCAGCCCTCCACATCAATACTATCTCCTGCTTCCTAGGATTATAACAGAAGAAGCATCCCACCACCTATCAATGGCCAACCTTCCACACGTGTTGAATTTCATCCTTCCAACCCTTCTAAAGTATTTCATATGAATTATTAGACCATATTTCTCTTAGCTATTCTAACTCTTCTCCTTCATTTGAATCCTATCGCCTTTTAAACAGGAAGTGTTATAGATCAGAAAGAGAAATTAAGAATCCCACTTACCATTGCATCAAAAAGAATAAACTACCTAGAAATAAACCAACCTAAGGAGTCAAAAGACCTATACTCCGAAAACTATAAGACACTGATGAAAGAAATCAAAGATGACACAGATAGAGCTAACACCTATCCTTCTCAAACTCGTCCAAAATACAGCAGAGGGAGGAACACTCCCAAACTCATTCTACGAGGCCACCGTCACCCTGATACCAAAACCAGACAAAATGTTACAAAGAAAGAAAACTACAGGCCAATATCATTGATGTACATAGAAGCAAAAATACTCAACAAAATACTAGCAAACAGAATCCAACAGCACATTTAAGGGATCATACACCATGATCAAGTGGAGTTTATTCCAGGAATGCAAGGATACTTCAGTATACGTAAATCAATCAATGTGACACACCATATTAACAAATTGAAGGAGAAAAACCATATGATCATCTCAAAAGATGCAGAAAAAGCTTCTGACAAAATTCAACACCTATTTATGATAAAAACCCTCCAGAAAGTAGGCACAGAGGGAACTTTCCTCAACATAATAAAGCCCATATATGACAAACGCACAGCCAACATTATCCTCAATGGTGAAAAACTGAAAACATTTCCACTAAAATCAGGAACAAGACAAGGTTGCCCACTCTCACCACTATTTTTCAACATAGTTTTGGAAGTTTTAGCCACAGCAATCAGAGAAGAGAAAGAAATAAAAGGAATACAAATTGAAAAAGAAGAAGTAAAGCTGTCACTGTTTGCAGATGACATGATACTATACAGAGAGAATCCTAAAGATGATACCAGAAAACTAATAGAGCTAATCAGTGAATTTGGTAAAGTAGCAGGATACAAAATTAATCCACAGAAATCTGTTGCATTCCTATACACTAA
Source organism: Aethalodelphis obliquidens (assembly GCF_003676395.1). Taxonomy (NCBI): domain Eukaryota; kingdom Metazoa; phylum Chordata; class Mammalia; order Artiodactyla; family Delphinidae; genus Aethalodelphis; species Aethalodelphis obliquidens. The sequence goes on along the minus strand of NW_020837955.1, from coordinate 9,658,364 downwards.
TGATGAAAAAATCTGAAAGATAAATTAAGGAAACACTCCCATTTACCAATGCAACAAAAAGAATAAAATACCTAGGAATAAACCTACCTGGGGAGAGAAAAGACCTGTATGCAGAAAACTATAAGACACTGATGAAAGAAATTAAATATGATACCAACAGATGGAGAGAGATACCATGTTCTTGGATTGGAAGAATCAACATTGTGAAAATGACTCTACTATCCAAAGCAATCTACAGATTCAATGCAATCCCTATCAAATTACCAATGGCATTTTTCACAGAAGTAGAACAAAAAACTTTTAAATTTGTATGGAGACACAAAAGACCCTGAATAGCCAAAGCAATCTTTAGAAAGAAAAAAGAAACTGGAGTAATCAGCCTCCCTGACTTCAGACTACACTACAAAGCTACAGTATTCAAAACAGTATGGTACTGGCACAAAATTAGAAATATAGATCAATGGAACAGGATAAAAGTCCGAAAATAAACCCACATACCTCTGGTCAATTAATCTGCAAAAAAGGAGGCAAGACTATACAATGGAGAAAAGACAGTCTCTTCAATAAACAGTGCTGAGAAAACTGGACAGCTACATGTAGAAGAATCAAACTAGAATATTCGTTAACACCACATACAAAAATATCCTCAAAATGGATTAAAGACCTGATACTACAAAACTCTTAGAGGAAAACATAGGCAGAACACTCTGACGTAAATCACAGCAGTATCTTTTACAACCCATCTCCTAGAGTAATGGAAATGAAAACAAAAGTAAACAAATGGAACCTAATTAAACTCAGAAACTTTAGCACAGCAAAGGAAACCATAAAAAAATGAAAAGACAAACCACAGAATAGGAAAATATTTGCAAATGATGTGACTATGAAGGGATTAATCGCCAGAATTTACAAACACCTCATGCAGCTCAATATCAAGAAAAGGAACAGCCTAAACAAAAAATGGGCAGAAGACCTAAATAGACATTTCTCCAAAGACATACAGATGGCCAAGAGGCAAACGAAAAGATGCTCAACACCACTAATTATTAGAGAAATGCAAATCAAAACTACAACGAGGTACCACCTCACACCAGTGAGAATGGCCATCATCACAAAGTCTACAAACAATAAATGCTAAAGAGGGGGACCTTCAAGATGGCAGAGGAGTAAGACATGGACATCACCTTCCTCCCCACAAATACATCAAAACTACATCCACATTTGGAACAACTCCTACAGAACTACTGAATGCTGGCAGAAGACCTCAGACTTCCCAAAAGGCAAGAAACTCCTCATGTACCTGGGTAGGGCAAAAGAAAAAAGAAAAAACAGAGACAAAATAGGGACAGGACCTGCACCTCTGGAAGGGAGCTGTGAAGGAGGAAAAGTTTCCACACACTAGGAAGCCCCTTCACTGGCATAGACAGAGGATGGGTGCGGGGAAGCTTCAGAGCCATGGAGGACAGCGCAGCAACAAGGGTGCAGAGGGCAAAGCAGACAGGTTCCTGCACAGAGGATCAGTGCCAACCAGCACTCACCAGCCTGAGAGGCTTGTCTGCTCACCGGCCAGGGCAGGCAGGGACTGAGAGCTGAGGCTCAGGCTTCAGAGGTCAGATCCCAGGGAGAGGACTAGGGTTGGCTGCGTGAACACAGCCTGAAAGGGGCTGGTGAGCCACAGCTGGCCAGAAGGGAGTCCGGGAAAAACTCTGGACCTGCCTAAGGGGCAAGAGATCTTTGTTTTGAGGTGCGTGAGGAGAAGGAATTCAGAGCACCGCCTAAATGAGCTCCAGAGACGGGTGCAAGCTGCAGCTATCAGCTTGGACACCAGAGACGGGCATGAAATGCTACGGCTGCTGCTATAGCCACCAAGAAGCCTGTGTGCAAGCACAGGTCACTATTCGCACCTCCCCTCCCAGGAGCCTGTGGCAGCCCGTCACTGCCAGGGTCCCGTGATCAAGGGACAACATCCCCAGGAGAACAGACGGTGCACCTCAGGCTGTTGCAACGTCACGCCGGTCTCTGCCACCGCAGGCTCAGAGCACATTCCAATTATAACTACCATACCCCTCCCTCACCCCAGCATGAGTGAGCCAGAGCCACCTAGTCAGCTGCTGCTTTAACCCCATCCTGTCTGAGCAGGAAACAGAAGCCTGAGGGCAACCTACATCCAGAGGTGGGGCCAAAACCAAACCTGAACCCCAGGAGCTGTGCAAACAAAGAAGAGAAAGGGAAATTTCTCCCAGCAGCCTCAGGAGCAGATCAAACCCCCACAATCAACGTGAGGTACCCTGCACCTGTGGAATACCTGAAGAGACAACAAATCAACCCAAAATTGAGGCGATAGACTTTGGGAGCAATGGTAGACTTTGGGTTTGCTTTCTGTGACTGATTTGTTACTGATTTTTATGTTTATCTTAGTATAGTTTTTAGCACTTGTTATAATTTGGATTTGTTTATTGGTTTTGTTGTTCTCTTTTTTGTATTGCTTTTTGATTTTTTCTTTAAAAATTTTTATTTTAATAATTTTCTTTTCTTTTACTTTATTTTTTAATTTCATTTTTGTTGTTCTCTTTTCTTTGTTTTTTCTCCCTTTTCTACTGAGCTGTGTGGCATCATCAGCAAGGCATCATCACAAAGTAGAACATAGAAGCTGGCATGACATAGTGGAAAATGAAGTGGACTAGGGGACCTGAGTTCCAAGTTCAGCCCTATTACAAGCTCGCTGTTGTGATGTAGCCGTGTCGCTGACGGGGTCCTGGTGCTCTGGCTTGGTGTCAGGCCTGAGCCTCCCAGGTGGGAGAGCTGAGTTCAGGACACTGGACCACCAGAGATCTCCCAGTCACACGTGATACAATCGGTGAGAGCTCTCCCAGAGATCTCCATCTCAACTATAAGACGCAGCTCCACCCAAAGGCCAGCAAATCACAGTGCTGGACACCCCATGCCAAACAGCTAGCAAGACAGGAACACAATCCCGCCCATTAGCACAGAGGCTGCCTAATATCATAATAAGTTCACAGACACCCCAAAACACACTGCCAGATGCAGCCCTGCCCACCAGAAAGATGAGATCCAGCCTCACCCACCAGAACACAGGCACCAATTCCCTCCACCAGGAAGCCTACACAACCCACTGAACCAACCTCACCCATTGAGGGCAGACACCAAAAACAATGGGAACTACGAAACTGCAGCGTACGAAAAGGAGACCCCAAACACAGTAAACTAAACAAAATGAGAAGACAGAGAAACATGCAGCAGATGAAGGAGCAAGGTAAAAACAGCCACCAAACCAAACAAATGAAGAGGAAATAGGCAGTCTACCTGAAAGAGAGTTCAGAGTAATGAGAGTAAAGATGGTCCAAAATCTTGGAAATAGAATGGAGAAAATAAAAGAAACGTTTAACAAGGACCTAGAAGAACTAAAGAGCAAACAAACAATGAACAACACAATAAATAAAAATAAAAATTCTCTAGAAGGAAACAATAGTAGAATAACTGAGGCAGAACGGATAAGTAATCTGGAAGATAAAAGAATGGAAATAACTACCACAGAGGAGAATAAAGAAAAAAGAAGGAAAAGAATTGAGGACAGTCTCAGAGACCTCTGGGACAACATTAAACTCACCAACATTCGAAATGTAGGAGTCCCAGAAGAAGAAGAGAAAAAGAAAGGGACTGAGAAAATATTTGAAGAGATTATAGTTGGAAACTTCCCTAACATGGGAAAGGAAATAGTCAATCAAGTCCAGGAAGTGCAGAGTCGCATACAGGATAAATGCAAGGAGAACCATGCCAAGACACATGTTAATTAAACTATCAAAAATTAAGTACAAAGAAAAAATATTAAAAGCAGCAAGGGGAAAGCAACAAATAACATACAAGGGAATCCCCATAACATTAACAGCTGATCTTTCAGCAGAAACTCTGCAAGCCAGAAGGGAGTGGCAGGACATATTTAAAGTGATGAAAGGGAGAAAACCTACAACCAAGATTACTCTACCCAGCAAGGATCTCATTCAGATTTGATGGAGAAATTAAAACCTTTACAGACAAGCAAAAGTTAAGAGAAATCAGGAGAGTTTGGTTCAAGATGGTGGAGTAGAAGGACACGCTCTCAGTCCCTCTTACAAGAACACCAAAATCACAATTAACTGCTGAACAATCATAGACAGGAAGACACTGGAACTCACCAAAAAAGATACCACACATCCAAAGACAAAGGACAATCCACGATGAGATGGTAGGAGGGGCACAATCACAATAAAATCAAATCCAATAACTACTGGGTGGGTGACTCACAAACTGGAGAACACTTATACCACAGAAGTCCACACACTGAAGTGAAGGTTCTGAGCCGCACGTCAGGCTTCCCAATCTGGGGTCCAGCAACTGAAGGAGAAATTCCTAGAGAATCAGGCTTTGAAGGCTACCAGGATTTCACTGCAGGACTTTAACAGGACTGGGGGCAACAGAGACTCCACTCTTGGAGGGCACACACAAAGTAGTGTGCTCATCGGGACCCAGGGGAAGGAGCAGTGACCACATAGGAGACTGAACCAGACCTACCTGCTAGTGTTGGAGGGTCTCCTGCAGAGGTGGGGTGTGGCTGTGTGTCACCGTGAGAAGAAGGACACTGGCAGCAGAAGTTCTGGGAAGTATTCCTTGGCATGAGCCCGCCCAGAGTCTTCCATTAGCCACACAAGAGAGTCCGGGTAGGCTCCAGTGTTGCATCACCTCAGGACAAGCAACCAACAGGAAGGGAACCCAGCCCCAACCATGAGCAGACAAGTGGATTAAAGTTTTACTGAGTTCTGCCCACCAAAGCAACAGCCAGCTCTACCCACCACAAGTCCCTCCTATAAGGAAACTTGAACAAGCCACTTAGATAGCCTCATCCACCAGAGGGCAGACAGCAGAAGCAAGAAGAACTACAATCCTGCAGCCTGTGGAACAAAAACCACATTCACAGAAAGACAGACAAGATGAAAAGGCAGAGGGCTATGTACCAGATGAAGGAACAAGATAAAACCCCAGAAAAACAACTAAATGAAGTGGAGATAGGCAACCTTCCCAAAAAAGAAATCATAATAATGATAGTGAAGATGATCCAGGACCTCAGAAAAAGAATGGAGGCAAAGATCGAGAAAATGCAAGAAATGTTTAACAAAGATCTAGAACAATAAAAGAACAGACAAACAGATATGAATAACACAATAACTGAACTGAAAACTAAACTAGAACGAATCAATAGCACAATAACTGAGGCAGAAGAACGGATAAGTGACCTGGAAGACAGAATGGTGGAATTCACTGCTGTGGAAAAGACTAAAGAAAAAAGAATGAAAAGAAATGAAGACAGCCTAAGAGACGTCTGGGACAACATTAAATGCAACAACATTCTCATTATAGGGGTCCCAGAAGGAGAAGAGAGAGAGAAAGGACCAGAGAAAATATTTGAAGAGATTATAGTCGAGAACTTCCCTAACATAGGAAAGGAAATAGCCACCCAAGTCCAGGAAGCACAGTGAGTTCCAGGCAGGATAAACCCAAGGAGAAACACACCAACACATAGTAACCAAACTGGTCAAAATTAAAGAAAAATTACTGTAAGCAGCAAAGGAGAAACAACATACAAGGGAACTCCCATAAGGTCACCAGCTGATTTCGCACCAGAAACTCTACAAGCCATAAGGGAGTGCCATGATATACTTAAAATGATGAAAAGGAAGAACCTAAAACAAAGATTACTCTACCCAGCAAGGATCTCATTCAGATACAATGGAGAAATCAAAAGCTTTACAGAAAGCAAAAGCTAAGAGAATTCAGCACCACCAAACCAGCTCTACAACAAATGCTAAAGGAACTTTTCTAAGTGGGAAACACAACAGAAGAAAAGGACCTACAAAAACAAGCCCAAAACAATTAAGAAAATGGTCATAGGAACATACATATCGATATTACCTTAAACGTGAATGGATTAAATGCTCCAACCAAAACACACAGGCTTCCTGGATGGATACAAAAACAAGAGCCACATATATGCTGTCTACAAGAGACCCACTTCAGACCTAGGACACATACAGACTGAAACTAAGGGGATGGAAAAAGATATTCCATGCAAATAGAAATCAAAAGAAAGCTGGAGTAGCAATACCCATATCAGATAAAATAGACTTTAAAATAAAGAATGTTAGAAGAGACAAGGAAGGACACTACAAAATGATGAAGGGATCAATCCAAGAAGAAGATATAACGATTGTAAATATATATGCACCCAACATAGGAGCACCTCAATATATAAGGCAACTGCTAACAGCTCTAAAAGAGGAAACTGACAGTAACACAATAGTAGTGGAGGAGTTTAACACCTCACTTACACCAATGGACAGATCATCCAAAATGCAAATAAATATGGAAACAGAAGCTTTACATGACACAGTACACCAGATAGATTTAATTGATATTTATAGGACATTCCATCCAAAAACAGCAGATTACACTTTCTTCTCAAGTGCGCATGGAACATTCTCCAGGATAGATATCTTGGGTCACAAATCAAGCCTTGGTAAATTTAAGAAAATTGAAATTGTATCAGGTATCTTTGCTGATAACAACACTATGAGACTAGATATCAACTTCAAGAAAAAAATGTAAAAAATACAAACACATGGAGGCTAAACAGTATGCTATCAAATAACCAAGAGATCACTCAAGAAATCAAAGAGGGTATCAAAAAATACCTAGAAATATATGACAATGAAAACATGATGACCCAAAACCTATTGGATGCAGCAAAAGCAGTTCTAAGACGCAAGTTTATAGCAATGTAATCCTACCTGAAGAAACAAGAAAAAGCTAAAATAAACGACCTAACCTTATACCTAAATCAATTATAGAAAGAAGAACACACACACAAAAAAACCCAAAGTTAGCAGAAGGAAAGAAATCATAAAGATCAGACCAGCAATAATCTGATCTTTCTTTCTTGAGAAAGAAAAACGGAGCTGGAGGAATCAGGCTCCCTTACTTCAGACTATACTCTAAAGCAACAGTAATCAAGACAGTATGGTACTGGCACAAAAACAGAAATATAGATCAATGGAACAGGATAGAAAGCCTAGAGATAAACCCACGCACCTATGTTCACCTTATCTTTGATAAAGGAGGCAAGAATAGACAATGGAGAAAAGACAGCCTCTTCAATAAGTGGTACTGGGAAAACTGGACAGCTACATGTAAAAGAATGAAACTAGAACACTTCCTAGCATCATACACAAAAATAAACTCAAAATAGGTTAAAGACCTAAATGTACGGCCAGACACTATAAAACTCTTAGACGAAAACAAAGGAAGAACACTCTGTGATATAAACCACAGCAAGATCCTTTTTGACCCACCTCCTAGAGAATGGAAGTAAAAACAAAAATAAACAAATGGGGCCTAATGAAACTTAAAAGCTTTTGCACAGCAAAGGAAACCATAAACAAGACAAAAAGACATCCCTCAGAATGAGAGAAAATATTTCCAAACAAATCAATGGAGAAAGGATTAATCTTCAAAATATATAAACAGCTCATGCAGCTCAATATCAAAAACACAAACAACCCAGTCCAAAAAATGGGCAAAAGACCTAAACAGGAGTTTCTCCAAAGAATATATACAGATTGCCAACAAACACATGAAAGGATGCTCAACATCACTAATCATTAGAGAAATGCAAATTAAAACTGTAGTGAGGTATCTCATCACACTAGTCAGAATGGCCATCATCAAAAAATCTACAAACAATAAATGCTGGAGAGGGTGTGGAGAAAAGGGAACCCTCTTGCACTGTTGGTGGGAATGTAAAGTGATACAGCCACTATGGAGAACAGTATGGAGGTTCCTTTAAAAACTAAAAATAAAACTACTGCATGACCCAGAAATCCCACTACTGGGCATATACCTTGAGAAACCATAATTAAAAGAGTCATGTACCACAATGCTCATTGCAGCACTATTTACAATAGCCAGGACATGGAAGCAACCTAAGTGTCCATCGACAGATGAATGGATAAAGATGTGGCACATATATACAATGGACTATTACTCAGCCATAAAAAGAAACAAAATTGAGTTACTTATAGTGAGGTGGATGGACCTAGAGTCTGTCATACAGAGTGAAGTAAGTCAGAAAGAGAAAAACAAATACTGTATGCTAACACATATATATGGAATCTACAAAAAAAAAAAAATGGTTCTGAAGAACCTAGGGACAGGACAGGAATAAAGATGCAGACATAAAGAATGGACTTGAGGCCATGGGGAGGGGGAAGGGTAAGCTGGGGCGAAGTGAGAGAGTAGCGTTGACATATATACACTATCAAATATAAAATAGATAACTAGTGGGAAGCAACTGCATAGCACAGGGAGATCAGCTCAGTGCTTTGTGACCACCTAGAGGGGTGGGATAGGGAGGGTGGGAGGGAGACACAAGAGGGAGGGGATATGGGGATATACGTATACATATAGCTGATCCACTTTGTTATACAGCAGAGACTAACAACATTGTAAAGGAATTATACTCCAATAAAGATGTTAAAAAAAGTAAAATAATATAGGGCTTCCCTGGTGGCTCAATGGTTGAGAGTCCGCCTGCCAATGCAGGAGACGTGGGTTTGTGCCCTGGTCCGGGAAGATCCCACATGCCGTGAAGCAGCTAGGCCCCTGAGCCATGGCTGCTGAGCCTGCGCGTCTGGAGCTTGTGCTCCGCAATGGGAGAGGCCACAACAGTGAGGGGCCCGTGTACTGCAAAAAATAAAGTAAAATAAAATAATAAATAAATGCTGAAGAGTGTGTCGAGAAAAGGGAACCCTCCTACACTGTTGGTGGGAATGTAAATTAGTACAGCTACTATGGAGAACAGTATGGAGCTTCCTTATAAAACTAAAAATAGAGCTACCGTATGATCCAGCAATCCCAGTCCTGGGCATATATCTGGAGATAAACATGGTTCAAAAGGATACATGCACCCCAATGTTCATTGCAGCACTGTTTACAATAGCCAAGACATGGAAGCAAACTAAATGTCCATAAACAGATGAATGGATAAAGAAAATGTGGTACATATATGCAATGGACTATTACTCAGCCATTAAAAAGAATGAAATAATGCCATTTGCAGTAACATGGATGGACCTGGAGATTATCATACTAAGTGAAATAAGTCAGACAGAGGAAGATAAATATATGATATCGTTTATAAGTGGAATCTAAAAAAAACAATGATACAAATGAACTTATTTACAAAACAGAAACAGACTCACAGAGTTAGAAAACAAACTTATGGTTACCAAAGGGGAAAGGTGGGAGGGAGGGATAAATTGGGAGTTTGGGATTGACATACACACACTACTGTATTTGAAATAGATAACCAACAAGGACCTGCTGTATAGCACAGGGAACTCTGCTCAGTATGCTATAATAACCTAAATGGAAAAACAATTAGAAAAAGAATAGATACACATATATGTATAACAGAAACACTTTGTTGTACACCTGACACTAACACAACATTCCTAATCAACTATACTCCAGTATAAAGTAAAAATTTAGAAAAAGACTTTGTTCCATATTTGAGGGAAGAAAGTGAAGTCCTGCATGTAGCCTGGATAAGAGCAGCTATCTTGGATCAGGAGCAAGATGCAGGATGAGGCAGATACCAGGCAAGACAGAGCCTAGAGAGCGAGCAACACCATCTCCTTTGTGACATTGCTGGGTCATTGCATCAACTCTTGCTGGAAACCCAAAACGTTCTGAATTTTTCAATTACTCGTGGGAATTTATTCCTATATTGTTAGAAGTAATTTGAGTTGGGAATTTTACAGGTAAAATATATCCTAATTGATGCAACTTATTTAAAAAAATAAAATAAACAGGGAAGGTTTAAACCTCTCCCTCTTGATAACAAGCAAACAAAAACAAAACAAACAAAAAAAACAACCTCTCAAACAAAATTCTCTTGCAGCCAGAACTGAATCTCTCTTCTCTTTATCATGGTCAAACTTCTCAAAAAAAATAGTCCATACTTGCTGTCTCTATTCTTCCCACTTCACTCCTAATCCACATTAAAGTGGCTTCTATCTCTATCACTCTAAGAAATCAATTCTGGATAAGGTCACCAATGTGCTCACCCGTGACCACACCCTCCTTTTTAAAAATTCCCTTCTAGAATATCCTAATTAATTTTACTCCTACCTTCTTAAGTGTTCCTTCTCCAGGTCCTTAGGAACCTTAGTCTTGTCTACAGAGTTCTCAAATGTTTGAGTTCCTTTAAATTCAGTCCCAAGCATTCCTCTCCTCTAACTCTGTACTCACTCCCTGGGTAACCTCATTCATAACCACAAGGTATTATACAATACAATGACTCAAAATGTCCAGCCAGACCTCACCTCTAAGCTTCCAAACCATACAGCTACTTGACATTTCTTTAAAACTGCCTTACTTTAAAATGCCTCAAAGGCATCTCTAAATCAGTATGTTCAAAACCAAGTGTATAAATTTTACCACAGTAGTTTATAGGGGTTAAAATAACTGACTCCAGTGTCAGATTTGAAATCTCAAATCCACCACTTACTAGCTCTGTGTCCTTTGGCAAGTTTCTTAACTGTTTTAAAAAAATATTTTTATTAAAATATAATTAACATATAACATTAGTTTCAGGTATAGAACACAATGATTCGTTATTTGTATATACTGAGAAATGATCACCATGGTAAGTATAATTAATATCCATCGCTATACATAGCAACAAAAATTTTTATTCTTATGATGAAAATTTTTAAGATCTATTCTCTCAGCAACTTTCAAATGTACAATACAGTACTGTTAACTATAGCCACTGTGCTATATATTACATCTCTATGACATTTATTTTACAGCTGGAAGTTGTACTTTTTAACCTCTTTTACTCATTTTGCCCACCCCCTCACCAACCACCCGCCTCTAGCAACCACCAATCTGTTCTCTGTATCCATGAGCTTGGGGTTTTTTGTTGCTGTTGTTAGATTTCATATATAATCATAATTATATGACTTTCTAACTTACTTCACTTCGTATAATGCCCTCAAGTTTCACCCATGTTGTCACAAGGAGAGATACCTTTCTCTCCTTCATTTATTGTGTCAAATTGTCTGCTAATAACTCAACACCATTTTCTCCCTTCTGCATCTCTCCCCTGGAGGATAAAGGGTAGAAACCTAGAACTCTATTCCCAAAGGTATCTGCCAGTGGATTCTTGGTTAGATTGCCACAGTAAGAAGCATTACCATGAAATTTAGAATGTGAAAGAGTTGGAAGCCTTTGTCTTTTTCTTCAACATCAGCAGGCAGACAATTTTACAGTGGCTTACAGATATTTTCCTATGAATCATTCACCCAGGTACAAGAGACATATGTGATCACGGCAGTCCTTTCCTATGGTTCTTGCAACTTGCTGGCTCCCTGAAAGCTAGCAGTGAAACCTGAGATCTAATGATAGCTGTCCCTCACCTTGATTTCTCCAGCCCTTCCAATGTTTAATAAATACCCAATCCCCTCTCTTAAATCCCTTCTTGCTCATAATATCTTAGTTTTATTTCTCCAACCAAACTCTGGCTGGTGTTCTCCCTAAAGCTGATCTTGATTATTTTCCTTTTAAATATTTTAAATTCTACTATTTCTCTCATCTCCCTTGCCCATACCTGAGTCTACTAAAATCTCCCCCAATGATCCCCTTACACACACTCTTGTTCTCTCCCAGTCTTTATCCCAATTGCAAACTAAGTGCATTTTGTTTGCTTCAAAATGTAAAAATGATTATGCTGTCAATTAAAACATTGCCTTGGCTTCCCGTTGCCCTGAAACAAAAACTAACAGGTCTTTAATAGGACCTAAAATACCAGGCCCACACTTACTTTTCCAGTCTCACGTAACACTACTCTCTCCTGTTCTGAGCTCCACTCATACTAGTCCTTTTTTTGTTTTCTCTGAACAAACCCTTGACATCACCAGGCACCCTTTCCCCCTCAGGGCCTTTGAACATACCGTTACCTAAACCTGGAATGTTCTTCTCTTTCCAATCTCCCTTTTCACCTACTTACTCTACTCATTCTTCAGCTTCCAACTCTAAATTAGTGTGGAACATGTTGAGATAAACAACTAACTATTAGAAGCAAATAAAGTTCAGTCCCCATCTTGGATATTGCATCGAAAGGAATTCTATGTGAATTTAAAATTTGAATGAAAAATACAAAACCATAAATTAGAAGACAATTTAATTAATTAGAAGAAAAGTATAGACTTGGAGTGAGCAAGGCCTTTCTAAGAAAAACACCAAAGACAGAAACCATAAAGAAAAGGACAATTAGATTTTACACATAAAACTTTTAAAGACTTCTATATGACAAAAAAATAGAATAAAAGGATAAACAGGACCAAATACTGCAGTACACATGACACACATAGGTTAAAATCAAAGACATATAAATGCCTTACAAATCAATTTTTTTTAAATCAAAGTACATAACAAAAATGAAAAGTATACCATTCACAAAAGGACTAAACGTGGTCACATGTATGAAAATATGTTCAACTTCACTAGTAGTCAAATACAAATTAAGAATCAGTTAGGTTTGTCTTGGTTTCTTATTAAATTGGGGATATTTTTTTTTTTTAAAGCAGGCAAAGGTGTGTGAAAATGAACACTCAAAACTGTAGGAAAGACTATGACATTATAAAACCTTTCCAAAAGGTAAATTGGCAAAATGTGTCAAAATTTATATGATGTATCACTGGCCTGTTTATTCCACTACTTGAATTACAACATAAGGAAAGTATCACACACATTTTCCACATTCCTTCCCTTCTTATTCTACTGCCCGTGCCATCCCCTCAACTCCACCAAACTGCTCTCAGTAACGGCATCAGTGGTCTCCATGATACTATATCCATACTTCTTACTTCCAACATCACCTAACCTGCGTCAACATTTGACACAATATACCACTTTCTCCAACCAGAGCAATATTTTTTCTCTTGCTTTCTGTGAGCTGATACTCTCTGGTTTATTCTTTCTTGGTAAGTACATATGACAGACATAGGTTAAAATCAAAGACATATAAATGCCTTACAAATCAATTTTTTACTTCTGCCACCAACTCCCCAACACCACCCTCAATTATAGGAATTTCTCAGTGCTCTGTCCTGGCCCTGATCCTATTGACCTTGAGTGATGTCTCCTCTCCCATGGTTTTAATTACCATCTAGGTGCTGATGATTCACAAAGATATGACTGTAGTTCAGTCCTTTCATGTGAGCTATAAAGTTTACTTACAGACATCTCCATTTTGACACCTAGATGTAACTCAAACTCAAAGCGTCTTAAACTGATAACATCTTCCCTCCTCAATGCTGCTTCCCTACCAAGGGTGTGCCAAGTGGCACACATTTTCCATGTATACTGCTCAAGCCAGAAACTTGAGATTCTCACTTGATCCTTCTCTTTCATGCTCAAAATACAAACAACATGGAACACTATTAATTTTATAAGTAAAATTTTAAATTCAGACTGACCATGTCACTCCCTTGCCTAAAATCCTCCAGATCATCCTTAATATTTCTTGCACTAAATCTAGCCCCTGCCTCATTGTCAGGCATCATTTTGTGCCTCTCTCCTGCTCACTCTCTACATCCTGACCATCCTTGCAGTCATGAACACGTATGTCATCCTTTCTCTGACTCTGGCCCTTAACATGCTGTTCACTCCACCTGAAGTGCCCAGTGCCCCTAGATCAATTTCAACTGCAGCCTTTGTGCTCATCCTTCAGGTATCAGTTTAAATGACTTATTCTCTGATAGGCTGTACCTGACACACCAAAACCAAGAAAATCTATTTACTATACATCCCCACGGTACTTTGAGTTTCCCCTTTAACAACCATCTTGTTTTTAGTTAGTGTATAATGGTTCATTTCAGTCCTCTACTCTAAGCCTACCGAGACAATGTCTCTCAATCAGGTACATACCTCCATTACCTGGAATAAAGAAATATTTGCTGACTTAATATGAAGACCAGCTGTAGAAAGATATATGTGACTGGAGATTGTTTATAACAGAAAACAATGAAAGCAACCAAAGCACCCCTCAACAGGGAAAGGATATGTAGGTTATAGTACACTCATACTATGAAATATTATGAATATGAAATATTTAAAATAAATCTGTATAAACTAATTAGACGACAACAACATATTGTTAAGTGAAAAACAGGTTTAAAACTATGAAAAATAGATTTCATTTTTATAAATATTATGTAGGAAATAATATAAATATTATGTAGGAAAATACTCAGAATAATATTCACCAGAATATTAAACAATATTTTTGGGGGGTTAATAAACTATTCTGATTTTCTTTCTTTATAAACATGATTTTTTTTTTTTTTTTTTTTTTTTGTGGTATGGTACGCGGGCCTCTCACTGTTGTGGCCTCTCCCGTTGCGGAGCACAGGCTCTGGACGCGCAGGCTCAGCGGCCATGGCTCACGGGCCCAGCCGCTCCGCGGCATGTGGGATCTTCCCGGACCGGGGCCCCTGCATCGGCAGGCGGACTCTCAACCACTGCGCCACCGGGGAAGCCCCTATAAATATGTATTAATTTTATAATCAGGAAAAATGCTATTTTTTAGATTAATAAAGAACTGTGGAGCGATACTTTGACACCTTTTTCCCTTCTGGAGAATCAGAAAGTGCTCTTGTTAGAAAGATGTTTGAACAGATAGGCATCATTCCAAGAGGGTTCTCACCCTGAGTCAGGCAGGCAGATGGGTTGTCATTGTTCTTACAAGAGACAGTGCTGTCACATGATGAGGGTAGGGACCTAAACTCCCACCATCTGTTGCCTGAAAGAAGGCTTTAGTTCCCCAAATTCAACCCACCTGCAAACACTTCTGCTAACAGATCATCATTTGACAGAAAAATGTAGACATTTCTAGATCCTTTGAAACAAGCTTTTTCACATCAGGATTACGCCCATACACAACAGAAAGGCAGAAAGTACCAAGAATAAAGTCTGTCCTTTTGACTTTGAAAAAATATAAAAACGCAGATTCTCAAATAATATGTCATAGGCTCAAAGAATAATTTATCCCTTAACATAAGGGAGATCCATCAACTCTGACATTTCAGCCATTTCTTTTATCAGCATCAAATAATGAAAAGACAATAAAATTTCAGTTGCACACAATTAGAGATTCCTGTGAAGTTTTCATAAGGAGAATACCTGTCAAAAGCAGCATGTTAATGGGCCATATAAACTGGTGTACTCTGAATTTCAATTGTTTTTAAGAACAATGTAGGTTTTTCTATTCACTGACATGGCTCATTAATACATACTTTTCAATAGTTAATTTATACACTAACATTTCCAAGTCAAGTCAAAATGCTAAATGTTTATTACGTCTATTAGAGTCTGCTCATTAACACATGGCTGTTACCTTTGCAGAATACATATTGTTTCCTCTTATTTGAGAGTCTTAAATAAAACTACATGTGTCAGGACAGAATTTTTGTAAAAAATTTACTAACCACATATTAAATATTATTACTGAACTATGAGCTCCTTAATTGTAGGGAACATTCCACATATATACTAAAAGCTTGAGTTCTGCCGTCAGACCTGAATTTGATTGTGAACTTGGCCAATCACTTGCTTTGTGACTTTGAGCAGGTTATTAAGCTTCAGGTATTTCAGAAGGCTTTTGTGAAAATTAAAGGAGGCATTAGGGTAAAACTCCTGACTCATTGTCTGGTATATTATAGTTGCTCATTGTAACTATTAGTCCGGGATCATTTTCTCTTCAGTAACTTTTCTTGAGAAAGCCTCTGTGTCAACATGCAAAATGTGTCTTGCTGGTCTGGAGATGGAGTACTCATCCCACAAATATTAAAGTACATACCATAGATCATACACTAGAGAGTCAATGGTGAACAAGAAAAACAATGCCAGGTGGAGTTTACTTTCCCTGCTAACTGTGGGAAACTGAACGGAGGCTCCCCAAATATACTCACATCCTAATCCCAAGACGTGTGAATGTTACCTGAAACAGCAATAGGGACTTTGCGTATGTGATTAAATTAAGGATTTCAAGATTGAGGGATTATCACGGATAATCTGGGTGCCTCCAATGGAATCACAAGGATGTATCTAGAGCCTCCAAAAGGAACCAGCCCGGCAACACCTTAACTGTAGACCAGTGAAATCAATTCTGACTTCTGGCCTTTGGAATCATAAGAGAATAGATCTGTGCTGTTTTCCGCCACCAAGTTTGTAGTAGTTTGTTACAGCAGCCATAGGAGATTAATACACTGGGAAGCATTAAACTCCTAATTACACAATCATCTAATGCAATTGTGGTAAGTGCTAAAAAGATTAAGTAAATGAAAGTTTATAGAAGAGAGACAATCTGGGAAGCAAGAACTGACTTCCGATCTTAGATTTTCAAACTGTAAAGATATTTACTAGGCAAGGGGAAGAGACAAAGAGAGAAAGAATTCCAGGCACAGGAAGAGCAAGTACAAAGGTCCTATGCAGGGAAGCACAAGCTCAGGGTGGCTGAAGCACAGCGAGCAAGGTGGAAGAAGGAACACAAAGGCAGTATTGTAGGTTGGGGCAAACATTACGATTTTAGAATGCAACATCCAACTACCTTGTTTCAGATCAACCCTCCCACTGAAAACAATTAGAAAAGCTGACAAAATTGTTTTTTAACCTATTAAAAGCATCTGAGAGCTCCCAACGCCATGAGCACTTGGAGAATTAAGATTTCAGACAGAAGGGAGTTCAGAGAGGTGGGCCTAACATCTGGCAACGCTTTCTCTACCAAGGCATTTACTGCCTCAAAAGGAGCACCTAAGAGCCTATACAACTGAGCACAGAGTGGCAATTGAGAGATGGGGCAGACCTTCGGAAAACCTCATAGGCTGTGTGGTTGGAGCTGAGGGTCTGTCAAGAGGTAGAGCCCTATTAAACATTCCACACTTTCATTTGGAACCCCTCAGAAGCTACACTCGTGGAGTAAGGGAGAAAAAAAATAAGTAACCTTCAAAAAGTCTGAAGCCCGACTTCGAACAGCTCAACCCCTAACTGAATTAAGGTGATCTTCCCTGTCCCAACCGCCTGGCAAAAGCAAAATTAAATCCTCTCTGCAGGGAGATAGAATCTTATGATAACCTCATATTACCTCTACAAGTGTTATACATGTTATGTCCAGCAATAATTTTTTAAAGGCCTAAAAATAAAATATTTGAATGAAAACAAACAAAAAGCAATTGTCACACAAGGCATCCAGATTTTCTATCATGGGTTTTCTATCATGAAATTTTAAATTATTATGCTTAATATGTACAAGAGACAAAAAGAGGAAAAGAAGAAACTATAAAAATTCTATTTCAAATGGAAATTTGTAGAACAGGAAAAATAATGGAAATTAAGAAAATAGATGGTTTGAACAGAATATCAGATTCAGCAGCTAAGAAAAAAATTAATGAACTGAAAGATAGATAATATTCAGACCAAAGAAAAGTAAGAAAAAATATAGAAAATTCCCAAGAGTAGATTGGAGGCAGAAAAAACATAGTGAAAATTCTCATCAGTGTATAATTAGAGTTCCAGAGGAGAAATGACAGAATGAAAAGGAAGCAACAAATGGAGATGAGGAATTTTTTTCCCAAATGATGATGATGAATTTTTTTTCCCAATCTGACTATATACATCAGTTCAAATTCAGGAACCACTATGAACTCAAGCAGGATAATAACAAAGAAAACCAAACCTGCATACCTTATTGTAAAGCTGGTGAAAAGACAAAAGTAAAAATCTTTAAAGCAGCAAAAGAAAGATAGTTTACCTCTAAAGGAATTATAGCTAATGTCACATTAAAAAGAGTGGAAGGTAGAAGACAGTGGAATTATACATTCGATGTTTTAAAAGAGAGTAACTATGAACCTGGATTCTATGAAAGAAAAATTAAGCCAGTGAAAATTGACCCAAAAAGTGTCACCAGTGGACCCGTAAGGAATGGTAAAAGGTGTTTTAAGGTAGAAGGAAAATGGTAACAGAAGAAAGCAAAGAAATACAGGAAGGAATGAAGAATATTGGAAAGGGGAAACATATGAATAAATATAAATGTTTACTGACTGTACGTAAATAGCAATAATGAGATAGAATTTAAAAACACAACAAAAATGATAAAAGGTGAGAAAGAGGTCATTACATTTACCATTCTAGAAAATGGTAAAAAATACCAACGTATATTATACTTTAATATGTCAAAATACAAAATTGTTAAGAGAGTAAACCCTAAGAGTTCTCATCACAATGAGAAATTTCTTTTTCCTTTCTTTTTTCTTTTTATTGTATCTATACGAGAAGATGGAGGTTAGCTGAACCAACTGTGGTAATCATTCCACAACATATATAAATCAAACCATCATCTGTATGACTTTAACTTATGCAGTGATGTAAGTCAATTTTTTCTCAATAAAACTAGAAAAAAATGTCAAAATACAGGTCATAATCTCTGGGGTAATCACTCCAAGAGTAAAATAAAGCATATAAAGAAGCTAATGGAAGGAGAATTTTCTTTAATGCGAAAGAAAGCAAAAAGATAGAAAAATGAATATAAAGTAGGTGGAAAAAATAGAAAGCAAATAATAAGGTATATTTAAATCCAAATACTTCAGTACCTGTAGTTATATTACACTTAAGGGGACTAAATACTTCAGTTTAAAGACAAAGACTGTCAGACTGGTTAAAAGTAACAAAATCTGACTATATTCTACTTACAGGAAGACACTTTATATGGAAATGTTGAAGGTAAAAAAAATGAAAAAAAATACCATGCAACCCAAAATAAAGCTGGTGTAATTACTAACACTGAGGAAACTGTTCTTTAAGACAAGAAGCATTACATGAGCTATGCAGATATTTAGTACTGATAAAGGGGTCAATCCAACAAGAGCTAACAATTTAACTCTGTATGCACTTGATATCAGAATCTCAAAATATACAAAGTAAAACTATCAGAATTGAAAAAAATAAATGGAAAAAATATATGATCATAGTGGGAGATATTATCATTCCTCTCTCAGTAATTTACAGAAAAGCAGACATAAAAGAAAAAAGTATAAAAGCTTTAAACAATATTGTAAACAAAAATTATATATATAATTTTGTGACATATATATACACACATATGTAATTCTACACTCCAAAACACATTCTCTTCAACTTCAATATGGAGACTTACAAAAACTGAACATGTGCTTGTCCATAAAGCAGCTCAACAAATTCCACAGTTTTGAAATTATACAAATCATGTCTTCTGGTGACAGTAATATTAAGCAGGAAATTCAGTATCAAAAATATAACTATAAAATTCTCAAATATTTGGAAATTAAACAAATGATTTCTAAATGACCTATGCAGTTTCAAAAAAATCATAATGTAAATTTGTAAACAATGCCTTTAGCCAAACAATAATAAAAATTATTGTTTGGTATGAAAACTTGTTTGGTGTGAAAATGGTATATGAAAACTTGAAGCACTGAGAGATACTTTCAGAAGGAAATTTATGTTTCTTGCATGTATCAGAAAAGAAAAAATTCCTAAAATCATTATCTAGGTGTCCATTACAAGAAGTTAGAATAGAAAATTAAACCCCAAAAGAACCATGAGAAGGAAACAAAGACATCAGAATAAAGTAATTAAATAGATGTGTTAGAGTGGATAAACAAAGGCAACTGTTGGTTTTTTGATAAGACTAAGAATACTGACACGTCACTGGTAAGACAGATCAAGAAAATAAAAAGAAATAAAAGATAAAACCAATAGCATTAATGGAAGGGGGGATATCACTTAAGATCCTATATTTACAAAAAAGATAAAATATTTTGCAATTTAAATAAAATGAATAATTTCCTTAAAAAACACAACTTACCAAAACTTCCCAAAAAGAAAAATCTGAATAGATTTTTACCTATAAAATAAATTGAATGTACAGTTTAAAACTTTCCTAAAGAAAAATTCTACACAACACTCCCTAATTTCAAACTATATTACAAAGCTATAGTAATAAAAAACAGTATGCTAATTAGCATAAGAACAGACATATAGATAAATGGAACAGAGTAGAGAGCCCAAAAATACACACACACATATACTGTCAATTAATTTACAACAAAGGAGCTAAGAATATATAATGAGGAGAAGATAGTCTCTTCAGTAAATGGTGCTGGGAAAACTAGACAGACACATGCAAAAGAATGAAACTAGACTACCATCTTACACCATACACAAAAATAAACTCAGAATGGATTAAAGCATTGAATGTGAGATCTGAAACCATAAAACTCCCAGAATAAAACAGGCAGTAAGCTCCTTGACATCGGTCTTGGTGATGAGTTTTGTTGTTGTATTTGACACTAGAAGCAAAGGCAACAAAACCAAAACAAACAAGTGGGACTACATCAAACTAAAAAGCTTCTGCACAGCAAAGGAAACTATCAACAAAAAGGCAACTTACAGATTGGAAGAAAATATTTGCAAATCATGTGTGATGAGGGGTTAATATCCAAAATATATAAAGAACACATACGATTCAATAGCCAAAAAAATTATTTTTCAATTAATAAAAAATAAACAGAGGACCTGAATAGACATTTGTCCAAAGAAGACATACAGATGACCAACAGGCACATGAAAAGATGCTCAACATCACTAGTCATCAGGGAAAGGCAAATCAAAACCACAATAAGGGCTTCCCTTGTGGTGCAGTGGTTGAGAGTCCGCCTGCTGATGCAGGGGACACGGGTTCATGCCCCGGTCTGGGAAGATCCCACATGCTGCGGAGCGGCTAGGCCCGTGAGCCATGGCTGCTGAGCCTGCACGTCCAGAGCCTGTGCTCCGCAACGGGAGAGGCCACAACAGTGAGAGGCCCACGTACCGCACAAAAAAAAAAAAAAAAAAACCACAATAAGATATCACCTCACACCTGTTAGAATGGCTATCAACAAAAAGACAAGAAATAACAAGTGTTGGCAAGGATGTGGAGAAAAAGGAACCTTTGTTGCTGGGAATGTAAATTGGTGCAGCCACCATGGAAAATAGTATGGAGGTTTCTCAAAAAATTAAAAATGGAGCTACCATATGATCCAGCAATTCCACTTCTGGGTATTTATCTGAAGAAAACAAAAACACTAATTCTAAGAGATATATGTACATCAATGTTCACTGCAGCATTATTTACAATAGCTAAGATATGGAAGCAACCTAAGTGTCCTTCAAGAGACAAATAGATAGAGAAGACGTAGTGTATATACTCAATAGAATATTATCCAGCCATAGCAAAGAATGAAATCTTGCCATTTGTGACAACATGGATGGACCTTGAGGGCATTATGCTAAGTGAAATAAGTCAGAAAGAGAAAGACAAATGCCATATGATCTTGTTTTTATGTGAAAACTAAAAACAAAACAAATACACAAAGAACCAACCAACCGAAGCTCATAGACACGGAGAATAGACTGGTGGTTGCCAGAGGTGGGGGTGGAGGGTGGGCAAAAATGGAGGAAGTGGGTCAAAAGATGCAAACTTCCAGCTATAAGGTAAATAAATCATGGGGCTATGATGTACAGCATGGTGACTATACTTAATAATACCACATTGCATATTTGAAAGTTGCTAAGAGTTGCTAAGATCTTAAAAGTCCTCATTACAAAAAGGAAAAAAAATTGTAACTATGTATAGTGACAGATGTTAACTAGACCTATTGTGGTGACAATTTATTATCATTATGTTGTACACCTGAAACTACTGTTGTATGTCAATTATACCACATTAAAAAATAAATTTTTAAAAATCCATCAGACTTTGTAGTAATTGATAAACTGGTTCTAAAGTATATATACGGAAATGCAAATGACCAAGAAGAGTAAAAATCTTGAGGTTCTGTAGATGGCTAGCAATGTTCTGTTCTTGGTCTGGGTGCTGGTTACATGTATGGTCATTTTGTGAACATTCACTGATATGTACACTTTTTTGTATATATTTTATACTTTCGTAGGCACATTTTTTAATGACCTGTGAAAGCCACTTTTATGTAAAGCTACAACTTCTCTTTAGATTCCACATTATAAAACCTTCAAATATAGTAGTTCCCTTTATCTTCAGGGGATACGTTCCAAGGCTCCCAATAGATGCTTCAAACTGCAGATAGTATACATAGGGCTTAGCACTATGTTTTTTTCCTACATATACACACTTAATTTATAAATTAGGCACAGTAAGAGCTTAACAACGATAAAATAGCACAATTACAAACCTATACTATAATAAAAGTTAGGTGAAAGTGGTCTCTCTCAAAATATCTTATTGTACAAACTTAATGCCTTTTCCATCTTAACTAAGCATTTATCACTCACTGTGGCTATAACTTTTGCAGTCTGAGGTGCAACAGCAAACCTAGCATGAATTCCTTTTTCCTTCTTCACAATTTCACTAACAGAAGATTTGTTCTTACCTTGATCTTAGCAACCTCAGCATACAACTTTTTCTCTTTTCTTATTGAGAGCTTTCACCTTTTCACTTAAAGGAAGCACTTCACAGCTCCTCCTTGGCATATCCGAATTGCCAGTGTCACCACTCTTGGGCTTTGGGGCCATTATTAAGTAAAATCAGGGTTACTTGAATACAAGCACTGTGATACCAGGACAGTCGATCTGATAAGCAAGATGGCTACTAACTAATGGCAGGATATGCTGGGCAAAGAGAAGAATCACATCCCGGAAAGGATGGAGTGAGATGGCATGACAATTCATCGTGTTACTCAGAACAGCAGGCAATTTAAAACTTATGTTTCTGGAATTTTCCATTTAATATTTTTGGACTGCAGTTGACTGTAATTGAAATAGTGGAAAGCGAACCCTCAGATAAGTGGGGACTACTGCATTAGCATCCTGGGTATGACCTTATCTCCTTGAGCTGAGGTGTCCTATGTGGTAGCCACTAGCCACATGTGGCTATTGAGTACTTCACATATTATGACTAGTGTAACTGAGAAAATGCATTTAAATTTTTAATTTAATTTTAAAAATTGATATTTGACACAGTTATTAGAAAAAAATTGTGTTTGGAATAACTTGGGAACGTGAATTTATTTTTCAACTGTAAAATTTTAGAATCCAAACAAAGTATTTCTAATAAAAAAAATTAGCGTTTGGGGCTTCCCTGGTGGCACAGTGGTTAAGAATCCGCCTGCCATTGCAGGGGACACAGGTTCGAGCCCTGGTCTGGGAAGATCCCGCATGCCGCGGAGCAACCAAGCCCGTGTGCCACAACTACTGGGCCTGCACTCTAGAGCCTGGGAGCCACAACTACTGAAGCCCGTGCACCTACAGCCCATGCTCCGCAACAAGAGAAGCCACGGCCAGGAGAAGCCCGCGCACCGCAACGAAGAGCAGCCCCCGCTCGCGGCAACTAGAGAAAGCGCACGCACAGCAATGAAGGCCCAACACAGCCAAATTAATTAATTAATTAATTTAAAAAATTAGTTTCTGAATTGACAGCTACTGTGAGTTTAAGTATACACCAGATTTTGAAGAGTTCAGTATGGAATAAGGAATGTAAAAGTCTCATTAATAATTTTACATTGATTACAAGTTGAAATAATATTTTAGGTATAATGGGTTCAATAATACATTATTAAACTTAATTGCACCTGTTCTTTTAATGTGTCTACTGGAAGATTTTTTAATTATACAATGGCTTGCATTGTCTTGGTGAGGGACAGAACTGACCTAGATGAAACAGACATGGGACAAACATGAGAGGGAGGACCCCTTGCTAGTCTTTGCTCATAAAATGCATCAGCCTAATTAAAGGTTAAAAGTCCATTTAAAAAAGTCAGTAAATATTGCTCAATCTGAATTTAATACAGAGGTCAAATTTTTCTCAATGAGTCACTACTAAATTTTTTTAATGTAAAAAAAAAAAACTTTCATGCATTTTCCAACCTGCCATGTAGTGTTTGTTCTCATTCCAAACATATCAATGCCTCCCTAGCTAGACAGCAAGCTCCTTGAGATGTAAGACCAAGTCTTTTATCTCTATGCGCCATTAATGCTTCTTGTCTGAAGAAGTAGTAGGCACTCAATAAATCCTTGTTGCTTAATTTCCAGAAGCCCTCTGTGTAAAAACTGAAGAGCAGCCATTCAGTGACAAGTGGTTTGAGAAGCTGGGCTTCCTCATTCTTTGGTACTGCTACACTGACTGAAGATGCAAATATCAGTGTTTGCTGTTCTTGCCCAGAAATTTATCAATTGCTGCTTTGGATTCTAGTGAACTACAAAGCTTGTACTGAAATCAAAGCCAAAGTATAGAAATAGGTAATTGGAAATAAAGGTGACCAAGGACATTTTTGTTTCATGAAGAATTTTCTCAGGGCTGACTTCCACGACTGGGATTTTTCAATATGTTTATGTATGCTGAAAAAGCAGCAGAATTCAATAATATTCAAGAAGGTTAAACGTGGTCCGTTGAATTTCAGCTCAAAATAAAAACAAACATTTTTAACAGTACACACTAGCCTACAAGTGGCAGACTTCCTTGAGAGATGGTTAGCTCCCAATTGACAAAAATATTCACATAGACACTGAGTGGTATTGCATTAGAAACATCAAGGGAGCAAGAGAGCAAACAAGATGAGCTCTAAGGCCCCTCTGAACACTTGGTTGTATCATTCATGCTGAACTTATTTGCCCAGTGGGACTTTTCTAGAGACAGATCTTCTATGTCCCAATGTGTTATAGTGACATGTAACATCACTGAACCTAGATATTCTGAGAGTAAGTCCCTGAATCAGTTAGAAGTAGGATGTGAAAAGCTTTTAACAAAGCAGCCAGAATCACATCAAACACCATTGTGCTAGGAGGGAGCACAGGCCCCTGAAACTGTGTTCCATGGCCAGCACGTGGTAGGCGTTTAAGAAACACTAATCACCTTCCAAATGGGCATGATGCTGGCACTCATCCCTTCTCTTTAGACCCAGAGGGTAGTTCCTTTTTATCTTCCAGGTCTTACATTGGAAATTAAAGCTCTGTTCACCCTTCTAACAGCTGCAAGAAAGGAGTTGGGGAGTTCGCAAACGTACTATGAGGATTCCTTTGTTATCATGCCTCCATGATGACCGTTTTGTCTGTTTTTTCTTAGGTTGGAGTTATCTTTCTCTTCTTCTAGATTATAAATTCTGTTCTGGATTGTAAATTCCTCAGAATAAGAAAATGTCTTTTTCACCTCTGTATTCCTCACGTGATCTTTAATACCGCAATTCAACCAAAGCAAGATGCCACCAATGTTCACCTAAGTTAATACAAACACCTACATCATATGCCATCCTTTTTACTCTGACAGTCAAAATTATGTGCAATCTTGTTAGAAACTTAGCCAATGTTTTTGACTTAATGTAGTATTGGATTATGATTGCCTAAAACTAAATGTCGACAGTAACTCAGCAAAGCATCTCAGCTTCCCAAAGGTATCATTGCAGATTGGGCTTGCATTTTTCTCCCATTTAGGTATAGCTGTCTAATTGCAGGCAGTGTTTTTCATATGGAGTTCCTTTTTGGTAACAAGTCGGTATCTGATCTTCTCAGAAGTTTCTGCAAGTGGCCATCCAAGGCACTAAGGCAGTCGGTGAAGTTTCTGACCACAGTCCAAGAGCACGTGTTCATGTGTACAAGTGCACCTGCCATCTACACACTCTGAAAGGGGCAGGGACAGACTCCAAGCTGTCGAAACTACTATGGCTCAACAACTTAGAGCCGACAGCTGCAGTAAGCCCAGCCCAGGACTTTACTAACCAAATGTTAATGGATATTCTCCACTAGATTGATCCAAATATCAACAAACCTATGAAAAGCAGTGGTTCTCAACTTTCGTTTTAGTATCACCTGGAATACTTTTAAAAATCCCAATGTTCAGAGTTGGAAGGAGTGTGATATGATGGGGGTAGACACAGTGAAAGAACAGTGTGTGCTGGTGGGAAAGAGAAGTGAGCAGCTGCTTTGAGTGGGAAATTGTGGGCTGAATGAGCAACATTTGCAGAGTGTTTTGAAGAAACTTTACTATGACATATGGACTACGAAAGCACTAGCAAAGGTCTACACTTCGGGCTTCCTGTTTAAAATATTTACAGATTAATTCTTTATATTTACCTCTCCTTGTTCCTAAAATACAACTCTGTTCCAGAAATGGGATAAATGCAGACACCCATGAGGATAAAGAGAACAGGAAACAGCAGACAAAGATAGCAGTTTCAGAACGTGGAGACACATGGAGATGGGGCATCTGCCTTGGTGAATCGTAAAAGAGCAGAGAGCAAACTGTATGTGGGGAACCAAGCCAAGAAGCAAGAGGGTTTATGATACAGAGCCCCAAAATCTCAGAAACTGGAGATTCTAGAAACCTCTGAAGATGCCAGGAAGATAAGGCTTGAAAGTCACCAAGGGGTGACGACTTCAATTTCTTTGCCTTACTATCTCCTTTTCAGAGGAGAATGTGTTTAGCTCCAATTTTCACTGAGGGCAGAGCCCTCTGGGAGTTCTAACTACATACAAGGGTCTCTGATCTGAACTACAAAATGTTCCCAAGCGTGGGGCTTTGTCAACTGTCCTTGAGTCTCCATGAAATCAAAGGCCTGAAATCCTCAGGGATTAGCAATTGCTCTAGCACTTTCTTACCTCTCTAGATTCAGAGTATTGCTTCCGTTTAGTGTCTGATGATTTTCTCTATGTTCCTGGCAGCTTAGCTATTCATTTTAAAAAGTGTGTGGGGTATGTGTGTAGACGCATCCAATATTTTACATTTTATTTTGGTGTATTTATCTAGAAAAAAAGTCCTGTTAAGTATATGGAAATATGGTCATTGGTTAACCCTATCATTCTTTATAGCTTTTGAATGTCCTGAATATTTCCTAATAATTTAAGATAAACCTCTAGAACACCTCTCCCAGACTGTGAGACAACCAACCATCCCTCCACCACCACACAGAAGACTGGGAATTTACTCTCCTGGAGAGGTTAAACATGGGACAAAAGGCACAGGTAAGGAAAGAGGTGATCTTCCAAAAGGTAACAGGGATTAGGTGACTGCATGGTGAAGTCCTAAGTGCCTTCACCGTATGTGCTTACAGAATACTGGCAACCAGCCAGTTCCTCGAAGCCTGCATTGGAGCAACCATCTGTAAAGTGACCAGCCCAAAAGAAAAGATCAATGATGCTGACATTTGAGGATCCCCAACAAAATAGCAAGTCTCTGCTTGATAAACCTATACTAAAGCCAACCTCTCAAATAACCCCATCCAGTACATATGCACCACTGCTTCTAGAGCAGACAATCTTAAATGTGAAACAACCACTAAGAAGACGTTTAAGAAAACCCTCCACATGACAGACATATTAAAATAAACATATAAGTCTGAGACAAAGCACGAAACAGAAGGAAATTTGCCCTAACATGCTCAGAATTAAATATGCAGAAAGAAAAATTCTGTCTCCATAAAGCAAGAGGAGGCTATAAAAAGGATTATCATTGTGGTACATATATACAATGGAATATTAGCCATAAAAAGGAATGAAATAATGTCATTTGCAGCAACATGGGTGGATCTGGAGATTATCGTCCTAAGTGAATAAGTCAAAGACAAGTATCGTATGGCATCGCTTATATGTGGAATCTAAAAAAAAAAAGATACAAATGAACTTATTTACAAAACAGAAACAGACACAGACTTAGAGAATGAATTTATGGTTACTGGGGGGAAGGGTCGGGGAGGGATAGATTGGGAGTTTGGGATTCACATATACACACTGCTATATTTGAAACTAACAAACAGGGACCTACTGTACAGCACAGGGAACTCTGCTCAATCTTCTATAATAACCTAAACGGGAAAAAATAGATACATGTATATGTATAACTGAATCACTTTGCTGTACACCTGAAACTGACACAACCTTGTGAATCAACTATACTCCAATATAAAATAAAAATTTAAAAATAAATAAATAAGGTAGTTAAGGAGAGAGGGAGGACAGAAGAAAGTGAAAATTAGCTACTCTTCTCAGCCTTCAGAACATACAAATAGATACTGTATAATGCTACTAAAAATCAGGAAAAATGTGCATATTATATTATCTACATCAATATCTACATACATAGATAAAAATAACTAATAGTCAAAATGCACGTATATAGCTAGTTGTCCATCTGTACCTATATCTTTTTGTCATATGGGGAAATAAATATTTATTTGGAGGAACAAAAAAAGGAACATCTGATCAAAAAGTTCATAACTTTTGAGGTAAAGAGTAGATTCTAAGATCTTTTAGAGAGGGAAGAACAGTCACACGAAAATCAGTAATCAAAATTATCAGATTTCTCAACCACAATGTAAGAAGCTAGAATGTATAATGACAATGTAGAAGGCAATGGTGCAATGCTTTCAACGTCTTTGGGAACAAGATGCACGCTAGATTTCTATATGCAACTAAACCATTAATTGACGGTAGAGGAAGGACAAGAAACGTTTTCAGATATGCTAGATCTCAAATAATCTACTTCCCAAGAACTCTTTCTCTGGAAATTAATGCAAGATATGATACCAAAATGAAGGCACAATCCAAGAAGGAAGAAAGACAGAGGATCCAGAAGACAGACGTTCTACCCACAGAGTAGTGAACAGAATTTCCAGGCCCACGGAGAAGAAAAAATTCCAGGATGCTTACCATGCAGCAGTCCATATTTAAACAAAGCAACAGAGAGCACCAGAAGGAAGAGATGACACTGCGTGTGATTTAACATATGGAGATGAGATCTATACTTCTGGTGCCAAGATTGGCATAAATTATTGACAGATACATTAAAATCTCAGCAAAAAATTTTAAAATGAAGCAACTGTTAACTTCAGTTGAAACAAAGTTTAATCACTGCAGGAACTACATGACTCAGCCCTGAATAATAAGGTAAACACTGAATACTGATTTAATCAAAATGATGATATAACGATATAAGGGGCAGGGAAGTGTGTGTGCGGTGGTGGGTAGAGCCCAGTTCAGCAAACTCTCACTTTTTCATAGTAGTTTATCAAGATATCCATTGGTAGATACCAGTAGATATCTGGTGCTGATATCAACAGAAATATGCTATTTAGAATTCAGGAGATAAATTCCAGGAGACATACTCCCTCAAAATTTCACAGTAATTATTTCTGAAGAATCACATTCTGGAAATTGAGAGATGTGTGGAGGATAAGGGACTATTGATTTCAATAGTCTTATAGGACTATTTGTTCCTCAACTATATATATGCAATGATTTCTTTAAACCTAAAATTTAACTTTTTAAATGGAAAACATATAACACTATTCAACACTTTTGAAATCACACATGCATCTCATTTGAATGTGACTCACTGTTGGGCTCTCTGCAGTCCCAGCTTCACTGAGTTTACCCTGAACATAACTTAGGTCCCTGGTGCTGGATGAGATCTTTTCCTGACTCACTTATTGGACCCTCACAAGAACCATATAAGAAAGTTCATTGAATTTCCCTTTTCAGATAAGGAAATAGAAAGTCTGAAACAGAATAAAAACTAATCTTCTAGCATTGCCTGGAGTTAAGAGTGATTTGGTGACACAGCTCTGGCCAAGGAGATATAAGCAAAAGTCCGCAGGTGCTTCATCTTCCCTCTACGAGGAATGTGGGTTTACTATAGCCTTCTTGTGGCAAGGAGCCACACACAGAGAACAAAGGCTAGAAAAAGCCTGGACCACTGATCCTCTTAGCAAGCCACCAAGCCATTCAGGACTGTCTACCCCCGGACTTCTTGTTAAATGAGGAAAATACAAAAGTGTTTAAAACTACTTAAGCCACCTAAGATTTACTATTGCACATACCTGTACACCACTCAGCTGATACAGGCTCCAAAGCCTCTTGTCTTTCCCAGATCCTGCCTCCCAGACTCCCAATTAACGCTATAAAACAGAAGCAGAGCATAGCTCCAAGCACGCATTTCCCCCCTTTGATGTTCTCACACATCTCTCTCTGAAGGATCACGAAGGTGGAAATCCCTAGAGAAAGTGTTGATAGATTGCAACGTCACAGAAGCAGCCAACTTCCTGAGACATGAGTAATAATTTCTCTGGCTTAGTGGGCTAATCAACAGAAACCTTCCTTTTGAAGCCCGTGGATGGGATCACCTAAGATGGCAGAATGGCCTAGGACAGTTGGAGCCCAGAACAAAGCAGGAATTGCACTGGACTTATTTGGTTTTTCCTTCCCTTTTTTTTTTTATTTTTTATTTTGAACTTTAACTTATTTTGGTATAGTAACAATATTAAAGAGCAAGGGGTGGGGGGAATCACACACATACCCCCAGCCCTACCTCAAATCTTTTCATTTTGGAGTTTTGAGTTCATTTAGAGTCTGTGTATTCACGTATTCTTACTTTTCATAGCTGTAATTATATATAAATTTGCTTTGTCTCTTACTTAGTATTAACACAACAAACCATGTAAGTTTTTCCATGCACAGTCTCCATAATTTTCATTTTAATAACATTCTTTTAACAAATAACTACTACGTGACAGGCACTAATGTGGAAGCTACAGATTGAATAATATTCCATCAAGTAGATGTATCATGGTTTACTTGCCCATTCTACTAAGGATGGACATTTAGTTCATTTCCATTTTTTCCTTTTATAGATAAAAGATGCAGCAGTGGGGCTTCCCTGGTGGCGCAGTGGTTGAGAGTCCGCCTGCCGATGCAGGGGACGCGGATTCGTGCCCCGGTCCGGGAGGATCCCGCATGCCGCAGAGCGGCTGGGCCCGCGAGCCATGGCCGCTGGGCCTGCGCGTCCGGAGCCTGTGCTCCGCGATGGGAGAGGCCACAATAGTGAGAGGCCCGCGTACCGCAAAAAAAAAAAAAAAAAAAAATGCAGCAGTGATCATCTTCATAAGGCTAAGTTTTGGCTTCTGATAATTTCCAATTTTGAGCAGTGAGATTACTCAATCAAAGGGTAGGCATATCTTAAGGCTCTTAAGATATAGTACCATAAATATCTTCAATGTGGACCTTTACCAGAGTTGCACTGTGCGTCCTTCAGGTCAATGTCTTCTGAATCAAAATCTCAAATGGGTTTCTTAGGTAAGAAGAGCCCAAGTTACATGTCCTTGCACTAGTAGCAAGGAAGGTCAGGGAATAAGAGAATGTCTATTTTCTACCTTGGGACATCAAGATATAAGGGGAAATTTTCCCAATAGAGATATGTGTTTAAGGTGTACTAGCAGCCAAAACTCATGCTATCTTTTCGTATGAGTGAATTGACTGGGCCAGTTATCCCAGCTGACCCTACAATATGGCTTCATCTTTTATCACTCAACTGAAACTATTCTTGCTAAGGTCCTACTTGACCTTATATCCACCAAATCTACTGGCGATCATTTGCCGTTTCTTGCCAAGTGCCGTTACTTTGCTAATTCCTCCTCCTCTTTGAAACTTAATGCTTTGATTGTCATGATATTATACCCCACTGGTTCTCCTCCTTTGCATCAGACAGTTCCTTTTTGGTCTTATTTCTGGTCTTCCTCCACTGATCTCCAAGTATTGGTATTGCCCAAGGTTTCACACGTAAGTAAGGATCTCTCTTCCCAACTGGAGACGATGCTCTCAGTATCAACCTCCCTCACACGTTTAACTGCCACCTTGTATCAGTCAGCTTTTGGATAGGAAAAAAGACACCCTTTACATAGGTCAATATAAAGGGCTTAAAATACAGAGGGTAACAAATCTTGAAAGAGCGAAGGGTGGTGAAGGTCAAAGAAGGCACCAAATATGTTCTCTGTGGTCATTTTGACTCTCTTGACCTGAGTGGGTAGCTCTTGAGAGCTCTCCTGGTGGCTACTTTGAGCCTCACATCTGCCCCTGCATCTACCTGCCATTGGCTCTGGAAAACAATGTGATCTCTGGGGAGTCTCATATCTGTGCATTACATGTTCCAGAGCAAGAAAGAGTATCTGGTCACAGAATCCCCAGAAAAGTTGAGATCCACTGTGATTAGACTCTTTTAGGCAATACGTTCACCTCCAAACTAATCCCCAGCTCTATAGGTGACGCAAGGGACTTAGTCAATGCTCATCGGTAGACTCCATCCTCTTCAACGTAATGTGATTGGTTTAGCCCGAATCACATGCTCTACCCCAATGGCACCCATAAGTGGAATCAGCCTCCTCACAACCAGATAGATTCCAGTTTAAACCAAAGCCTCTTGGAAAAGTGGGAAGAAGGAAGTGAGGAATCCTCAGATGTCCACTATCCAACCCTACTTCCACTGCCTTCATTTTTTCCTGCAAAACCATAGTAGTCTCATCATGACCAGTAACTCTTTCTCTAATCCATTTTCCTCTTTACAGCCCAAGCCATTTACATAAAACATGTAAAACTGCCCACAGCACTCCTTGCTGAAAACCTTTAATGGCTGCCCTTCACCTAATTCTATACAAAGTCTCTGTGATTTGGTCTCAAGCTCATGGCTCTCTAATCCTGGCCTTCTATTTTATGCTCCAGTAGCCTCCAATCACAACATCCCTGGCACAGGGCCTGACATGCAGTGTGTGCTCCACCAATGGTTATCAAGTAAATGAGCGAATCAATGAGATGAAGAGGAGATAATTTATTTACATCTCAAAGTAAAACTGAAGCTAAGGTAGACTTCTGGTTCTTTTGTATTTTACATCCCTCTCATTCTGTGTGGGGCTCAGTGCACAGCGGGTGTTCCAAGCTGCTTGTTAGCTAACGAAATTAGCACATTCATTTTAATATCCAGGAAAGAACTCCACTGAATTTTGATTCCTAGCAATTTAAAAAGATTTTCTGGGTGTTATAATTATTGGCCTATTGTAGGATAAAAAGTGGGTGAAAGAATTCATTAGCTCATTAAAATACAATGAAAGGAACATAATTAAAAGATTTAGGCAACTTCTGAATCACAGAAAATGAATAATCAGAGGTACAAAACAAACCCGCAGCCAGTTAGTTGGCTACAGCGGGCCCACGCTTCCTGCTTTCTCAAAACACCGTCAACCGGCTGGTTCGAAACCCTCCCTTCTAGCCCCTCCCTCCAAAGAGGATTTGCTTTCATGAGTTTTATTCTTAGCCCAGAGACTGGAAGTAGGGGCAGCATAAACCTCGGCAGGGAAGCCCTCTGAAAACCTGATGAGGGGAGATTGGCATTTCCCGCTGCTGCCCCTGCTTTTAGTAGTTTGTTTTTAACCCAAATGTACCTGCCACTGTGCTCAGTGTTTACACACATCCCATTTAATGCTCACAAATGAGGCAAATATAATTACCCTTCTTTAATCAATGACGCTAAGGTTGAGTAATATGCCCCTGCTTTTCATCCCTATGCAAACCTGAAGAGTTAGAGGACTCTCGCCACGACTCAGCCTGCCCCACCCAGCCCCACGCCATCAGATAGGGCAAGCTCGCCACATATTTGTTGGGTGGCTGATGTCTATTCCTGGCCTCTTCCCCTCCCAGCTTCTCAAAACTTTTACCATCACCCCTCTTGCTGTTCCTTCATTCCTTTACTCCCTCGCATGTCTCCCCACTGCCCACCAGTTCCCACGCATCACCAAATGTCCTTGTTCTTCCCAGTAACATATGAAATCTCTGGAGAGCAATACCTGGCGATCTGAGCACAGAAGGAACAGCAGTTTCTCTCGTGAAGATGTAAAGAAAATATATAATATAAATCACAGGATTATGAGCCTCTGGCAGAAATACCCAAGGGGTGAAATACCATTGGGCATTTGGTCTGGGACCAGGAAATGGGAACAAGTCCAATTTCTACTTCAAAAAACCTTTTTTGAGGGCATCTCATGAGACACTATGCCAGATGCTTCCATATACACTGTGTAATATAATTCCACATACACTGTGGAATATAATTCCATATACACTGTGGAATGTATCTCATCTGGTTTATTGACTGTCACATCCTCTATAGAGCCATAAACTGGAATTTTGACACCCAGGACAAATTTCACAAGATAGCCAATCAAATCAATTTTGTGAACCAGGTCTTGCTTATCAGTGAATGTTAATAAAATGCTTTAACTTCTCATTTAGGTTAATTATTCTTGCTACGGAGGAACTAAGTTCTTGTTCATGAGGTTACCTAATAAACTCTTTAACTGTAAAATCATTTTAAGATATGATGGAAAAGTTATATGCCCTCTGCTGTTGATGACCAAATATAGTTTTGAATCTCAAGACACGTAACAGTGCCTGGCACATGACAAAGATGGCCTTTATCTCCTCTGCTTGACCAAAATTTAAACAGGTTTTTTCCTGACTATAGGCCCTTGACCTCCCTTTCCTTAGAGCATTTACTTTAGAAAACTTGCAATTGTCAATTCTCTTTCTGCCTCTGGTTCTGCAGAGAAGCAGAAGGACACAATCCAGCCCATAGAAGATGTGGACACATCTTTCACACTCTCCTCCTTGACGCAGTCCCAAAGCCTTAAACACTGAAGGGAGTAGGTGGATACCAAGAGTAGAATCTGAAGACGAGTTCTATCGATCATCAAAAAGGCCCAAGACAGAATGGCAGCTGTCTGAATTTCTTCCTGAAATCTTGAAAAAAAAAATATGTCTTAAGAAATAACAGGGCTAATATCATAGACGTTCAGTGAAGACAGACAGGCAGAGACGGCAGAAAAATCTATCAAGGTGAAACATGAGCAAGGCTCTATGCTTCCAGAAGAACTGAATAAATGCAGACTGGCCAAGAGAACTGCCCATCCAGGGAGGGGTCACTCTGCACCCTCAGCTCCAGGTACCCCTATGACTCCTGCTTCTCTACTTTGGGGCCCCTCCCATACTACACAGCGCCCGCCATACTGCTAACTCCTCCATCTGAAAAAGGGCAAGGAAAGGAGAGAGGAGATGAGGGATGATAAAATTCAAGCCCATCATGACAGTTCTGGGTATGAACCTAAATTGGCTTTCACCACTTTCTGTTACCAGGACAAAGATAAAAGATAGGAGAAAGGCGTTTTCTTTCTGGTACCCCTCAGATCTCCTTCTTCGTGGAGTCCCAGAACAGACCCATATTACCCATTGCTTGTAGGATTCTTGGCAATACACGCCTCTTGCCCAGTTAAGTCTTCTTGGGGCTCCAGTAGCCATGGTGTGTGTGTGGGGGGGGGTGTCAGTTTCTCTAGGAATCATCTAATTGTTTGGAATCCCAGCTACTGGGCCTTCCCCTCCCTATTCTGGTGGCTTAGCATCATGGAAAGCTTGGATCCATCCATAGTTTTTTGGTGTTTTTTTTTTTTTTTTTTAACTAAGGGTATATGCAGGTCATTAAAAAAATTCAAACATCCCCCCCAAACTCTCCTAGATCTCCTCCCCAGAAATAACCACTGTTCCTTGTGCATCTGTGCAGAGAAGCTTTATACTTTAAAGCACTTAATAATCAATACAAATGACTGCATATTACATACTGTGAAAATAAATAGACAGAAACCTCAATTAAAATAGAGTTGGGAGGGCAGAAAGGAAGTTTTCATATCCTATGATGACAGGAAAGCCCAACAGGAAGACAGCCCAACAGGGGGCCAGGCAAGCCCCCTCTTCTTGTCTGGCAAGAGTTCAGCCTATGAGGCAATGTCACAACTCAGCCAATGAAAAGCCACTATACATGGAACTCTCAGTTCCTCCACTGAACCCTTCATTTACTTGAGCCTTCCCAACTTCCTTTTCTCCTCTTGAAAAGAGTTCTCTCCTTGTCGTGTGGGGACTGACACATGACTGGCCATGGTTGCAGACTCCAAACTGCAATTCTTTGCTGATCTTGAATAAACCCATTTTTGCTTAATTGGCAGTCTGTTTTAGGTCAACAATACAGTGATACAGCAATCTGTGCCCATGGCCAGTGGATATATGTAGACACATATGACTGTAAGGAACGGCACCAAAAATGGAGGAGAGCTTAAACAAGCTTTATTTGGGAGCGCTCCCGGGCGAGGTTCACTGGTCCGAGAGAAAGGGACCAGAGAAGTCACACCCAGGCGAGGCTTTGGTCAGAATTTATAGGGCAAGAAAGGAAAGGGGTGCGGCGAATCCGGGAGGGCGCAGGGTATTCCTTATTTGGTGGTCTTTTCAGGTATCGTGGGGGACCGTTAGTCCCGCCCCTCAGAAGGCGGGAAGGCTGGGCCGGGTGGAAAGTCCCCAGGTCAGTTCCTGGAACTGGGTGGTCCAGAAAGTCTCCAGGTCAGTTTCAACCTGTGAGTCTGATTGCGTTCCCCTGCCTCGGGCCAGTTGGCCTTACAATGACCATCTGTTTCAGAGTTGTTACAATCTGTTTTACTATTATGAGTAGATCTCACCAGGGTGAATTACATTCAAGTTACAAGCTATGAACCAAGCTGACATTTTCAGTGCTAGATAAATGTTATCATTTGTTGTTTGCTTTTATTAATAGAATTAAAATTTTATTTCAGTTTGCATAAAGAGTTCTACACAAAAATGAATGGGCTCATTTTTGAGCCCAAATGAACGGGCTCTCATATGACGGCACTTAAGTTAGTCTCCACTGTCATAATTCTTCTAGCTGCTTATCACAGTCCTCCCAATCCAAGCCACGTGGCTGAATCGAGCAGTTTATAAAAGGTAGTATTTTTACTGTGTGTAGTAAACGAAGAAGAAAGTGGTACCAACTTCCCATGTTCACCAAAACCCCACCCCTGCCCCAGGAAAGAGTTTCTGTATAGCCAGGACATTCTCTTCCTTAGAATATATATGGCTGGTGACAAATGCATCTCTCGTGACTCTTCCTGAAACTTGACTCAGTTTTCCCCTCCCCCAACAAGACCCGTGCTTGAGAAGCGGAATCAGAAAAGGATCAAGACTCAGAGCAAGGGGAACAGGATACCTGAGTTCAACAGGGTCTCCTTTCCTATAGAGGTTAGGTCCAAAGCCCATGCACAGGGTAAAAATTGCGTATAGACAAATTATCCTTGAAAAATCCCTTGGAAAGGCACTACCTTGTTGATACATAACCTGTTAATAAATCCAACGGAACAAAATCACTGATTCTTCAGTTGAGCTCCAGTTGAAGACATTGGTTTGTGTGCGGAGGCCACTTTCATGAGGAATGCAAATCACTAACCACTAAAATCATCCTTGATGCAGTAGCAAGCTCATGCTAGAAGAGGCACTTGGGAATGAGGGAAAAGAAGATTCACATTCTTTCACAGTGGGCTTACACTCACTCCCACTCATTCTTTCTCCCAGGCTTGGACTCACTGAGTGCAATAGGCCACAATCACCAGCACTATTAAATTATATTTCTCCTGAATTCTACCTTTACCATGTTACATATTGTTTACTGAGTTTGGCTGAATGCCTAAGGGTTACCAGCATAAAAGATGCAACTGAATTCCATAAAAACTAACAGCCCTTGGGGCTTCCCTGGTGGCGCAGTGGTTGAGCGTCCACTTGCCGATGCAGGGGACACAAGTTCGTGCCCCGGTCTGGGAAGATCCCACATGCCACGGAGCGGCTGGGCCCGTGAACCATGGCTGCTGAGCCTGCACGTCTGGAGCCTGTGCTCCGCAACGGGAGAGGCCACAACCGTGAGAGGCCCACGTACCGCAAAAAAAAAAAAAAAAAAAAACTAACAGCCCCAGACTTGTGAATATGGCTCAGAAATTTTATAGTGCCCCCTCTGTACGCTGTATTATTATTGCCCAAAGACCTCAAGTCTCCCTCCCCCGAGATTACAATATAAGAGACAAGCACTTGCTTCTCATTGGCTTTCAATGTCCCACTGATTAAAGTGGTGGCCTAATTATTGATATTACTAGCTGAAGAGCTGTATCTTCTTTCACAAGAAATTCACTAATTCTAAGAACCAACATTTTATGACCAGGTCATGTTAACCAGTACAAAGTTATTTCTACTTTATTGTGAATTTCTAATTAAAATAAATTCAGTTCATTTTTTACTTCTTTCCCAAGACAAAATCGTATTTGAATAATATTCTGAAGGGCAACTGCTTTCGTTTCTTCTCCTCCTAATGTGAGGTAATCACAAAGAGAGCCTTAAGAAATCTCCTCTACAGGTGCAAAAGGGATCTTGTGGTCATGGGAATGCTCTATCAAGTGTTTGCAAAGTACATTCTATTCTCTGCTAGACCTGATAACTATCAGTAAATCCCACTTAGCCTAACAACTTAAGCAGAAAACCCAGCACAAACTGTGCTCTGTGACAGCATGTCCCCAAATTTGTTGTTTGGAACAGTATGTCTATGGAATTTTTTTAAGTAGCAGAACAAGTAACTTGGGGAAACATTTTTGTTTTTAAAGAGTTTCATTTACTGAAGGACTTCTCAGAGCCTTTAGTGTGCTAATACTCATGGTATGTCTCCAAGGCGTGGATCTAACATCCTCTGCTTCCCATTTATGGTCACAGAACTCTTCACAGAATATCTCATAGGACTAGCACGCTATGGAGTATATTTTGGGAAATATTGCTCTACAGACTATATTGAGGATAAGCCAAGATAGGAACGGTCCAGAGATAATGGAATTGTTCAGAAGTACAAGTATCAACAGCTACTATCTTTCCAAGTGCATTTACAGAATTGGGCCCCGCCTCTTGGGTCTACATGAGAAAGCAGTAAATGTTTGTGGAAAGTCAAGACCCACATCAAATAAGGCTAGTTAATGAAGAGGACTTGCCAGGGAAAGATGACTTGCCAGGGGAAAGATATCAGAAACCAAAGTTCAAAAGCCAAAAAGTTCTGGAAAAAGAAAGGTACAGAAGCAAGATTAGAGGTAGAATGGAACTGAAAACAGGAAAATAAAAGGCAAGATATGATACAAATAGGAGAAGAGGAACAGCTGTGGAATTCCACATTCTCGTAACATCCACCAGGCACTCGTTACCAAGTATATTGGCATATTTTGCTGGGCTAGGGACCCTCTATCTAGGTCTATGTTACCCTTCATAGAGTCCAGACAAGCCTCCTCCCAATTTCTTTACGGCCCTAACTGGCTGACCACAGCTTTGCCCAAGGATAGATCTCCCTAAAATCTTACCTTGTCCAAGTTACCGACTAAGCCAATCCCAAAGCTGATTGTATATGCATAGATTATACATATACAGATTGGTATATGCAGATTATAACAGATGTCACTCTAAGATTCAGCATGCCAATGATAAGAAGTACGATTCCAGGCTGCTTCCCAAGTCCTGTTTTGCCAGTTAGAACAAGGAATAGTCCCAGGTATGACCTCCCATATTGATGGACCGCCCATATTGATGGACCTCAAACCATCCTCAACTACCCAGCCCCTGCCTTTGGCTCAGTCAAGGCCCCTCCCTTATCCTTATACCCAAGTTTCAACTCATTCCTCCCCCCCCCCACCACAAGTACTCCTATTTCCTTTGGCCCAGAGCCTTGACTTTGATCCCTCAAACTCTGAGTAAGTACCATTTACCTGAAAAAAGTTCAGCTAATAGTCCATCATGGATTCATTATTGCTATGGCCTCCTCACCTAGTAGAATT
Source organism: Aethalodelphis obliquidens (assembly GCF_003676395.1). Lineage (NCBI taxonomy): Eukaryota > Metazoa > Chordata > Mammalia > Artiodactyla > Delphinidae > Aethalodelphis > Aethalodelphis obliquidens. Next base: position 9,618,654 of record NW_020837955.1, on the reverse strand, counting down.
TGACTATTTCATCTTGGAGGGTCGTTTCACTGCATCTCTGCCTCTCGCTAAACCAGCCCCTTACACCTGTGACTTGCTCACTTGAGTGAGATCCCCACGGCCTAAAAGCTGTCTGCAGAAGAAGACAGCAGAAGGAAGAAAGCAATGTTGTTTTCCAAGAGGAGTTGTCTAGCCTTCTGTATCTGTGCTAACATGCTAGAGTGTTTCATTAGTCTAAGTTCATCGGCATCACGTTCACGTTGGGACTCTCAATATTTACTCCAGAATAACTATGGTATCACCGCTCTCTGTTCAAGGTCCACGCAGGGGGGTTTCATAACCTGCATGACACATCTGGTATCTCCACGTCTGAGATCAAGGACTTCATTTTTAGCATTTACAATTACCTAGCAAGGCTCTTCTGGAAGAACTGGAACTTCAGTGTTCCATTATTGTCTGGTCACTACACCTAATTGACACTCAAAAAGAGAAAAAAAAAAAAAGACATTCACATGTTTTGGTCTCTTCCAATCCTTGATTCAATGAAAAGATACACAGAATGGGCGACTCTCTCTCTGAGCCTGCCTGTATGTCTATCCACACGTACCCTTTTTCCTCCTAATAAACAGTTTGTTTCACTACTTTCCATCTCTATGTGGAAATTCATTTCTACACAGCTGACAGGCCAGGGCCTTGTCACTGGCCACTGGTCCCTGGCGGTCTAGTAGCTAGGATTCAGTGCTCTCACTGCCGTGGCCTGACCTCAGGCTCTGGCCGGGAACCGAAATCCTGCTTCAAGCCACTGCAGGCCGAGGCCACCCGAGATCAAAACAGAAACTCCTATGTATCCTGGCTCCTCCTTTACCTCTTTGGAACAGTTCCTTAGAGCCCTCTGAGAGACTGTCTCCCAGGCTGTCAACCTCAGTAAGATCCCCAAATAAAACATAACTCACAAAAATAAACCCAGAATCAATAATATTCCACAGCTGATTAAAAGTTTTTCATAATAGTACACAAATCGATTACCAAGATGCTACTTTTTTGTGTGGTATTAGCACAAAGACAGACATATAGATCAATGGAACAGAACAGAAAACCCAGAAATAAATCTGCCATCTACAGTCAATTAATGTTCAACAAAGAAGGCAAGAATATACAATAGAGAAAAGACAGTCTCTTCAGCAAGTGGTGTTGGGAAAGTTGGATAGCTACATGCTAATCAATGCAGTTAGAACACATTCTCACACCATATACAAAAATAAACTCAAAAGGGCTTAAAGACCTAATTATAAGACAAGACACCATAAAACTAGAAGAGAACATAGGCAAAACATAAATCGTAGCAGTATTTTCTTAGATCAGTCTCCCAAGGCAAAAGAAATAAAATCAAAAATAAACAATGGGACCTAATCAAACTTAAAAGCAAAGGAAACCATCAACAAAATGAAAATCTATGGAGTGGGAGAAAACATTTGCAAACAGTGTGACCAAAAAGGGGTTAATATTCAAAATATTTAAACAGCTCATACAAGTCAATCTCAAAAATATAAAGAGAAACAATCCAATCAAAAAATGAGCAAAAGACCTAAATAGACATTTCTCCAAAAATGACATACAAATGGCCAACAGCCTCATGAAAATACGCTCAACATCGCTAATTATTAGAGAAATGCAAATCAAAACCACAATGAGGTATCACTTCACATCCATCAGAATGGCCATCATCAAAAAGTCTACAAACAATAAATGCTGGAGAGGGTGTGGAGAAAAGGGAACCCTCCTACACTGTTGGTGGGAATGTAAATTGGTGTAGCCACTATGGAGAACACTACAGAGGTTTGCTGGGCTGCACCCCGCAGGCCTACGAGGCCTGTGCTTGCCCAACTTCAAGACTGAACAAACAGCTCGGAGTCAGCAACAGAGACATCAATGTTTTAATGAATGGGGGAGCTTACACATCTGAAGCAAGGTCCTGGAGCAACACTCCACCACCTAGTGCAGTGGACAGCAGGCAGGACGTGGCAGCAGTCTTCACTCATGGAGGTAAGTGGGCGGGATTACCAGTTATAGGTAACTGATGTCAGGCGGGCTTATTAGTTTTCAGGCAAAACCAGCAGAGGGGCACGCCCCTCACGGCCCCTTTGATAAGAACAGTCACCAGCTGGGGCCTGGGGCAAGTAGTAGGAAAGTGAGTCAGGTGTGTAAGATACAAGAGAAGCAGCCACTCGTCGGGCAGGGGATGTACAGAGAACAAGAGAACAGCCATCCTGAGCAGCCTGACCGTACACTCCACCACTACACACCCTGCACAACCCTTTCAATCCTGGTCCACCTCTCTTCCGCGCTATCCCTGGGGTCAGGTATGTAGGGGGCACTGCAACCAGCTGCCGCAGATACAATACAGACAGCAGCAGCCGAGGAGCATCAAGAGTAAGATACCTAGGATGCTCGGCACAGCCATTGGCCAGGACGTGGGCACACTCTGGAGCCACGTGCTTACCGAGTCAATGGAAAGGGAGTCAGCAGCAGTGCCCCGTGCAGTTATTGATATAAGGAAGGTAAGGCCAGCCCTGGTTTTCACACACCCAGAGCCATCCCCATGGGGAAGGCAATGCTTGACCTTAAAAGCAGTCTGGTGGCCTAGCTAAGAATCAGCAGTCACAGTACAGATCTGTCACCCCATGTTATGTTGAGTGCCATGAGGGGTAGACCCGTAGGTCTTTCCAAAACAAAAAGCAGTTAATCCCACTATTCGGACTGTGTGTCCGGAAGCCAGTCTATTCCATTCTACACAGCACAGCCCAGGGGTGCTCATGGGCAGTCAGTTGTTCAGTAACGTTAACCAACAGGGGTCCTTCTGACGTATTGGCATATGGTACCAGAAGATGCTGAGTCTTTCCCCCCATTGTCAGTTGTTGGGAGCCAAGAAGTTTTCGCCATTAGAAGATGGCCGATACCCTGCTTCTCTTCCTGATTTATGAGATAGAAGTTCGCGCCTAAAATGAAAGCCCGCGCACGCAGCACCAATGATGATTAGCCAAGTACTTCCCTCATTCTGAATCCCGCCCCCCTTTCTCTGCAGTGTATAAATACAGCTACCGCAGCAATAAAAGTTTGAGGCTTGATCAGGATTCTGTCTTGCCTCCATTCTTTCGCGTCTCCTGCCCTTCCCCCTTTTTTCAACCCCCACAGGTTCCTCCTCGGACTCACAAGGATTTGTCCTGCTGGTCGGGACTCCCGGGGACGCCCGGGGCCGTACACAGTCAGTAGTCCCCACCTAGTCACATCAGCTGGGTCGATTTTTCATGGAAGTCCCGAGGAGGACAATGGCATCTCCCTGTAGACCCAGCAACTAGACTCATTTCACAGTGAGGCCAGTGTGGCTGCTCAGCCCTCAGACTTCCTCCCTCAGGCCAGGGACAAAAGGTCAAACATCTAATAGGCACAACACAGGGGAGATCACGACCATTAAGCAAAATACAAGCAGTAACCACATTCTGAGATAATACCACACGCACCTGTGGTTTTTGTCCTAGGCTGCAACGCAGTTCAGAAGACTCAACTTTTCAATAATACAAGACTGTGTCTAAAATCCCGTATACAGGGACTTCCCTGGTGGCGCAGTGGTTAAGAATCCGCCTGCCAGTGCAGGGGACGTGGGTTTGATCCCTGGTCCGGGAAGATCCCACATGCCGCGGAGCAGCTAAGCCCGCGAGCCACAACTCCTGAGCCCGCCGACCTCAACTACCGAAGCCTACGTGCCTAGAGCCCATGCTCCCCAACAAGAGAAGCCGCAGCAATGAGAAGCCCGCACACCGCAAGGAAGAGTAGCCCCAATTTGCCGCAACTAGAGAAAGCCCACGTACGGCAACAAAAACCCAATGCAGCCAAATTAAAAAATTTAAAAATCACGTTTACAATGGCCACCTGGTTTTACCTTGGATGTCTGAACAACAGCTACTCCATTTTGACTTTCAAATGCATTCCCCTCCTCAATGGCCAAAGCAGAGTTACAATGCTTGTCTGAAAGACCACAAAATGGGCTGCTCTGGTCAATAAAATTTAAGTTAAACCATGTATATAAGCCAGAATGACTTCCCTATGCCTCAGTAGGTATAGATTTTCCCATCATTTCCCCCTTTGATTGCAAATCTGTCAATGGAAAGCATTGATTATCAAAATATCCGTCCCTAGATGCTGGGGTGCTGGCTCCTACCCCAGATTCAGATCATGTCCCTCGGTGCTAGGCCTCCTTTATATTGGCCTTGTCATTCACACTGGGGGAAAACTAATCAGATCTCGTGAATAAGCTCTGAGGTATGTTAATGGGGAAACACTTTATAGGCTATACATTTTATCACTTATACCCAATTGTCACACAAGCATTGTACATATGCCTTTAGCAGCAGCGTCACACTTCATGAGTAGCTATTATACTCTGACAATTTCACTAATTTTCTTTCTATCCGGAACATCCGGGCAAAAGTGTAGCTAACTCAACAACTTTCATAAATACAGACCTCAATTAACAGAACTAGAATTTAACATCCATTGAAACATAATATTGTTCCCTCTAAAATTACCCTCACCTCCACCAAACACAGCCAATCAAAATTAATTTGTTTGCAAAATAAGTCTGGTCAATTGACCCCACAGGCTTTTCCAAACTGGCTGAAGAGGAACTCCTCAGCAGTCTCAGACTGAATTCCCAAAAGGCCTCTCAAGGCCAGGAAAGCCATGCCAAAGGCCTGTTATCACGCTCCGCCTCGGTGAATTTTTCTCTTCTAGAGGTCCCCAAAATATTGAGATTCCTGCACATGACAGGAGACAGTCTTTTCCATTCCCCTGATAAGGCTTCTCAGAACCCAAGTCTTCCATTTCTGGGGGGACCAGGCAGAGACAAAAAGGAAAATGCTTCAATTCTACCCACAGATGTAGTTTACCAAATTGCTATAAAACAAATCATAACCAACTTGAGGGGGAAGGGCTTCCCTATATCTGGAAAACACAGATCAAAACCAGTAACATTCCAGACAAAACCCATAAAAATTATAACCATATTTACCAGTTCACTCAGTAACCAATCCTTTTGTTAACTTTTCATTAAGCCATTGGGTCTTCCATTAAGATTCTTTAAGTTCTCACCCAGTTCGGCAGTATAATCTGAAATTTTTCAGAGACCTGTTGTCAAAAGGTCCTTCTGAGGCAGGAGATAGATGGGCCCCAGGCTGAGCAGCTGGAGTTTGTCCCCTGTGGACAGATACTCCCAAGATGAAATTAACAGGAGAATAATAGAAGACAATGAGCCTTGCCCAGATAAAAGATAGAGAACACATGTTTCTCATTCTTGAGGTCAAGGAGAACTTCCCACCTATACATGCACAGAAAAGCTCCTTGGAGGTCAAAAGGGGAGTGATGTCAACCTACCCATAGCCCTCTTGGCTGGAATCCATCTTGGCTAAGAGATGTGCACACACACATGGGAGGATCCTGAGATATACCAAATATGGACTCAGAACCAGGCAAAGCAAGATGATTGGCCAAAGGAAACCAGAAAGAAATGCCCCACATAAGTGATATAAACTACCACGAGGATGCAACTCTGAGTCCACCCGTGTGTCTATCCACACGTACTTTTTCTTCATAATAAACACTTTACTTGTTTCACTACTTTCTGTCTTTGTAGGAATTTATTTCTGCCTAACTTCAGTCTCTGGCCAGGAACCAAAATGCTGCTTCAAGCCGGGTGCAGGCTGAGGCCACCGGAGATCACTTCCTCTGAATCTTCTTTAAGATGAAGCATTTTTGCAAAAGCATGAGAATAACTGTCTATAAAAGAAAAAGACTTAAAAAGACCTGGTTAAGCACCTGAGTATGATGTTATTGATAAAGAAACTTGGTTACAATAACTAGAATTATGACTGATCATAACTTTAACCCTTAAAAACCTTAATCTCTGACAAAAACCAAAAAGCAAGTAATTGTGCATTTCCTGATTGGAAAACTTACGCTTTAGTTTTCCTCTCCTATGAAGGTGACGGTAGGTAAACTTAGACCCTTCCAGTAATTAACGTTCCAACATTTTAACCTATTCGAAATGACCCAGATAGTCAATGAATTCTCTTCATTTCACCTAGTTTAGTTACCAAAATCTGGAAAGACTATTTTAGATGGACATTCCCAAAACATACTCATTTCTCTAGAGAGTTTACCTAAAAGCTTTTTTCTCCTTTGCTCTTAGAGATCACATGTTCCACAGAGCTCAGATTATTTACATCTCAAAGGCACAACAGAAATAACAATTCCTTCTAGAGAGCTAGCTTAACCAATTACAGAAGGCTCACTTTGATACAGTAGCAGAGCCATGAGAGGCCACTGTTCTCCAGTTCTCTCGTCAGCCCCCGTTCAGCAAGGACAGCCACCACAGGGCCCTACATGCTAGTAGACAGCCACCTCGGGATTTCCCCATAATTTTCGGGATCACCCCTGGAACTTTTGGGTCCCAAGTGTTAGTGGACGACCACCTCAGGATTACACCCACAACTTTTGGGCCCGACATGCTAGTGGACGGCCCCTGCAGCTTGCCATTCCCCATCCTGTATTTGCCGACATCTCAGTGCTCATGGGAGTTTTCTCGGACTCCTGGCTGCTCCGCCAATCGTTGGGCTGCGCCCCACAGGCCTACAAGGCCTGTGCTTGCCCAGCTTCAAGACCAAAGAGCGAGCCCGGAGTCAGCAACAGAGACATCAGTGGTTTCATGGAGGGGGGAGCTTACACGTCTGAAGCAAGGTCCTGGAGTGACACCCCACCACCTTGTGCAGTGGACAGCAGGCAGGAAGTGGCAGCAGTCTTCACTCCCCGGGAGAAGGGGAGGTTACCAGTTATAGGGAATTGATGTCAGGTGGGCTCATTAGTTAACAAAGAAACCAACAGAGGGGCGTGGTCCTCATGGCCCCTTTGATAAGAACAATCACCAGCTGGGGCCTGGGGCAAGTACTTAGGAAGGTGAGTCAGGTGAGTAAGATGCAGGAGAAGCAGGCACTGGTCAGGCATGGGGTGTACTGAGAGCAAGAGAACAGTCATCTTGAGTGGCCTGACCGTACCAAGTTCCTTAAAAAACTAAAAATAGAACTACCATATGATCCAGCGATTCCACTCTTGGGTATATATCCAGAAAAAATGAAAACATTAATTCAAAAAGATACATGCACCCCAATGTTCCTAGCAGCGTTATTTACAATAGCCAAGACATAGAAACAACCCAAGTGCCTATCAACAGACAATTGGTTTAAAATGTGGTGTATATATACACAAGGGAATATTACTCAGCCATAAAAAAGAATGAATAATGCCATTTTCATCAACATGGATAGACCTAGAGATTATCATACTAAATGAAGTCAGAGAAAGACAAATATCATGATATTACTTACATGTGGAATCTAAAATATGATGTAAATGAACTTAATTACAAAACAGAAACAGACTCATAGACATAGAAAACAAGCTTATAGTTACCTAAAGGAGACAGAGAAGGAGGAGAGGAATAAATTAGGAGTATGGAATTAACAAACTACTATATATAAAATAGATAAGCAACAAGGATTTACTGTCTAGCACAGGGAGCTATATTCAATATCTTGTAATAACCTATAATGGAAAATCTGAAAAAATTATGTATATATATACACATATACACATATGTAACTGAATCACTTGCTGTACACCTGAAATTAACACAATATTGCAAATCAACTATACTTCAACTTCTTTGAAAAAAAGGTTTAAAAAATGCTACTGTTTTGCCACTTACTTTAGATAATGTACTTGTTGGACTGCACCCTGTAGGCCTGCAAGCCTTTTAGCTGCCCAGCTGAGACCGAAGAGCCCGCCGCAGAGACACCAACTGTTTCTTGGACAGGGGATTTCACACGTCCAAAACAAAGGTCCTGGAGAGATACCCCACCGTGGACAGCAAACTGCAGGCAGGAAGGGGCAGTGCTACTCTAGGGAGAGGTTGGCTACCATTTATAGGGGGAACTGACGTCAGGTTGGCTCATCAGTTACCAGGGAAACCAGCAGCTGGGACAGGGGGCAAGCACGTAGGCAGTTACTGATTGAGCCATATAATTAAGAGGACTGGCTAGTCATGTGATGAAGCCCAGACTGGTGGAGCCCAGCAAGTCCAGAGAGCAGGAAAATGGCCATCTTGAACGGCCTGACCACACAGTACCTAACCTTTCAGAGCCTGTTTTTCTTATTAAATGGAAACAACAGTTATCTCATAAAGTCTTCAAAGGATTCAAACAGATAAGGCATACAAAGTATTTGTCACATTGCCTTACTCATTAGGAACATTTATTAAGCTCTACTGATTTTATTATTATGGAGAACACTAACTTTACATTTGTGGATTTGTGGAGTTCATGATTTGAAATAATCAAATTTCAAAGAAAACAAGAAAAATTCACAGTAATAGAAGGCCCACCTGTCTCTGCTCAACAAAGCCACGTTTAAAAGTGATTATCTACATCACCTGACCCACTAACCCTCTACTCCAAACATCTTCCTGAAACACAATAATAATGAAAGCAAAAAAGCAAACCAGAAAGTGAGATATGTTTAGCAATGTACCGCAAACTGAAAAGGAAGGAAGAAAGGATTAAAGTACGGGGGAAACATTACGGGGGCTTGCTATGAAGCAGCAACTAAGCTGGCTTGAAGAAATCTCTGGCCAGACTAAAGGCAAATTCCATAAAAAATTGCAAAACACGAGTCACAAGTATAAGGATGCTCTCTAGATATTTTGGCCATGGTGAAACAAGAAAAATAGAGCATTTAAGAGAAATTACAGAGTTGCAATGCTGTGTTGGAGTCAAAACTTACCACCAATAAAGTCCCGTTGTTTTTTCTCCTATAGCATGTTCCCAGAGGCAGTTAAGGGACTGCTGTCAGAGCAATCAAAACTTAGTATCCATCTTCCCTTGCAAACACCCCATTTGCCCTAATGGGTTTTCCCCAGCCTTTTCCATACCACACCTAAGAATAAATCCTGAAAACAAAGAGGAGATGATAGGCACCCTGGCCTCACAGATTCTCAGTCTTCCACTCCCGGGGTGGAGCCAGGTGCCACTACAGAGAGAAAAGACTGAAGCCACCGGGGCGTCAGCACCACTCTCGCCACAGCTGGTACCCACCAAGCTGGGGCAAAAAGCGCCCGCAGCCAGGGCTCCCAACAGTATGTCACAGACCTTCTCTCTCCCCTTTCCTCCCACTGTTTCAACTTATGTGTTGTGTTAGGCAAAAATTTTGAAAATGAAGACAGAGGCTGAGGGAAAAAGAACAAATCTAGTACCTTGCACCTGGGGTCCAGGTGCGCCCTCCACCACCACTGGAGAGGTGAAGGGGGTCTGCTTAAATAGCAATCTTTTCAACAGTTTCTATCAGCCTTGCATACTTTAGGTTTTGTTGCTCTGAAGCAAAGACCCTATTCACTGTCCGGTGGTAAAATGTCTGTGTTTGGGTCTGTGCAATTCCCCAAAGCTGGACTGGAGCACCTCTTAAAATGCAGTGAACAGTTCCTCGAAATTCCCTAGAGATGTTGTTGCTGGTTTCCCGTTCTGATGGCTGTCCTTTAATGCCAGTCCTAATGAGCCCAGGCCTGAATGTTGCCAGCTGCCCCTGATAAACACGTAGCCTCTGGGCTGTCCTGCAGAACCCCACAAGAATAATCTTTGCAACCTGTACCTTCGGGGGACCCTCTTACACACACTCCAAGGCTGACTCTTCGCACCTCCTACCTTCCAACTCCCACTATTGTCTTCAGTTATGGAGATCACCTTTCTGGCCACACCTCCTTGCCCTTCCGACCTCTGTCATGATACCTGCCATCCCCCTGCCTGTGGCTAGCTCCTACCTCCCTGCCTCTACTTCTTCATCAAATCATAATCCTACTGCCTGCAGAGCTTTGCCTGGGTCTCATCTTTAATCACAAGTGAATTTCCTCTTTTCTGTACTTGGACTGCAGTCTAAGAGCCTCAGAGCTCTAAGAGGGCTCGGGGAGACCATGCATGTTCTCCAGTAGTTCTCAAAGTGCGCTTGTAAACACCTGTAACAGAATCATCTGGGAACTGGTTAAATGCAGATTCCTGCACCTCACCCCAGACCTACTACATCAAAATCTTTAGGAAATAAGCCCCCAAATATACTTTCTAAACAATTTCCCCAGGTCATACGCCCATTCAGTATGAGACCTATAGACTTCTCCAACCTCCTCATTTGATAAATAATGACTTCCATTCACTGAGCATGGACTGACTGCCAGGCTCTTTACATGCTTTAACTTATTTTTTTTTTGTGGTACGCAGGCCTCTCACTGTTGTGGCCTCTCCCATTGCGGAGCACAGGCTCCGGACGCACAGGCTCAGCGGCCACGGCTCACGGGCCCAGCCGCTCCGCGGCATGTGGTATCTTCCCGGACCGGGGCACGAACCCGTATCCCCTGCATCGGCAGGCGGACTCTCAACCACTGCACCACCAGGGAAGCCCGCTTTAACTTATTTAATCCTCACAATGTCCTTATGAGATGAGTGCTATTCTTTACTATTATCTTCTCTAGTTCACAGATAAGGAAGCCGAGTCTCCTTCTCGAAGTTAATTCATTCACCTACGATCATACTGGAAGTGGCAGAGACAGGACTCACACCCAGGTATGACTCAGAGGCTGCAGAATGAAAGCCTGGCCAGGTCCCATTTAGAAGTTTACATTCCATTCTAACCCTGGACTATGACAGTGGCATTGACATGCTTGCATTCAGCCAGGGGAGCAAGAAAATGAGAGTACTTGATGGGTTCATGTAGATACTGGGCCTGGATGACTCAGAAAAAAGCATAATGTCAATGTTTCTTCAACAACAGAAACTTTTAGTCTTGTTCATTTCAATCCTTGCCTCTACTTCCCACTTCCCTGGTTCCGTAGGAATAGTCTCAAGGAGACTAAGAAAAAGACAAAACACCCCACCCAGCCCAGCAGGTGTTTTCATCACGCCCGGTGGAAAGTGTTTCTGTCATGATGAACAGCTTCATTACCTCTTCAGTAAGGCCCTTTGTTAGCAGCTGCTTTTGAGAAAATTGCAGTCTGGGGTTCATCTCAAACACCACTCAGAGATAGGAGCAAGGTCTCCCAAGTATAATTCAGATGGTTCTAAGGAAAGCAATCTTTCAGATGATACAAAGCCCCTCTGAAAATTAATTAAGCTCACAAGTGTTCTCCCACGGCATTGTTTTCATCTCAGTCTATCCCTTCCTTGAATCTTATAAATACTGTCTGATTGAAAAGCAGGCAAAACAAAGGTAATTTGGTAGTTGTTTTATTAATTTAGTGGGTGGATACAGAGATCCCAAATAACTGAATTAAGTGTGCGCTTACTGGTTCGAGCCAAAATGCTAAAAACTGTTGCCTACAGTGGATTAAAACCCCAAAACAAGTCGACTCATTTGGTAGGGCTTCAGGGCTCAATGAGCCTTATTTTTATTTGAAGGAAAGCAAAACTGAATCATCACCTCCCTACAGAGTTCTCCTTTGCCCGCAAAGCCTAGGATCGTGAAACACACACTCCCTTGACCCAAGCTTTGCCAACACAAGGTGGGCAGGGTGGGGTGGGGCAATGGCCAGGAGAAGAGCTTTGGATTTGAGGAGGAAAAGAGCCAAAATTATAATAGTTTATTTCATCTTAGCATTTCTGAGGTTCAACTTGTGCTAAGACTGTTTTTTCCCACATACTATGATCTCTTTTTTGGATTTCACTTCCTCTGCTATCTCTTAAAAGCCAGTGGGTTTTGCCTTCATATTTCTATACATGGGCCTCTTGGGCAATTTCATCTACTCCTAGAACATTAATTACTTCAAGTTGAGGATGCCTAAATCTTTGTTTCCGGCAAAATCTTTGTCTCCTGAGCTTCAGATCCAAAAGTCTAAATGCTTCATGGGCACCCCTGAATATCCCACAGACCCTCATATTTACCACAACCAGTCCTGAACTATCTTTCCCCGCGATCACTGTAAGCACCCAAGCCAGGCATCTGGTCATAATAACACCTTCCCTTTTCCTATCCACCAATCAACCTGCCAGCCAACCAGACACATACTGTCTCCAAAATCTTTCTGACTTACCTCCCCTTCCTTTCCATCCTCTTAGCGCATCTCAGCTCGGGACTCATCCTGCCCTAATTTAATAATTTCACCAACCTTATCCTTGATCGCTCTGTCTCTAGTCTCTCACCCTTCAGACCATCCTCTTCCACATGGCCCTGGCCCTGGAGAAGTTTTTCTTTCATGACATATATAATTTATAAAAAATATATATATATATATATATATATATATAATTAAGCAATATATGCAAATAGCAAGAAATCCAGATCATACCAAAATAAATGGATTGAGAAGTATGGCAGATTGAATTATTGGCCCCAATACTGTACCCTTGTGTTATATGGCTTCGCAATCCTTCACTAAAAGCAGAGTGTAATCCTCACCTTTTGACTTGGACTCAGCCACGGGACCTGTGCCACTGAGTGAATGAGGGTGGAAGGAACAATGTGGCCATGTAGAACCTAACCTGACGAGGCCCCTCATCTTCCCTCTTACCTTTTTGCACTTTCCTCATCCCATGAGAAAAACTATCCACCTATCCAAGGAGGATGAGCCACATCTAGACTACGCCTGGACCTAAACCACAGAGCTGCTCACAGACATGTGAGTGAAATAAACGCTTATTATTAAAGGTCACTGAGACTTTATGGTTGATTATTAGCTGCACTCATCAACTTTATCAAAAATTGGACATCTCCCTCTTTATCTGCCTGTCCATATATTTTTACACAGATACATATTTTTCTAATGAAATCTTTTTGTTTCTTTTTCATTTATTTTACTTTGGTTATCTTTCTATAACAGCAAAAAGTAAAAATAAAAGGAAGGAGGCTTCATGGCTGCCACATGTGATACTGAAAACCAGGCCTTGCTATGGGGTCAAATGAAACCAATTTTTCTCTATCAGTCAAGATGCTTTTATTTATAAACAAACAAACAAACAAAAAACCTGAATCAAACTGACTTCAACAATAAGTAAATGTATTATATCACATAAAGAAGGAGCAAAGATAGGTCAGGCTCCAAGGAACATGGACCCTAACGCTTAAAAATATCATCAAGAACCTAGGCTCCCCCCATCTCCTGACTGCCGTCCTTAGGGCTGGCAAAATGGAGCAACATAGCCACCCAGTTCCAAGCATGACATCCGGAAATATCCAGGGGGAAAGATGTCCCATCACTGTCTGCTGTGCCTTTTGTAAACTGAAAAAATGTTTTCTACAATTCCCCCGAAGACCTCCTACTTCCTTTCACATGTCCCGCCCATTTCTAAATCACTGTGCTAGCCCACTGCTCAGTTCTGAGGCTGCAAATAATAAATTAAAACACAGGCCTGACCTCTAGGAGCTTCTCTTCGAGTCAGATGACAACTTATCATGTTACTCTTTACAGGAATATTTAAAATCTTTCATTTTATTATTAGAAAATTTTATTATTGTAAATTAGTATCTGGGGGAAAATAAAAAGAAGAGACTCTAATTCATACCAAAGAAATCATTATTAGTTGTGGAAATTCAAGCATCAAGAAGTATTTTCCCCCCAGTAGTCCCATAGCTACAACTATTTGCAAATTGACTCTACTTGACACAAAATCTATGGAATCCAGGAATCCCGATCTCTTTCTATGCCTTAGACAGTGGAGAAAAGAGAAACATAGGTAGAGAGTGGTGAGAGGTTGTGGGATACAGAACATAGGAGAAGAAATCTAAGAAGTTCACAGAAGGACAGAGTCCAAAGGACAATAGGAAAGATTCATTCTTTACACCCCCCAGAGAAAGCTGGCACAGAAGAGCCTTTAGGATTTCAGAGAAAGACTTAGCCTTGATTCCCAGGAGAAACTAACAGCACCTCTTTACTCCAAAAAAAAAAAAGTAATATTCAAAATTATCTGAATTATATGCCAGCATTTAGGGGTATCCCCTCATTCAATATTAATGTGCTCAGATATATGGATGATACAAATACAACCTAAGGAAGGAAGGAAAAGCAGCTGGGGTGTTGGGTGAATCAAAAGGTCTGGACTTGAAACTGGATTCTGCTGCTCACAAGCAGTGTGACCTCGGGAAAGTCAACTACCACCTCTGAACCTCAGCTTCTTTATAGGTAAAAGTAGGAAAATCCCAACATAACAGTTTTTGTTTGGTTTTGTGAGAATCAATAAGCCGGTATATGTGAAAGCTCCTTGTGGACATAGCAGAGTGGTGCAGCAGGCCAGGATTAGGTCACACAGACTTGCTTCTATTCTGGGTACAGAATGTGATACTAATTGATACCCAGGGCTCTTCCCCACCTTGGAGACACCAGCCATTCTGCAGAACTATAACCTCCCAGACCTCTGTGGTCCCAGTACAACTCTGGTCCACGGGTATTGTGCATAGTTCACACCAGGGGAAATCTCTTTGTATCACCATATGGGAAGTCTTCTAGGTGATTTGTTTTGGGAGGTGCTGGGCACAGTGACAGTCCTGGAAGAAAGGAAAGAGATTTTATGGTGTTTACAAAAGAACAGAATGACCCTGACTCTTATCATAACTCAACACAGATTAAAATCTTTATTGTAGGTTGCCACCATCTCCAAACTTGTCTCAAGTAATTTCTAGACGTTTATCTTAAAAGACTAGTTTCTCCACATTCTTCCTCTCAATGATATAGAAACTATATAACCCACCATATTTCTCCAAAAGGTAAGTATTAAGTTTTTGCATATCCATATCATATTGGCCAATTTATATTGGCCAGTTTCCCCTTGCCTTTGATAGCAAGGTTGGACTGACTTACATGAGGATTAGATTAGCTACTCAAAGCACCATGTCTCACATTGGTTAGAATGATCAAAACAATGTCAGAGCATCTTCATAATACAGAGAAGTTTCTATAAAATGGTATTGACTTCCCATATTTTTATAACTCTCTGCATGTGACAGGTCCAGAAAGGAGAGCTGTGTTTAGAGGTTCTGACATTTGTTATATAAGTTTGGGTTTGCAGACCTGGTACTTCCTGATTTCCTTACTCTAGAGGGCTAGTTCTTCAGCTCAGGTGCTGGTGGTCATGAACCATAGTCCATGGCTGGCCATAGTCATGGCTGACTGACTAATCATAGAGAACAGAGAAAATGTTTCCATTCAATCATGCTTTTTTAAAAAATCTTAATTAATGTATAAGTGGTTTACAGAGGAGTTTCACCTCACTGAAGTAGATACAAAGTAAGACTGATTTTTTTTCCCAAACAATTTTCCCAGTTATTTTATATAAAATTCCCATTTCTTAACCCAGTCATGTCATTTTAGGAAGGGCCCCTAAGTTTCTAGTCCAGTTTAATATTATATCCCATTCAAAACTCTCTCCTCATCCCACTGCAGGTTAGACTTACAACCTGAGCGGCTCAAGATGCCTCAACATTTACATGCTCCCCCTCCTCCCTCTTCTAGATTCTAACTTCTCCACTGTTAGGGCAGGAAAGAGGGATGGGAAGTGAATTGTTATGACTGCATAACAAATTACCACGAAAACACAGTGATTTAAAACAACAATAATTATATTTTATAGTTTCTGTGGGACAAGAATTCAGGAGCGTTCAGCTGGGTGTTTCTGGCTCAGCGTCACTCATAGAAATTGACCAGGGCTGCAGTCACTTGAAAGCTAGACCAGGGCCAGAGGATCTACTTTCAAGGTGGCTCATTCACAGGACTGGCATATTAGTGCTGGTTGTTGGCCTGAGGCCTCAGTTCCTCTCTTCACGGGCCTCTGCACAGTGCTGCTTGAGCGTCCTCACAGCATGGCAGCTGGCTCCCCCAGAGTAAAGCTGTCCAAAAGAACCAGGTGGAAGCTGTAATGTATTTTATAAGGTAGCCTAGCAAGTCTCACATCATTTCTTCCACAGTATTCTACCGGTTACACAGATTAGCCCTGCTCCCATGTGGGCAAGGACCACAAAAGACCATGATTACTAGGAGGTGAGGATTACTGTAGGCTATCCTGAAGGTTGGCCACCACATTGGAAAACACAAATGTCTTCTCACATATCTGAGGGAGGTCTCATTTCTATTCTTATTGATTTTCTTTTCTTATACCAACACTCTCTGACAACCAGTGTCTTTTGTGCAGTAGGCTTCCTAATGATGAATATCTTGTGGCGTCCTTGCCAGGCTTCTCTGGAGGGCCCTGTGGGGCCTCCCACTGCAGAGTCCCAGACATGGGAACTTTAACTCTGACTCAACCTCTTTCATCATTGCTTCAGTATCTCCCACCAGCAGCCAAGGTCACAGCCTTTCGCTACTGAGGCTCCTACACCCAGAAAGCATCCCTCCTGGGTGGGGATAGACAAACTGGGCCAAGCTACCTTCTGTCGTGCCTTCCCAGCTCTTGGAAAGCTCATGTTTCCTTGACCTGCCAAGTGTCAGCATGCGGGCACTCTACTGCTGTCCCATCTCTCCGATCCACCTCGTTGTTCCAGTTCCCGTTTCCCCTGCTCAGACAGGTACAGGAACATGAGAGCAAGTTGTTCAAATGAGGAACAAAAGTAATCCAGTCTTCCCTTCTTGCAAACACCAACTATCTTCACAGATGTTTTTCTTGGAGCCTTTACCTCCCTGTGGGTGGGGAGGGAAAATTCCCGCAAATCCCAGAGGACAATGACGACTCTTTCCCGCTTCTCAGGCTTCTTTCACAGACCAGGAAGGAAGACAGTGGTGATAGTGGTAGTGGGGCTTATTTGACTACTTTTTCAAACCCTATAAGGAGGTTTCGGACTTCAACTCAAGGCTGTTCATTTGCAGCTCTCTCTAGAATGTGGGAGTTGGCTTTCAGTTTGGCTCCTCGTTTAAAGACTAGAGGAGCAGTTTCATTCAAGTTAAGCATAAATAATATTCAATCAGCCATGTAAAAGTCACATCTGATTTTGAGTAAGGCTTTCTTTGTACCTTATCTTCTCTTTTGTCTCCTATGACATTTTATTTTTTTACTTTTTTTAACATCTTTATTGGAGTATAGTTGCTTTACAATGGTGTTAGTTACTGCTTTGTAACAAAGTGAATCAGCTATACATATACATATACCCCCGTATCTCCTCCCTCTTGCGTCTCCCTCCCACCCTCCCTATCCCACCCCTCTAGGTGGACACAAAGCACTGAGCTGGTCTCCCTGTGCTATGCGGCTGCTTCCCACTAGCTAGCTATTTTACATTTGCTAGTGTATATATGTCCATGCCAATCTCTTACTTTGTCCCAGCTTACCCTTTCCCCTCCCCGTGTCCTCAAGTCCATTCTCTATGTCTGCGTCTTTATTCCTGTCTTACCCCTAGGTTCTTCAGAACCATTTTTTTTTTTAAGATTCCATACATATGTGTTAGCATACGCTATTTGTTCTTCTCTTTCTGACTTACTTCACTCTGTATGACAGACTCTAGGTCCATCCACCTCACTACAAATAACTCAATTTCGTTTCTTTTTATGGCTGAGTAATATTCCATTGTATACATGTGCCACATCTTCTTTATCCACTCATCTGGCCTCCTATGACATTTTAGAATGCTTCTCTCATACGTGAACAAAGAAGCCTTTCACGTCTACCTGAGAGCCTTCTTTGGTAAATCAAGGAGAGTAAGTAAGTTGTACCTCAGATAGCAATTATGTGATTCTCCCTGGCTACTTGGAAAACTGTACTGACCACTGCAAGACCGACTGTAGGCCCCGTGGTAAAGTGAGTCTTGATCAATTAGCAATGTCTGCCAGGGTATAGGTTGGAGGGAAGAGGCTATAGTCATGTTGAATATTTGCTGGCCAAATTCAAGGGGTGGGATAGGGAGGATGGGAGGGAGACGTAAGAGGGAGGAAATACGGGGATATATGTATACCTGATTCACTTTGTTATAAAGCAGAAACTAACACACCATTGTAAAGCAATTATACTCCAATCAAGATGTTAAACAAAAAAATGTTTTAATTGTCCTCAAACTGGCTAAGCATACAAGTCACTTAGGAAGGTATTTTTAAAAAATTAAAATTGCATAGAAAACAAACTTATGGTTACCAAAGCGAAAACGGTGGGGGGGGGGGATAAATTAGGAGGCTGGGATTAACATATACACACTACTATATATAAAATAGATAATCAACAAGGGCCTACTGTATAACACAGGGAACTATATTCAATATTTTGTAATAACCTATAAGGGAAAAGAATGTGAAAAAGAATATATATATATATAACTGAATTACTATGCTGTACACCTGAAACTAACACAATATTGTAAATCAACTATACTTCAATTTAAAAAAAAAATTAAGATTGCTAGGTCCCAACCCAAAAGAATAGAATGTTATTTTGTTATAAATTATGTCTTTGGAAAAAACTGGTTTGTCCAAGGACACACAATAAGCCTTAACCTGGCAAAACCAAGTATCAAATATTTATCTTCTGTCTTCAGATACAACCAGACAGGGCTTCCCTGGTGGCACAGTGATTGAGGGTCCACCTGCCGATGCAGGGAACACGGGTTCGTGCCCCGGTCTGGGAAGATCCCACGTGCCGTGGAGCGGCTGGGCCCGTGAGCCATGGCCGCTGAGCCTGCGTGGCCGGAGCCTGTGCTCCGCAACGGGAGAGGCCACAGCAGTGAGAGGCCTATGTACTGCAAAAAAAAAAAAAAAAAAACAAGAAAACAACCAGACCATTTTATACCCCTAAAAGCCTGTTTCACATAAAACTTTCAGCTATATCTCACGTGATCCATATTGTGCCACATAGTGATGTAATGAAGGCTAATCAAATATTGCTGTGTGAGGGTTTGAGTGTGTATGTGTGAGTTTTGTCAAACACAGAGTTAGAAGGTGAAGGTCCAGATCTGCAAGGCCCTGAAAGGAACAAGGTTTGTTCCAGTTTGTCAATATTTTATTGCAAAGAAATGAAGGAGAAAGAATGTCACAACCTGACAATAAAAAGAAGCTTTAAAAAACAAAGTCTTTGGGGACTTCCCTCGTGGCACAGTAGTTAAGAACCCGCCTGCCAATGCAGGGGACACAGGTTTGAGCAATGGTCTGGGAAGATCCCACATGCCACAGAGCAACTAAGCCCGTGCGCCACAACTACTGAAGCCTGTGTGCCTAGAGTCCGCGAGCCACAACAAAGAGAAGCCACCACAATGAGAAGCCCATGCACCGCAATGAAGAGTAGCCCCCGCTCGCCGCAACTAGAGAAAGCCCGCACGCAGCATCAAAGACCCAACACAGCCAAAAATAAATTAATTAATTAATTTTTTAAAAAAAGTCTCTGGAAAACAAGGTTGCTGATGAAGTAGAATTTCACTTATTTTAGGCTTCTCAACCCTCCCTATCTAATCATATTAATTTGGGTTATGCATGGACTTGGGGATGACCATACCAATCAAGGCCACCATATACCTCGTGCTCTGCCCAAAGGCACAAAAATATGGGAGAAGGTAACCCCTATGTTATGGCCTTTCCTAATTCTTCCACCAAAAGGAGACACTGTTTCCTAGCTAACATTAAGCTGTAGATATGTTAATAAACAAAGTGGTGGGAATCCTTTCACAATGTCTGCATGTATCAAATCACCATGATGTATGCTTTAAATGTCTTACAGTTTTGTCAATTATACCTCAACAAAGCTGAAAACATTAAAAACTAAAGAATTAATATTAAGATGAAATATAAATTAGAGCAGTACTTCAGAACTTTATTATCGTGAATTACTGTCTGGGGATTTTGTTAAAATGCAGATTCTGATTCAGGAGGTCTGGGGCCCTGAGAGTCTGCATTTCTAACTGGCTCCCAGGTGATGCTAATGCAGCAGGAGGCCTGCCCACAGTCTGCGTCGTAAGTTGCTAAAGTAGACTGTGATACCACCACTTAAGATGAGAAAAGGCCGCTTCGCCATCACTAACTAAGGTAACACATTGACAGGAGTCAGAGGCCACAAGACGCGAATAATTAGAACAAAATATAAACAGTTCTTATGAAAAAATCCTTTACATGTTGCTTCATTTAAAATGTAGCATCACCTGAAGGTGTTTTTGGCTCCCAGACTGACAAGGAGGGCTCTGGGAGCTATAAAATTTAAGGCAGTTTTCCTGAAACCATACAGCTGGGAAAAATAAGCATCTCAAGTATCAGCTGACATCCATGCCTCAACAGTTCCCTTTGCTTGGAGGTACACCATGAGCTGCCATTGCAGGATCCATGTGCGGGCAATCATGAATAACCTCTTAGAACTGGGAAATGAGAGGACCGGGGACCAGCGTGGAATTGGGAAATAAAACGTCCCCTGAGAGTTAAGCTCAAAGTGAACTGAAACAGAGACGTGCAAAGTCACCTTAAAAAGACACAAAGCCTCCTAAACCGATAACATTTGACTCTAATCTAGTTGCAGAATGATCACATCTAAAGAAAGTCTTAATCATGAGGGGCAGGGGACCATAGAGGCCTGCAAAAAGCCAAGTCACAGACACTAATATCGTCTCTGCTTAACTAAGGGAGAGAAAGCCCTGATTCAAGAATGTGACACCTCATGTAAACAGACAGGATCTCTATCAACATGATGGAGATGGAGAGGGAATCATCAGACATGCAGGACCTGGTGCCGCATAACAGGAGTTGGTAAACTATAGCTCATAGGCCAAATCCTGTTTTGTAAATAAAGTTTTATTGGACCACAGCCATGTCCATTCATTTACCCATTATCTATGGCTCCTTTCGCATTATAATGGCAACAGTGTGTAGTCTTGACAAAGCCTAAAATGTTTACTCTCTGAGCCTTTACAGAAAAGTTCGTCAACCTCTACCATAAAATGATTCAATCATTTCAATCCTATTAATAATTCCCCTTACTCTGATCTCATGCTCACTAAGCAAACTTCTGATTATAATTTGACTTCCTGGGTAGTATACCAACAAAGGAGAGAGTGCCTTGGCCATCTATTATTTCTAGCTGTATCTGCATTTTAGGTTTTCTGGGATTTTTTTTTTTAATGTCAATGTCTGGGGCCTTGGCTTACATGAATCACTCCCATGAGTGATGATTCCTTTCTAAATTTGCTAAAAAACAAACAAACAAACCAACAAAAACCAACAGGGACTTCCCTGCGGTCCAGTGGTTAAGACCCTGTGCTTCCACTGCAGGGGGTGCGGGTTCAATCCCCGGTAACGGAACTAAGATCCCACATGCCATGCAATACAGCCAAAAATAAATTTAAAAAATTAAAAATTAAAGAAAAATAAACACAACATTTTTTAAGTCTATAAGACTAAGGGCTAGATGTCTAGATTGTAGTGGGTTCACTTTTCTTCTTGTTACAGTACATTCTTAATAATTCTGATCAAGACTTTTGGGAGTTAAATGCAAGCAGTGAGCCTGGGCCCAATTCCCCATCCCACAAGGAGAACATTTTCTTTGTTTTCCCCAGGAGCAAAGTTCACCAATCTACTGCTTGCTCCTACACAGGGAGCCCAGTATTCTATATCTTCAGCCTCATTCACTGCTTTGTCATTGTGTTCCATTTCTGGTTCACGTAGGTCTTTACCTTATTTTTCAACTCGACTTTGCCTTTTGATCCCTTTTCGTATTTTTGGTTCATATTTTATATTCTCTTATATATTTGGATTGAAAGGGGAGTGTCTTCTTACAAACGTGGTATAACAACTTGACCAAAAACCCCCCTTGCTGACCTCCAATAGGATTCTTTTATTTAGTCTAATTGACTGGATATTTTATTACTCATTATTCAACCAACATTTATCGAGTGTATACTATGCTCTCTGTAGGAACTATGTTCTGCTTTGAAGATTCAAAGGTGACATACACGCCTTTGCTGCCCCTATGGAGTTCACAGGTGAGCTGAGCCATTTGGCAATCCACCTCTAACATTGAACAAAATTGCCAAATTGATGGTTCCCCAACTCAGGTTCATTGGCCATTATGAAAAAACTAATCTTTCCCCTCAGTTAACCTTTGTGTACCTCTTTGCTCATAGCCACCCACCCCATCAAAGTTTGCTTGTCATCTAAGTGACAAGCAAATGTCCTAAATACATAGTTCTTCTACAACACCTTAGATAACATTCAAAAATTAATGCTTGGGTAACCAACAAAAAATTTAGCAATCCTGAATTTTTAAGCCCACCAGAGTGTCTTTGAGGAGGACAGTTATATTTGCATTTTTGCTCCTCATATACTGCGTTCTGCAAAGCCGAGGAAGCAACAGGACCTGCCTCATAGTACAGCATCCTTGAGCAGGGTAGGGAGTGAGTGGGCTTCCCCCTGGGTGCACCCAGGCATTTCCCTTATACACTCATCTGCTTCACACAGAATCACTATCTTATTGTCTTCAACTCCCCGCTCAAAACACACAGAACCTTCCATCCTGCTCACCATTGAGTTTGGCACATTGCTGACCATCGGTACATGTCACCATGGCTACAAAACAGTAATTTTGTTTTCAGTGCACCGAAATGGCCATTTACTTTACAGCATCGTTCAGAACACACAATAATAAATGTCTTAATTCAAGAAAAACCGAAGAAGCCTGGTGAGCCCTTAATGGAAATATAGCTGAATCAAATATGATCCCTTCAAGGATTTTCCTACATAAAATACTGAAAAACCCTTAGTTATTAAATCAGATCTTATAAATCAAAATGTATGAAATTGGTTTTCATTGCCTGTTTTTAGATATGAAGAAGGACCACACTGTGTATATTTTAAATTAACCTTAATGCCATCTAGTGGTCATTGAGAATTTGTCTCAGAAAATGGTAACGACTTTAGAAATTTAAAAATTATTTTTTTAAGATTTATTATTTATTTACTTATGGCTGCGTCGGGTCTTAGTTGTGGCATGCGGGATCTTTTGCTGCAGTGTGCGGGCTTCTCTCCACTTGTGGCGTGCGGGGTTTTCTCTTCTCTAATCGTGGCACATGGTTTCCAGAGGGCATGGGCTCTGTAGTTTGCGGCACACCAGCTCTAGTTGAGGCGCAAGAGCTCAGCAGTTGTGGCGAGCGGGCTTAACTGCCCCGCGGCATGTGGGATCTTAGTTCCCTGACCAGGGATCGAACCTGCGTCCCCTGCATTGTAAGGCGGTTTCTTTACCCCTGAGCCACCAGTGAAGTCTCTAAAAAATTATTAATAATAACAATACTGCTGCTAAAGAGACTAAAGAGACTTAGTGAACACCTACAGTATTCCAGGACTGTGTTCAGTTCTGTATGTGCTTTATCTCACTTTTTCTTTACAATAACCTTAATTGGTACTATATAGCTCATTATACAGATGAAGAAACTAAGGCATAGGGGTATTAAATAACATGCCATGTTCACGGATATAGTAAACGCCTAGCTGGAATGCAAACCCAAGTAGTCTGCTTTCGTACGCAGGCAGAATGCTATACTATTACTAAACCTCAGCTTTGACTAAAAGAATACGGTTGATAGACTAACACGCACTCTTACTGCTCATGTGTCTGAAAGAAGGCACAACCCTCACTTTTCCACTCCATGTCCAACTCCCATCATGACCCAGTTTCCTGGCTTCTCCTTCAAGTACGATTTCAATGGCATGGGGATTTTTACACATTTGAAATTTCCACCTGGCATCTAAAAACGTGATGGATCCACTTGTTCATGCAACAAATAGGTACTGAGTTCTTACGCACTGGACTCTGTGCTAGGTGCTCAGAGGGCAACAGGGAGCCAAACAGACACAGCACCTCCTTTCATGGAGCGTCAAGTGCAGCAGGAGGTCAGGTGGACATAAATTACACGGAGATACAATCACATCATGGAAAGGGCTCCCTGAAGAAATGTAGGGTGCTGGCAGGGTGCTTTTAGTAGGTCACTTCCTCTGGGACCTGAGTGGTAAGTGAGAAGAGAAGCATGGGAAGACTTCCCTGAAAGAACGACCTCTCAGCAGGACCTGAACCAGTGGGAGTGGGAGTGAGCCAGGTGCAGGGAGACAGGACGCGAGCAGCAAGCAGAGGGCATCTTCTATCGCTGTGCTCCCAGCATCACACTCACCCAGGGCAAGCTCAACAGGAAGTCTACATGCAATCCAGGCACTCTGGATTCTTTTGCCATAAATGGAATTTGGATAAAAAGCCATAATTAAACCATATCTTTTTCATACTTCGAACAAATCACTTTTACTGAAAGTACTAAAATTGTATGATATTGAAACTGTTTTAAATACCCAAACATAATGGTGACTCTGGCAATTAAAGTTTCCAGTGGTACTTATGAATAATTCAAATGTCTCTCTTTTTTAAAATTAATTAATTTATTTATTTTGGCTGCGTTGGGTCTTCGTTGCTGCGTGTGGGCTTTCTCTAGTTGCGGCAAGTGGGGGCTACTCTTTGTTGCAGTGCGTGGGCTTCTCATTATGGTGGCCTCTCTTGTTGCAGAGCACTGGCTCTAGGCGCACAGGCTTCAGTAGTTGTGGCACGTGGGCTCAGTAGTTGTGGCTCGTGGGCTCTAGAGCGCAGCTCAGTAGTTGTGGCACATGGGCTTAGCTGCTCCCCAGCATGTGGGATCTTCCTGGACCAGGGCTTGAACCCATGTCCCCTGCATTGGCAGGTGCATTCTTAACCACTGCACCACCGGGGCAGTCCCTCAAATGTCTCTTAAATGACATTTTTTTAGTTTGGTTTGAGATTATGAAAATAACACTTATGACAGAGAATATGAATAACACAGAAAGAATAGCAAAAAACAGAAGGGAATAAAGCTCACATCCATATCTTATAACCCAGAGGCAAACAATCTTAACGTTCTGGAATGTTCCTTCCAGTCTTTTTCCTATGGGTATTTCACAAACATTAGATTATATAAACAAGTTTTAATTTAATTTATTCATTTAACATAATATTTTTACTTGTTTGTAAAAAAAACACTTGCTAGCATCAACAGCTAGATGATATTTCATTAAGTGGCTGTATCCCAGTTTACCTAACTCATTTCCCAATTTTTGACCATGTGGACTGTTTCCAATGTTTAATATGTAACAAATAATATATGAATAATAAATAGCATATAACAATAATATACAATAAATTATTGCATTGCATAAAACTTATTTCTTTAAAACATGGTTTATTCATCAGAATAGAACTCAGTAAACAGTAGGCATTATTGTCAAGTGATTAATAAGAATAAGACAGCTTATGTGTTTGTCTGAGGAGAATTTAGGAAAGTAACAAAGCAGATTACAAAGGCAAAATCACTGCTCAAGAACATTGACTTCCAACCTGTGTTCCCTCCCCCCACCACTTCTTTCTTGAATTATTTATTAGCTTGTTCTACTTCAATCTTAAGACAAGCTGCAGTAAAAGTTAATAGGTATTTTTGTCATGTTGGAGAATCCCAGAAAGCCATCCTAAAGTTGTGAAATGATGTGTCACGTTAGCCCATTTTATGGACTTAATCTTCTGCTGCCTAATTGAATAAGTTAATACTTGTGACACTTGCTAGACTCACACAATAACACACTGACGCACACATGCACACACACACGCACACATGCATACAGCGGAGTTACAAGCGATTACATCTCAGCCTTCTATACCCTGAACACACGCTGGTGCTTTTCAAGCTGATATTTAGTACCATTAATACGAGCCAACTGATGAGCCATTTACGAGCTGCCGTTTATGAGCCAACCTCCATCTCTTTGACATGGCGTATTTAATTGACGTGAGAGCAGACTGGGATAGAGCAATGGAACAGCATAGAAAGCCCAGAGATAAACTCACGCACATATGGTCAACTTATCGTTTTTTTTTTTTTTTTGGTCAACTTATTTTTGATAAAGGAGGCAAGAATATACAATAGAGAAAAGACAGCTTCTTCAATAAGTGGTGCTGGGAAATATGGACAGCTACAGGTAAAAGAATGAAATTAGAACACTCCCTAACACCATACACAAAAATAAACTCAAAATGGATTAAAGACCTAAATATAAGGCCAGACACTATAAAACTCTTAGAGGATAACATAGCAGAACGCTCTGTGACATAAATCACAGCAAGATCCTTTTTGACCCACCTCCTAGAGAAATGGAAATAAAAACAAAAATAAACAAATGGGACCTAATGAAACTTAAAAGCTTTTGCACAGCAAAGGAAACAATAAACAAGATGAAAAGACAACCCTCAGAATGGGAGAAAATATTTGCAAACAAAGCAACTGAAAACGGGTTAATCTCCAAAATTTACAAGCAGCTCATGAAGCTCAATATCAAAAAAACAAACAACCCAATCCAAAAATGGGCAGAAGACCTAAATAGACATTTCTCCAAAGAAGACATACAGATTGCCAACAAACACATGAAAGGATGTTCAACATCATTAATCATTAGAGAAATGCAAACCAAAACCACAATGAGGCATCACTTCATACCAGTCAGAATGGCCATCATCAAAAAATCTACAAACAAAAAATGCTGGAGAGGGTGTGGAGAAAAGGGAACCCTCTTGCACTGTTGGTGGGAATGTAAATTGATACAGCCACTATGGAGAACAGTATGGAGCTTCCTTAAAAAACTAAAAATAGAACTACCATATAACCCAGCAATCCCACTACGGGGCATATACCCTGAGAAAACCATAATTCAAAAAGAGACGTGTACCCCAATGTTCATTGCAGCTCTATTTACAATAGTCAGGACATGGAAGCAACCTAAGTGTCCACTGACAGATGAATGGATAAAGAAGGTGTGGTACATATATATAATGGAATATTACTCAGCCATAAAAAGAAACGAAATTGAGTTATTTGTAGTGAGGTGGATGGACCTAGAGTCTGCCGTACAGAGTGAAGTAAGTCAGAAAGAGAAAAACAAATATCGTATGCTAACACATATATATGGAACCAAAAAAAATTAAAATGTTCTAAAGAACCTAGGGGCAGGACAGGAATAAAGACGCAGATGTAGAGAATGGAATTGAGGACTCAGGGAGGGGGAAGTGTAAGCTGGGACAAAGTGAGAGATTGGCATGGACATATGTACACTATCAAATGTAAAATACATAGCTAGTAGGAAGCAGCCACATAGCACAGGGAGATCAGCTCAGTGCTTTGTGACCACCTAGAGGGAGGGGATAGGAAGGGTGGGAGGGAGATGCAAGAAGGAGGAGATACGGGAATATATGTGTATGTATGGCTGACTTACTTTGTTATAAAGCAGAAACTAACACACCATTGTAGAGCAATTTTACTCCAAAACAGATGTTAAAAAAAATGGGATTGAAACTTTTCTTCTTCTAACTGGGTTCTGTTGAGTAGGTATATGCTCATTTTTCAGATGCTAGGACTCTTGGACAGACGTTCCTCAGAGAGGCATTGACAAGATACAGACAATACATCCATTGTGTCATGAATAAGGACAGAACTAGATGAAAGGTGATGCTCCAAACAGTGGTGGACTAGACCTTTCAGACCCTTCAGTAACACCTTCACTCCATGCCAGCATCTGAAGAGTGACTATGCAGACCAATCCACTGTGACCACACAAATGGATGCCACTTAGCCCGAATCTGATGGAAGCAGGGGATGTTTGGAGTTAAGACTAACATTTCAGAGTCAGACTCTCTAGGCTTGGTTCTTGGTTCATCCATACACTATAAATGCCCCCAGAGCAAGTAAGTTACCTAACCTTTTTGTAAATCACTTTTCTTCTTTTCAAAGATAGAGATAACAAGAGTGCCTACCATATGGGATCGTTGAGAAGACTGAATGAAATAATCCATGGAAAGCTCCTAACACAGCATCTGGCACATGGAAAACACCCAATGAATTATTATTATCATTATAACTATTATTTATTTATATCAATGAGTTAAATAGTTTTCTTCCATTAAATCAGTCTGATGAGGAATGTACTTCTCAAACATCCCTTACTCCTCAAAAATCTGTTCATCTTGGCACCAATCTATACTTGAAATGTGCAACTTGTTGGAAGGGAAGAAGGACAAGTAATGAATGCCTTAGAATTACCTCCACCCAAAGAAATATTTCCTTGTATTCATCTCAAAACTTCATGAAGGCAGGAACCTTGTCTGCCTTGTTAACCAGCAGCAAGTACAATACCCGGTACATAAGAAGAACATGCATAGTATATATTTAAGTAGGTAGATAAGTAGTCCTAAAACAACTCCCCAGTTTTGAAACATCTGTTTCAGAGTTCAAGTGAACATATTTTTCTCTCTTTTTCTAGAAGTCACCATAATGAAACCTTTTTGTCAAGCTTTTCCTTGACCTCAGATATGCCGCTGCCCTTGGTGAACAAAGAGGCAGTGTTGGCTTTCTCAAGAAAAAGCACCATGTGTCAATTCACAGAACCCAGCTGGTGCTCACACAAGATCCACGAGGTTTTTCTAACTCTTCAGAAAAAGTATTAGCCTTTTTAGAAGCTGGCAACTTAGTAAATAGGTCTCACTCCATGCAAACTAGAGACTTCATTTGAAAGTTGCCATTTCATTAAATTTGCTGTCTTCTGAGCCCTCACCCAACTGGGACATCTGTTTATAGCACTAAGAGGGTATGAAATATCCAAATTGTGGTTGAAGTTTTGTTCAAACCATTACAGGATGAATCCACGGCATTTACCTGTAGCAACAGTCCAACCTGCATGACTTTCTATGTGCCTCTCCTCTAGCCAAGCAACCCTCCTCTTCCCCTACAAATCTCTCATCTCTGTTTTGTGTTTTTTCAGAATGCTCAGGCCAGAGCTATTTACAGAGACATCCAATACACATTTCAGGATATAACCCTCCTTCCATAAATTCTGCCACAGATCTCTTTGCAATAATATTAAAGATGCCCTGTATTTAAAATGGCCATACATCCTAGTTTGATTAGAACAGTCCCACTGCACTTTGATCTAGTTTACCATTTTTCCAAATTATTTTCATTTGTAATAAAGTACTACTAGTAGTAATAGTTACTTTAACATCAGCCTATATGGGATTGGTTGACCTTTACTTTGACTTTGCAACATCTGTCATGCTCTCACTTGGTAGCATGTGAGATGCATTTGCAGGAAACAGACCTCTCATCTTAACTTGTGGAAAAATCTAGACAATAATCGACGATCGCCCTCTCTCTTTTCCTGACCCTTCCCCAGACCCTTTCAAGGACAGTATGCAGGATGTTAAAATGAAGTGTGCTTACTCCTTCTGGTTTTAGGAGGTGGCATTTCATGTACAAAGTGTCCAAGTTTTCAGCTTTTGAAGCTTTTAGCAAATTGCAATTATTAAAAACAAATCCTTATAAAAGAAAGGAAAAACAAATTTAAGCAAGGGGTCAAATGATGTAGAAGATTTAATTCTGAAATTCTATAATTGCACTTTGGAATATCTTGATTTAGAGAAAGAAAATTTGATAGCACCCAGGGGAGGAGAGAAGAAACAGCTCACATACCAGAGACAGCTAATCAAATAGCAATGGACTTCTCAAAAGCAATAGACTTCTGAGCAGAAATTATTTTCAACCTAGAAATATAACCCTTAAAATACTATCAATTAAGTTGGACACAGAATAAAGACACTTTAAGACAAGCAAGCTCTTAAGAAACGTATCTCCTAAAAGGGAACCCTCCTACACTGTTGGTGGGAATGTGCGCTGGTGAAGCTACTGTGGAAAACAGTATGGAGTTTTGTCAGAAAACTAAAAACAGAATTACCATATGATCCAGAAATCCCACTCCTGGGCATATACCCAGACAAAGCTATAATTCAAAAAGATACATGCACCCCTATGTTCACAGCAGCACTATTCACAATAGCCAAGACATGGAAACAACCTAAATGTCCATCGACAGATGAATGGATAAAGAAGATATGGTATATATATACTATAGAATACTACTCAGCCACATAAAGGAATGAAACAATGCCATTTGCAGCAATATGGAAGCAACTAGAGATGATCATACTAAGTGAAGTAAGTCAGAAAGAGAAAGACGAATAACATATGATATCACATATATGGAATCTAAAATATGATACAAATGGACCTATCTGTGAAACAGAAACAGAATCACAGACATAGAGACAGACTGGTGGTTGCCAAAATGGAGTGGGTTGGGGGGGGATGGAGTGGGAGGTTGCAGTTAGCAGATGTAAGCTTCTATATATAGAATGGATAAACAACAACGTCCTACTGTATAGCACAGGGAACTATATTCAATATCCTGTGATAAACCATAATGGAAAAGAATATATTTAAAAAAGAATGTATATATATATATATATATGTATAACTGAATCACTTTGCTGTACAGCAGTAACTAACACATTATAAATCAACTAGATTTCAATAAAAAAACAGGTATCTCCTATTCACCTTCCTCTGGAAGCTACTGGAAGGTGTTCCTCACCAAAATGAGGGCAAAAAAAAAGAAAGAGAAATACATGGAACTCAGAAATAGAGCACCCAACATAGGAGAGGGACAAAGGAAATTCCTAGGACGCGAGTGAGGGTGGAGCCAGAACAATGCTGTGTAGTTGGTCTCAAGAGCAATTAGACCAGATTGATGCAGGAGACTTCAGAAGGGAGACCCAAGAAAGAAAGAAAAAAAAGTAACTGATAGATGACTTGATTTTTTTTAATAAACGTATTTATTTATGGCTGCATTGGGGCTTCATTGCTGCGCGCAGGCTTTCCCTAGTTGCGGTGAGCAGGGGTTACTCTTCATTTTGGTGCACGGGCTTCTCATTGCGGTGGCTTCTCTTGCTGCGGAGCACAGGCTCTAGGCACACGGGCTTCAGTAGTTGTGGCACGTGGGCTCAGTAGTTGTGGCGCAAGGGCTTAGCTGCTCCATGGCACGTGGGATCTTCCCAGACCAGGGCTCAAACCCGCGTCCCCTGCATTGGCAGGCAGATTCTTAACCACTGAGCCACCAGGCAAGTCTGATGACTTGATTTCTTGCCTACACTGTGAGATATTCTTTTGAGAAGTTTGGAGCTGATTTAGTTAGTTAAAATTAAAATAACCATTAAAAAACAAGGCATTTATTAACTTAGACAAAACCCCAAAAGTTGAATATGAAAGAAAACATAACCATAATACACTATGTGACGGAGCTCATAAAAACACTATTTTGCATCCAGTTGTGATATAGCCAGTTTGAGGGTTTAGCAGAAGCGTGTATGTGCTGGGAACGTGGAGGTTGGGTTCTAAACTTATTAAATTACATTCATAGAAAACCAATTGATAATGTTCCACATCCAAAAGCAAAACTAAATAGGCTCATAAGCAGATTATTTAGACATGGAGGTAAATGCCAGGATAAACTGCTGAAATAGTTGAAAGTGGCTGCATCTGGGTGGTACGAGAAGGAGATGGGGAAGGAAGAAAAGAGGCAAGTGACTGTGCTTTTTTAGTTATTAACCTTGGAATACTCTTTGACTTAAAAAAAATGTATTGATATATGTATTATTTTTATTTAAAAATTAGCCTCTTTCCAATTTCTCCTCCCTGTATCGGCAACTCTTTTTCAACCACTGATGGGTAAAGGCATCTTGCAGAGGTATAGAGAGAGTCAGGGGAGGGGCTGGGTAAGAAGGAACTTTGGGCAGCCCTGAGGACAGGTGAAGGCGATTGAATCCATAGTTAGCTTGAGGCCGGCCCTGCAGAGAACAG
Organism: Aethalodelphis obliquidens; assembly: GCF_003676395.1. Classification (NCBI taxonomy): domain Eukaryota; kingdom Metazoa; phylum Chordata; class Mammalia; order Artiodactyla; family Delphinidae; genus Aethalodelphis; species Aethalodelphis obliquidens. The sequence goes on along the minus strand of NW_020837955.1, from coordinate 9,586,881 downwards.
TATCAGAGAATCCCATCTCTGAATTCTGGGCTTGGTGCACTCATCAGTAATGCCTTTCGTGAGGACAGCTAAGACACGAGCTCCAGCCTGTCATCAGAGCTCCTCCTGCAAGCGATCTGGAAGAATGAACAAACACCTTGGAAGGCTCTGGCAGGACATATTTGTTCTAACTAAGGCTGGCAGTCTGGTCATGTATTCTTTTTTGTGATAAGTTCCTGCTTGTGTAACTATTCAGTTTCTACGTGTCCAGTAATTCAGGAGACAACTGTTAAAGGACTAGTTAATGGGATGTGAATGTGTGCCTGGGTCTTTAGCTAGGCTGTCATTTCTCTTACATTATTAGCTATGCTTTATGCATTCTTCCAATGATTCGTCATTAATTTTTTAAAAATATTTATTTATTTATTTATCCGGCTGCACCGGGTCTTAGTTGAGGCACGCAGGATCTTCATTGCCGAGTGCGGGATCTGTTGTTGCGGCATGTGGGATCTAGTTCCCTGACCAGGGATTGAACCCGCGCCCCCTGCATTGGAAGTGCAGAGTCTTAACTGCTGGACCACCAGGGAAGTCCCTTCATTAACGTTTAATTGCAGGTAATAAGGGGGAAGAAGGCTTCAAAATGTTTAAGCAAGAATCAGCCTCATTATTCTGTAGGCCCCGCCTAGGAGACTCCATCCTATTCCATTAAAACAATATTTAAACAACAAGGACCTACTGTATAGCACAGGGAACTATACACAATATCTTATAATAACTTATAATGGAAAAGAATCTGAAAAAGAATATATATGTATAACTGAGTCACTTTGCTGTACACTTGAAACTAACATGTTGTGAATTAACTATATTTCAATAAAAAATATTTAATAAACATTACCTGGATGCTGTTTGGGATTAAAAGACATAAGAATCAGACCTGGATTCAGCTCTCTAGGGACTCACCATGGAGCTGTAGAGAGAGCCAGGTATGGAAATATCTCTATTCCCAAAGACTTCAATGCTAAAGGAATGCAGGTGAGTGTCAGGTAAAAGTAATTCTGGCCAGAGGCTCTAGACGAGATTTGAGCTGGGCCTTGAGGAATGAGTAGGATTACTCAGTGAAGATGAGATGAGTTGCATGGAAATCAAGTTGAGGGAATAGTGTGGGGAAACAGAGCACATTTGGAGGATGAGAAATGGAAGGATGGTGTTGGACAACCACATAGGCAGGGACACAGGACTATACAGGGAAGACACAAAGAAGCTGAAAGCAGAAAATATTTTGGAGAAAAGAAAATGACTTCAGTTTCCTATGAATTAAATTTTTCTTTTGGGTTGAAGTCTGTTGCCTGGAAGACTGAAGTAACTCCCAAGACAGAAATGAGATGATTGGGAAAGGGAAGTGCTCTGGAATTCAATTTTGCTACATATTTTGGAGAGCAAATGGTGGTACTTTATTTTTAACTTTTTAATTTTTATTTTTATTGAAGTATAGTTGCTTTACAGTGATATATATGTATTCTTCAGATTCTTTTCCATTATAGGTTGTTACAAGATACTGAATATAGTTCCCTGTGCTATAAAGTAGGTCTTGTTGGTTATCTTTTTTTTTTAACATCTTTATTGGAGTATAATTGCTTTACTGTGCTGTGTTAGTTTCTGCTATATAACAAAGTAAATCAGCTATACATATGCATATATCACCACCATATCTCCTCCCTCTTGCATCTCCCTCCCACCCTCACTATCCCACCCCTCTTAGGTGGACACAAAGCACTGAGCTGATCTTCCTGTGCTATGCGACTGCTTCCCACTAGCTATCTATTTTACATTTGGTAGTGTGCATATGTCCATGCCACTCTCTCACTACGTCCCAGCTTACCCTTCCCCCTCCCTGTGTTCTCAAGTCCATTCTCTAGTAGGTCTGTGTCTTTATTCCCGTCTTGCCCCTGGTTCTTCATGAACATTTTTTTTTTTTTTAGATTCCATATATATGTGTTAGCATACGATATTTGTTTTTCTCTTTCTGACCTACTTCACTCTGTATGACAGACTCTAGGTCCATCCACCTCACTACAAATAACTCAATTTCGTTTCTTTTTATGGCTGAGTAATATTCCATTGTATATATGTGCCACATCTTCTTTATCCATTCATCTGTTGATGGGAACTTAGGTTGCTTCCATGTTCTGGCTATTGTAAATAGAGCTGCAATGAACATTATGGTACATGACTCTGTGAATTATGGTTTTCTCAGGGTATATGCCCAGTAGTGGGATTGCTGGGTCATACGGTAGTTCTATTTTTAGTTTTTAAGGAACCTCCATACTGTTCTCCATAGTGGCTGTATCAATTTACATTCCCACCAACAGTGCAAGAGGGTTCCCTTTTCTCCACACCCTCTCCAGCATTTATTGTTTGTAGATTTTTTGATGATGGCCATTCTGACTGGTATGAGGTGATGTCTCATTGGAGTTTTGATTTGCATTTCTCTAATGATTAATGATATTGAGCATTCTTTCATGTGTTTGTTGGCAATCTGTATGTCTTCTTTGGAGAAATGTCTATTTAGGTCTTCTGCCCATTTTTGGATTGGGTTGTTTGTTTTTTTGATATTGAGCTTCATGAGTGCTTGTAAATTTTGAAGATTAACCCTTTGTCAGTTGCTTCATTTGCAAATATCTTCTACCATTCTGAGGGTTGGCTTTTTGTCTTGTTTATGAGTTCCTTAGCTGTGGAAAAGCTTTTAAGTTTCATTAGGTCCCATTTTTGTTTGTTTGTTTTTATTTCCATTTTTCTAGAAGGTGGGTCAAAAAGGATCTTGCTGTAATTTATGTAACAGAGTGTTCTGCCTATGTTTTCCTCTAACAGTATGATAGTGTCTGGCCTTACATTTAGGTCTTTAATCCATTTTCAGTTTATTTTTGTGTATGGTGTTAGGGAGTATTCTAATTTCATTCTTTTACCTGTAGCTGTTTAGTTTTCCCAGTACCACTTACTGAAGAGGCTGTCTTTTCTCCATTGTGCATTCTTGCCAACTTTATCAAAGATACGGTGACCATATGTGTGTGGGTTTATCTATGGGATTTCTACCCTGTTCCATTGATCTATATTTCTGGGTTTTTTGCCAGTACCACGCTGTCTTGATTACTGTAGCCTTGTAGTATACTCAGAAGTCAGGGAGCCTGATTCCTCCAGCTCCATTTTTCTTTCTCAGGATTGCTTTGGGTATTCGGGGTCTTTTGTGTTTCCATACAAATTGTGAAATTTTTTGTTCTAGTTCTGTGAAAAATGCCATTGATAGTTTGATAGGGATTGCATTGAATCTGTAGATTGCTTTGGGTAATATAGTCATTTTCACAATGTTAATTATTCCAATCCAAGAACATGGTATATCACTCCATCTGTTTGTATCATCTTTAATTTCTTTCATCAGTGTCTTACAGTTTTCTGCATACAGGTCTTTTGTCTCCCTAGGTAGGTTTATTCTTAGGTATTTTATTCTTTTTGTTGCAATGGTAAATGGGAGTGTTTTCTTAATTTCATTTTCAGATTTTTCATCATTAGTGTATAGGAATGCAAGAATTTTCTATGCATTAATTTTGTATCCTGCTACTTTAGCAAATTCAGTGATTAGCTCTAGTAGTTTTCTGGTAGCATCTTTAGGACACTCTATGTATAGTATCATGTCATCTGCAAACAGTGATAGCTTTAATTCTTTTCCAATTTGGATTCCTTTTATTTCTTTTTCTTCTCTGATTGCTGTGGCTAAAACTTCCAAAACTATGTTGAATAAGAGTGGTGAGAGTGGGCAACCTTGTCTTGTTCCTGATCTTAGTGGGAATGTTTTCAGTTTTTCACCATTGAGGACAATGTTGGCTGTGGGTTTGTATATGGCCTTTATTATGTTGAGGAAAGTTCCCTCTATGCCTACTTTCTACAGGGTTTTTATCATAAATGGGTGTTGAATTTTGTCGAAAGCTTTCTCTGCATCTATTGAGATGATCATATGGTTTTTCTCCTTCAATTTGTTAATATGGTGTATCACGTTGATTGATTTGCGTATATTGAAGAATCCTTGCATTCCTGGAATAAACCCCACTTGATCATGGTGTATGATCATTTTAATGTGCTGTTGGATTCTGTTTGCTATTATTTTGTTGAGGATTTTTGCATCTATGTTCATCAGTGATATTGGCCCGTAGTTTTCTTTCTTTGTGACATCTTTGTCTGGTTTTGCTGTCAGCATGATGGTGGCCTCATTGAATTAGTTAGGGAGTGTTCCTCCCTCTGCTATATTTTGGGAGACTTTGAGAAGGATAGGTGTTAGCTCTTCCCTAAATGTTTGATAGAATTTGCCTGGGAAGCCATCTGGTCCTGGGCTTTTGTTTGTTGGAAGATTTTTTTTTTTTTTTTTTTGCGGTACGCAGGCCTCTCACTGCTGTGGCCTCTCCTGTTGGGGAGCACAGGCTCTGGATGCACAGGCTCAGCGGCCATGGCTCACAGGCCCAGCCTCTCCGTGGAATGTGGGATTTTCCCGGACCGGGGCACGAACCCGTGTCCCTTGCATTGGCAGGCGGACTCTCAACCACTGCACCACCAGGGAAGCCCTGTTGGAAGATTTTTAATCACAGTTTCAATTTCAGTACTTGTGACTGGTCTGTTTATATTTTATATTTCTTCCTGGTTCAGTCTTGGAAGGTTGTGATTTTCTAAGAATTTGTCTATTTCTTCCAGGTTGTCCATTTTATTGACATATAACTGCTTGTAGTAATCTCTCATGATCCTTTGTATTTCTGCAGTGTCAGTTGTTACTTCTCCATTTTCATTTCTAATTCTATTGATTTGAGTCTTCTCCCTTATTTCCTTGATGAGTCTGGCTAATGGTTCATCAATTATGTTTATCTTCTCGAAGATCAATTTACTTTTATTGATCTTTGCTATCATTTCCTTCATTTCTTTTTCATTTATTTCTGATCTGATCTTTATGATTTCTTTCCTTCTGCTAACTTTGGGGTTTTTTTTTTTATTCTTCTTTCACTAATTGTTTTAGGTGTAAGATTAGGTTGTTTATTTGAGATGTTTCCTGTTTCTTAAGGTAGGATTGTATTGCTATAAACTTCCCTCTTAGAACTGCTTTTGCTGAATTCCAGAGGTTTTGGGTGTTGTTTTCATTGTTATTTGTTTATAGGTATTTTTTGATTTCCCCTTTCATTTCTTCAGTGATCTCTTGGTTATTACGTAGTGTATTGTTTAGCCTCCATGTGTTTGTACTTTTTACAGATTTTTTTCTGTAATTGATATCTAGTCTCATAGCATTGTGGTTGGAAACAATACTTGATATGATTTCAATTATCTTAAATTTACTAAGGCTTGATTTGTGACCCAGGATATGATCTATCCTCAAGAATGTTCCATGAGCACTTGAGAAGAAAGTGTATTCTGTTGTTTTTGGATGGAATGACCTATAATTATCAATTAAATCCATCTTGTTTAATGTGTCATTTAAAGCTTGTGTTTCCTTATTTAGTTTCAGTTCTGTTGATCTGTCCATTGGTGAAAGTTGGGTGTTAAAGTCCCCTACTATGATTCTGTTACTGTCGATTTCCCCTTCTATGCCTGTTAGCATTTGCCTTATGTATTGAGGTGCTCCTATGTTTGGTGCATAAATATTTACAACTGTTATATCTTCTTCTTGGATCAATCTCTTGATCGTTATGTAGTGTCCTTCCTTATCTCTTGTAACATTCTTTATTTTAAAGTCTATTTTATCTGATATGAGTATTGCTACTCCAGATTTCTTGTGATTTCCATTTGCATGGAATATCTTTTTCCATTCCCTCACTTTCAGTCTGTATGTGTCCCTACGTCTGAAGTGGGTCTCTTGTAGACAGCACATATACGGGTCTTGTTTTTGTATCCATTCAGCCAGTCTATTTCTTTTCATTGGAGCATTTAATCCATTTACATTTAAGGTAATTATTGATATGTATGTTCCTATTACCACTTTCTTAATTGTTTTCGGTTTGTTATTGTATGTGTTTTCCTTCTCTTGTGTTTCCTGCCTAGAGAAGTTCCTTTAGCATTTGTTGCAAAGTTGGTTTGGTGGTGCTGAATTCTCTTAGCTTTTGCTTGTCTGTAAAGGTTTTAATTTCTCTGTCAAATTTGAATGAGATCCTTGTTGGGTAGAGTAATCTTGGTTGTAGGCTTTTCCCTTTCATCACTTTATATATGTCCTGCCACTTCCTTCTGGCTTGCAGAGTTTCTGCTGAAAGATCAGCTGTTAACCTTATGGGGATTCCCTTGTATGTTATTTGCTGTTTTTCCCTTGCTGCTTTTAATATTTTTTCTTTGTGTTTAATTTTTGAGAGTTTGATTAGTATGTGTCTTGGTGTGTTTCTCCTTGGATTTATCCTGTATGGGACTCTCTGTGCTTCCTGGACTTGATTAACTATTTCCTTCCCCATATTATGGAAGTTTTCAACTATAGTCTCTTCAAATATTTTCTCAGTCCCTTTCTTTTTCTCTTCTTCTTTGGGACCCCTATAATCTGAATGTTGGTGTGTTTAATGTTGTCCCAGAGGTCTCTGAGACTGTCCTCAATTCTTGTCATTCTTTTTTCTTTATTCTGCCCTGCAGTAGTTATTTCCACTATTTTATCTTCCAGGTCACTTATCCGTTCTTCTGCCTCAGTTATTCTGCTATTGATCCCTTCTAGAGAATTTTTAATTTCATTTATTGTGTTGTTCATTATTGTTTGTTTGCTCTTTAGTTCTTCTAGGTCCTTGATAAACGTTTCTGGTATTTTCCCCATTCTACTTCCAAGATTTTGGCATCTTTACTATCATTATTCTGAATTCTTTTTCAGGTAGACTGCCTATTTCCTCTTCATTTGTTTGGTCTGGTTGGTTTTTACCTTGCTCCTTCACCTGCTGTGTGTTTCTCTGTCTTCTCATTTTGCTTAACTTACTGTGTTTCGGGTTTCCTTTTCGCAGGCTGCAGGTTCGTAGTTCCTGTCGCTTTTGGTGTCTGCTCCCATTGGCTAAGGCTGGTTCAGTGTTTTGTTTAGGCTTCCTGGTGGAGGGAACTAATGCCTGTGTTCTGGTGGATGAGGCTGGATCTTGTCTTTCTGGTGGGCAGGTCCGCATCTGGTGGTGTGTTTTGGAGTGTCTGTGAACTTATTATGATTTTAGGCAGCCTCTCTGCTAATGGGTGGGGTTGTGTTCCTGTCCTGCTAGTTTTTTGGCCTAGGGTGTCCAGTACTGTAGCTTGCTCGTCGTTGAGTGGAGCTGGGTCTTGGCGTTGAGATGTAGATCTCTGGGAGTTTTTTGGTGTTTGATATTACATGGAGCTGGGAGGTCTCTGGGGGACCAATGTCCTGAACTTGGCTCTCCCACTTCATAGGCACAGCCCTGACACTTGGCAGGAGCACTAAGTCCCTGTCATCTACACGGTTCAGAATGAAAGGGAGGAAAAAAAGTAAGACCAAAAGAAAAAAATAAAATAAAATAAAATAATTAAAAATAGAAAATAATTATTTTTAAAAATTATAAATTAAAACAAAAGAAGAGGGCTTCCCTGGTGGCGCAGTGGTTGAGAGTCTGCCTGCTGATGCAGGGGACATGGGTTCATGCCCTGGTCTGGGAAGATCCCACATGCCGTGGAGCGGCTGGGCCCGTGAGCCATGGCCGCTGAGCCTGCATGTCTGGAGCCTGTGCTCTGCAACGGGACAGGCCACAACAGTGAGAGGCCCACATACTGCAAAAAAAAAAAAAAAAAAAAGAAGAAGAAAGAAGAGAGCAACCAAACCAAAATACCAAGTGCTAAAAACTGTACTAAAAGAAAAAACAAATGGTAAAAGCAAAGCTATACAGACAAAATCACACACAGAAGCATACACATTCACAAAAAGAAGAAAAGGTAAAAACATATATATATCGTTGCTCCCTAAGTCCACCTCCTCAATTTGGGACAATTCAGTGTCTATTCAGGTATTCCACAGATGCAGGCTACATCAAGTTGACTGTGGAGATTTAATCCGCTGCTCCTGAGGCTGCTGGGAGAGATTCCCCTTTCTCTTCTTTGGTTCGCACAGCTCCTGGGGTTCAGCTTTTGATTTGGCCCCGCCTCTGCATGTAGGTCGCCTGAGGGCGTCTGTTCTTCACTCAGACAGGACTGGGTTAAAGGAGCGGCTGATTCAGGGGTTCTGGCTCACTCAGACCGGGGGACGGGAGGCGAGCCAGCAGTGGCAGAGGCCGGCATGACATTGCACTAGCCTGAGGCGCACCATGCGTTCTCCCGGGGAAGCTGTCCCTGGATCACAGGACCCTGGCAGTGGTGGCCTCACAGGTTCCTGGGAGGGGAGGTGTGGATAGTGACCTGTGCTCGCATACAGGCTTCTTGGTGGCGGCAGCAGCAGACTTAGCGTCTCATGCCCGTCTCTGGGGTCCGCGCTGATAGCCACGGCTCGCGCCCGTCTCTGGAGCTCCTTTAAGTGGCGCTCTGAATCCCCTCTCCTCGCGCATCAGGAAAAAAAGAGGCAAGAAAAAGTCTCTTACCTCTTCGGCAGCTCCAGACTTTTTCCTGGACTCGCTTCCAGCTAGCTGTGGTGCACTAACTCCTTCAGGCTGTGTTCACGCAGCCAATCCCAGTCCTCTCCCTGGGGTCTGACCTCCGAAGCCCGAACCTCAGCTCCCAGCCCGGCCCGCCCCAGTGGGTGAGCAGACAAGCCTCTCAGGCTGGTGAGTGCTGCTCGGCACCGATCCTCTGTGCGGGAATCTCTCCGCTTTGCCCTCCGCACCCTTGTTGCTGTGCTCTCGCCCGTGGCTCTGAAGCTTCCCTCTCTGCCACCCGCAGTCTCCGCCCGCGAAGGGGCTTCCTAGTGTGTGGGAAACTTTCCTCCTTCACAGCTCCCTCCCAGAGAGGCAGGTCCCATCCCTATTCTTTTGTCTCTGTTTTTCCTTTTTTCTTTTGCCCTACCCAGGTACGTGGGGAGTTTCTTGCCTTTTGGGAGGTCTGAGGTCTTCTGCCAGCGTTCAGTAGGTGTTCTGTAGGAGTTGTTCCACACGTAGATGTATTTCTGATGTATCTGTGGGGAGGAAGGTGATCTCCACGTCTTACTCTTCCACCATCTTGAAGCTCCTCCTGGTTATCTATTTTATATATAATAGTGTGTATATGTTAATCCCAAAGTCCTAATTTATCCCTCCCCCCATTTCCCCTTTGGTAACTGTAAGATTGTTTTCTATGTCTGTGAGCCTGTTTCCGTTTTGTAAATAAGTTCATTTGTATAATTTTTTTCGATTCCACAAACAAGTGATATCAGATGATATTTGTCTTTGTCTGACTTACTTCACTTAGTATGATAATCTCTAGTTCCATCCATGTTGCTGCAAATGGCATTATTTCATTCTTTTTCATGGCTGAGTAATATTTCATTGTATATATGTACCACATCTTCTTTATCCATTCATCTGTTGATAGCAAGGTGGTACTTTAAATGCAGGTAGCTCCAGTAAGTGTTTGTAAATGTGTCTTAGAGGAGAGAGCCAGAGTGTAGGGTTGAGTTTAGAGAGTAGGTAGTCAGTGCTACAGAAGTCACAAACCATTAGGGTAAATAAGCTCACAGAGGAGAGAACAAAAATAAGGGCTGTGAGTGGACAGGGGGAACAGAGAGATTAGAGACTCAATCTCTCTCTACAAAGAGGTAGAGATTAGAAGGGTCACAGCACTGTAAGAGAGAAAGAATACGTCATGGAAACCCAAAATGGACTGTTTGAATTGGTGAGTGGTCACCTATTAAAAGCCCTTCAGGCACAACTGGGTGAAGACTGGGAAAAGGCTGGTTAGCCTGGCAACTAAGCAACGCTAGTAAATTTCAAAAGTAAAAGTGGGGGCAGGAGTAAGCCATCAGAGAAAAAATGGAAAGAGATGAGGGGAGGAAGCAGTGGAAACCTCTTGTTTAAGGAAAGATAAAGTTGATGAAAACTATGCTAGGTAATTAGCCCCATGGTACCTGGGGTTAATTACATTAAAGCCTGTGGATTTAACCACCCCTGTCAGTAAACAAAAGAAAAGATGCATCTTCCTCTGGTGATATATAAATATTTCTATTCAGTGTCTGTATCTTCTTACTACTGTATTGCATTCTCTTTCAATTTGCTTGGCATTTGCTGATTTATTCTAGAAGAGCTTGAAATTAGACAACTGGGGGAATTAATTTAACCCCTTCCTCTTTTCTATGCCAGTATTTGACAATTTCATGTGGTTCAAACCAACTAAAAGGGGGTAGGAAATTATTTTTGTAATAAATAATCACAAAAGGCACATTCAGAGCATCAGAGACTTGAGACATGTTTTTGGGTTTTCTGGTCTACCAACCTTCTTGACCATGGCCAGCAGAGCATGCTTGGAGAGTATGAATGGGAGCTAGAATACAAAGAGGGGAGTGTGGTTGGAGCAGAGTCAGCCAGGAGAGCGGTTTAGGAGAAGAGGTCTTGGAGAAAAAGAGGCCTGAGCACTTTAGGAGAGCCTCACAGGCCATCCTCAGGACCTTGGCTTTTATTCTGAGTGAACTAATACATAGCTCCCTTCACTATCCAGTTTCTCAACCACATCTGCCTTTCATATCATGTCAGGGATATTTTTCCAAAGATTTTTTTCAATATAGATTTATGATTTTTAAGTTCTTTGAAAATTGCCTGCAATCGTCTGGAAAGTTACACTTTATGATTAATAAATTAGACATTGTTGACATCTTCAATTGACTCTTTTTGTAGTAAGATCCATAGTAAGTTTTAACTGAGAAAATATTCTCTCTGTTGGTGCCGGAGTATTTGGTAAATGTAAATTCTGCTTGCTGATGATGTTTTCAACTCTAATTTTCTTCATAGTGAAATTTTAAATATTTTGGGCCAGATATCTTCATGGATTTATCTTTTTGCCTTCATTCATAGCACCTCTTCTTTGACAAATATTTTTATAAGGCAAAACTTCTGGCATAAATTGTCTCTACTTATGATTATTTTGAATGTTTCCATAGTTAGATTGTACAAAATTGTAGATTTTATCCATTTCATTTCATTCCAGTATAGAATATGACTTTGTCCTGTTTAACTGAAAACCCTTAACATTTTTAAGCAAAAATTCTGTGCCAGGCATTGTATTATTTCAATGTTTCCCCAATGATTTTTAGTATTACAATTGACCCTGGATGCTAATTACCTGAATTAAGTCAAACTTCATAGGTTAAGTTCCCCACTAGACTGCCCTCACTTCAGCCACAAAATCAGGGGTTCCTGGGCCACCCACATTTCTGACCAACTGGTTTGAGAACATATATGTCTGGTTAAGAAGATGGCAGCTCCAAATTCTTGTATATTATTTGTTATGACTAACAAGTGTGCTCTTTTTATGATTCAAGCCCTTTGGTCTCCTTAAAAGAATATAAAAGTAGGAAACATAAAAATGTGTACACTTATACAAATTTAAATCAGAGATCCCTTCCTCCAACACGCATTTTTGCTGTCTTCTCCCAATTCCACCCCCCTCTTTCCCACATTGTAGCCATCCACATCTTATGGTCAAGTATGAAAGGATCATTATCCAGAAAGACAAGTGGACTCACTGCTGCAAATCTCACCCTTTATCCCAAGAGAAGCCAACTCACCAATCTGTTAGCTCTTGGTGTCCTCAACATCTACTTAAGAGCACAGGCTTTTACGGGTATCTTTGTGCTTGGGGCCCTCCCATATGCTTCAGCACCGTTAGGTTGGGTGGGGGGATACCCAGAATTCATGGATTCTAGAGACAGGAGAGTTTCTACAGATGCAATAGATAACTGCAGCTTTGTGATCTATAGATTGTCTATTGCAGAATGGCAGTGAGCAGAAGCACTGCCTATTACCAGGGCAGCAACACCTTCAAATCCCCTGTGCTTAACTGGGAAACCTGAACGGTCTCCCAATTCTATTGACATGATCAAAACATTAACTAGCAATTACATTTGCCATCAGTAAAGTGCTCCACTGATTACGGCCTTTGCCATAACTGTATGCTATGATGAAGTCACTATTAATAGAGTCAAGAAATTGATGCTAGAGGGAAAAAAAGACTGATGCATCTATCATTATTCCTGTCCCCCAGGTTAATGTTTTAGGGTTATAGAATTCAGAAAGTAAGAAGCTACTCCAGATGCAAAGTCTCGTCTCCCACTCCCCACCCCATCCCTCTCCTGCCCATGTGGAAAGACTAAAATGAAAGGAAGATCCCTCTGGAGACAGACTCAGGGTAGACACAGAGGCATATTTCAGGAAAAAGAATTCTTTGATTTAGGAAGGGGAAAGTTGTATAGCATGAAAAATCAAGGTGACAGTCACTAAGGAAACACCTAAAGAAATTTGACTTTCATTTTGACATTATCTTTTTAAATGGCGAATATGTATAATTTTCTGAATGCCGCCATCTCTGAGAATCATTCGGCTATTTTTCTCTTGAGGAATCAGTCTTCCACAATCCATCGCATTCTCAGTCATGCTGACAATTTTTACCTGACACCAATCACAAAGGACTCTGACACAAACTTTACTTTTTAGTGGATCCAAAAAAATACCAAATTCTGCAAAAGAACTATTTGAAGAATAAAACGTGAATTCAATTATATGTCACATTCTGATCATTTTTTCCTGATTAATTCGAAGTGCTTCTATTGGATAGATATCTACTCAAAATTAGAAATATATAGAATGTGTCTTTTCATATCTTCCCTAGAAGTGCTCAGTCATTAGATTGAGTCCATTAGGCAGGTAAACGGTAGAAAGGAAGTGAAGCCATGCTTTTTTGTTTGTTTCTTCCCAATGACCCAAGAGTTAAGGAGGAAACCACAACAAAAATACTTCGAAGGAAAAAAAAATATGTATGGGGCTTGAATTTTTCTGTGAACAAATTCCTTAGACTATATCCTATTCCAGCTTGCCTGCACAGACACAGTCAAAAGATTGTAATGTAAAAAAAAGTTCAATGCATTCCTTTGAGTTCCAAATGTATCATTTTCTAATAAGCGACCAAAGAATTTGAGGCTCCATCAGTGAAGCTGCCCAGACAGGCAGCTGTGAGGCTCCGTAACACACACAAATACCAAGCCCAGAGAGCTCAAAGGTCTAAAAGTGGTTCTGCAAATCCTCATACAGAAATGAATCCCAAAGAAATACTCAAGATGGGAAAAGATGTATATTCCAGGAGTTTCTGTGAACATTTTCTTAAATGGCAATAAAGTTAGAAACTTCCTGAATGTCAAATGTCTTAACAAATAGGATTGTTAAGAATGGAGCAACCATACAATGGAATACAGTACAGCCTTTACAAATAATGATGCCGAGATACACTTATTGATGTAGAAAGCATTTTTTTATTACCGAGCCAAAAAAGCTAGTTACTCTTCAGCACGCCCCTATTTTTGTTATACGTGAGAGTTTATACATGCATTCACATAGAACACATCTGAGGAATGCACCCAATATGATTTTATGTACAAGGTAGAAAGATGGGTACTTTTCTTTCCTTTCACTATTCTGTACTTTTTCAATTTTTCTGCAATGAATATGGATTTCTTATATAATGAAAAAATTAATATTTAGGAAAGATTGCAAATATCAATTAAAAGAATAGCTGGTTTCCTCAGAGAAATTGTAAGAAAAAATTCCTTTCTTCACTGAATGAAAAGTAAATGCATTCTCATCAGGAAAAATCTTTTCTTTTGCTACTTTCCCTGAAAATCAGAAAGCTAATGTATTTTCTCACATTAGCAAGTGAAGGCTCGCTGGCCACTTTATGCCTTGTTCAGCCTTTTATTAAATGGCTCGTGTGTTGATGTAGTCAACCACTGATCTGCCAGCAGTTGAGAGATGACAGCTGAAGGTTGTGTGGTGGTGGTGTCGTGTAGGGGTGCCCCTGGTGGGGAGGGCAGAATTGTCTCAGGTAATGCCTGCATCAGCTCAGCACATTCCAAGCTTGGCAAATCCCAACGTTTGCTTTTTTATGATACTCAGAAGTGATCCAACCCTGGGAAAACTTCTATTTGCTAAAATTTACCCCAAACTGCAAGAGCGGCAGAGAGCTGATTGATTGATTTATAACAAGAAACTAAGCCAAACAGAGCAGAACGCTCCAGTCATTAGAACAGTACATGCATTCCCCTTAGACACACTATATGGGAGATCAAGTGACAGGGTCAGACAAGTGTTTTAGAAAGAACATTCTAACAGCTGTGCAGGATAAATTAGAGGATTATCCATATGTCCTAATTTGCCTGGGACAGTCCTTGTTGATGGCTGAGTGTAACGTTTAATAACAGCCCGCTTCACTCTCAAAAGTGTCCTGATTTGGTTGACAAATTATGTGTCAGTCTAGTTGGAGAAGACAGTAGTGGGACCTGGGAAGTGAGCTGTTAGAAGACCGTCGAAATAACCACTAAAGAAACAATGAGAGCCTAAACCTACACTGAGAAGTGGGATTCGAAGGCATGAGATGAATTGAGGTGAAGCAACATCTAGGGGGTAGAACCTGCAGGAATCTGATGAACAACTGCGTATAGGAATGAAAGGAGACTAAGAATCTGATATGACGTCAACATTTCTGCCTTGGAAAATGGGTGTATGGTTATTCTAGAAGAAAATTTGGGAAGAAAGACTCCGAGTTTGATTTTGAAACTGTTGGAATTGAGGAATCTCTGTGATATTCAGGAAGAGGCTCCAAACAAGCAGCCCAACATAGGCTTCCTGAACCCAAAAGAAGAGTCTAACCAGAGAGAGGTTTTGGAATCATCCAACATATGACATCTGTGTATGCCGGGACCAGGACAGGAGTGTGCCCTCGTATCTGGGAATGGGAACTGGGTGGGCAGTTCCAGTTCTCTCTGGGTGGGCAGAGAGAAAAAAAGCAATTGAAAAAGAGATGCATGGAGAAATAAAAAAAAATTAAATATACAGAAAAAGGATATTAAATTAATCATTAATGTGTATCAATCATTAAAACTGTGCCAGAGAAGAGTTTCACACGTGTAGTAGCTCATTTTACCACACAACAATCCTATAATGAAGGTATTATTTTATGAGGAAAGAGACACACAAATAAGACAAGAAACTTGCTCAAGGATTCACTCCAAACGTTCTGGTACTGAGCCCAAGCTCTTCACTTGCACTCTACCATCCCTCTCAAGGGACATCTGGAAGCATAATGAACACTCCCTGGGCCTGCCTCACAGAAAAGTACCGCACTTCTAATGTTTTCCTGCAAAAGACAAAGCAAAGAAATAGCCTATCACTTCTGCAAAGAGGGCATACAAATACCTAACAGGTATATGCAAATATACTCACCAACACTAGTCATCAGGAAGATGTGTTTCAAAACCACAAGATATCCCTTCACACCTGTCAGGATAGCTATTACCAAAAAAGGAACCAAATCTTCTGGCAGCTTGGTCTTGGACTTCCCAGCCTCCAGAACTGTGAGACATGTCTGTTGTTTAAACCACCCAGTCTATGATATTTTGTTATTGCAGCCAGAGCTAAGCCAGTGTGCAGTCCCAAGATTCTGATACCACCAAGAGGTCTAGGAAAGGAAATATGCCACCCAATAATAATGCCACATAATTACTTAGGGGAATCCATAAAAAATGACATGGCGGGGGCTTCCCTGGTGGCACTGTGGTTAACAATCCACCTGCCACTGCAGGGGACACGGGTTCGAGCCCTGGTCCAGGAAGATTCCACATGCCGCGGAGCAACTAAGCCCATGTGCCACAACTACTGAGCCTGCGCTCTAGAGCCCGCGTGCTACAACTACTGAAGCCCGCGTGCCTAGAGCCCGTGCTCTGCAACAAGAGAAGCCACCACAACAAGAAGCCCGCACACCGCGACTAAGAGTTGCCCCCGCTCACCACAACTAGAGAAAACCCATGCATAGCAACGAAGACCCAACGCAGCCAAAAATAAATAAAATAAATTTATTTTAAAAAATGACATGGTGGATGGTCCTACGTATAAGAAGCTAAAGGCATAAGTGTTGATGAGATCACCTAGAAAATAAATGTAGTTTGGGATGAGAAGAGGGCTGAGGCTGGGAGCCTAGGCAATAACATTTAAGCAGGAAAGAGCCAAAGGAGCCCTTAAAAAGATCTACAAGGAGTGCTCAGAAACATGGGTGTCTAGAAATTGCAGATATTAAAATGGGAAAATTAGACTAGCCTGTTACTATAAACACAACATAAGCCGAAGTTGGCTTGGTGGATGCTCAGATCCCACTACCATCTCAGGACTGAAACGTTATTTCCCCATCTTCTCAAAGTGTTGACAACTGACAGCTCACAACTCAGCCCCCTGCTGAGGAACACCACTCTGCCCAAAGTCAGAAACCCTTCTGTGGAGTCAGCTTGCATCCAAAGACTAGTCAACACAGGGGTTCAAAAACTCAAAGCTTCTTATGGGATCAGCGGAGGTCTTTGTTGTAACACCACCCAACTTCTCCCTCTGATTCATCCTGCTTCCTTCATTTCCCCAAGGCGTTGATCCTAAGACAGAACCTTAACTAACCTCGTATACACACATCTCCATCTCATAGTCTGCTTCCTGGGAAACCTGACCTGTAACAGCTGCCGTCATGCTTATTACAGAACAAATATATGGCTTA
This sequence comes from Aethalodelphis obliquidens, assembly GCF_003676395.1. Classification (NCBI taxonomy): domain Eukaryota; kingdom Metazoa; phylum Chordata; class Mammalia; order Artiodactyla; family Delphinidae; genus Aethalodelphis; species Aethalodelphis obliquidens. The sequence goes on along the minus strand of NW_020837955.1, from coordinate 9,570,219 downwards.
ATTTGATCTCTTTTCATTATGCAAGTGAATCCCTACAGGTAGGGGATTAGAAGAGTGCCTGGTGATAGGAAATGTTTAATAAACCTTAGGAACAGTTATCATCATGGGGATAACACTTCCAGTGCTAGATTTAGTACATGACTGCCAACTAGGTAAATTTCAGAACAAGCTAAACATACAAAAGGAGAGGTGGCCACATTTATTTTCTCCCCTGATTCTGAAAAATTTCAAGATCAGATAGTCTCATTATAATGATTCAAAGGGAGCTACACCTTGCTCTGTAACTCACAGCGAGCACATGTCTATTTGAGTGCTAAGACCCACCCCCTCTGTGCCCCACCCCCTCGTCTTTGCAGTCTCAGGACCCCTTTCAAATGCTACCGGCAGAAATACAAGGGGAAGAGAATGAGTTCTACCCAAATAATTCAAAAGCAATGCACTGCTCTAAATAACTCATATATAAGCTACTCCACAAACAAGGTGGTCACATTACTTTTATTTCCCAGTTAATCACTGGAGCCCCATCCTCACCACCACCACCACCACTTTACCCCATCCCCTTTACTAAGAGCAGAAAAACTTAGGGATGCTGTCCTCCTCTTGAATTTTTCAAGAGCGTGGAAACCTAAGTGGAATAACAGAGGCACTCAGTCTACCTCTCCCACCCACTCCACCAGGTGACATGCTTTTACTTCTCTCTACCACACGGGATCACTAATAGAGACAGATCCCAAATCGGCCTGACAGAGGCATATCAAAGTATGACACAAACTTGACTCTTAAGCAAATAAAGAATGAACACATGACAAAGCCTTATTCAACTCAGTCATGGGAAAGCTGGGTCCAAGACCATTTGAGGAATTTGGGATGTTTGGTATTTGATTTTCTTTTAATGTTAGAATAAGATACTAGGTTGGATATAAAACTGATAATGTCCTACAAGGCATTAAAAACATAAACTTTAGGGTTACCTTTTCTACAAGACAGACCCATTTTAATCTGCAGCAAACAAAATGGACCGTCTAACCTGAAACTTCACAGAATCTGAGCCTTAATCAACAGAAAATAGCAAGTCAAAATGAAAGTAATTAAGAACTTTTGGATGACCCCATTAAGCGATGCTCCATCATGACACTGAAAGAACATACTTCCCTCCCTTTGTCATATATCCAACTTTTAGAAAATTGTCAACACATGTCTGGCCCAGATCCCTGCATGGACCACACTGGCTCACCGGGATGAAGAACCCAATCTCTCAATGCTAAGCTCACTCCAGAGTAACCCATGATTGAGATCCCAAACTTTCATAGCCCAGCTTTTCCACTTCACGTACCCATCCCCGTTCAGAGCATCAGCCCACTCAAGGAATACTGCATCAGGACTGGTTCTGGCCACCACTTCATAATCATAAACCGGGAATCAAAGCCTTTTGCTCTCCTGATGGATTAACTCAAGGGAGCAGGTAGCTTTTTCCACACAAAGGATCTGACTGTACTCCATTTCCCTGGATAATGGAGCTCTACACCCTGCACTGACCCATGGGCAAGCTTCCTGGAGATCCAAAGTAGTCACATCTTCCCGTCTGGTGCATGGGATGGAGTGTGGCTGTCTCTAGTGATTCCAAAATGATCTCTCTGGCACCTCTTTCACTAGAAAAGAGAGGGGAATAAAACTAATCTCCAGAGGTACATGCTGGTAATGAAGGGAAATGAGGTCTCCCTCTAATTGCTCAATAGCACATAATGGACCAATAAAGAGAAATGCAGAGCCACAGACGAAATGACTCCTGGGCCAGCAAGATCTAACTTGTAAACAAAGTGAACAATTAATATACAGTAGAAACTCCCTGGATTAACCCAGCTTCCCTAATGCTGTCTATGATGTAACTGACTGTACCCTAGCATGCAGAAGGCTCACTTCTGGGTGACTAGATATTCTCTAATATACCAGGTTGAGTTCAAGCACATAAGAGTCAATTATGTTTTTTCTAAAACTATGTACTTAAATTATTTAATTAAACAGTAAGTAAACTGATGAAATCTGAGTGTGAAAATAATAATTGTTCTTTTCTATTAAATTTCAAACTTTGGAAAGATTAAAAAACATTGAGAAGGAAAAAAGTAAACTGCTATCAAATAAGGCACATTTAAGAAAACTATAAAAAGTGTAATGTGAGGGGGAATCATAAAAATCTAGAAAGATTCCGCCCTTGGATTGCTTCATAAGTGTCCTTACATGGTTGTAACACGTACATCCCTTAGAAATCATAGAAGCTACATAACGGGTATCATTTATGCAATCCAAACTAAGAATCAGAGAAAATGTGATACGGTGGCACTACATCAAAACATTAGGGGGTGAATTTACATTGATACCTGTTAATTTTTTTTAATGTAAATATATGTGCATCATTTTTAACAATTCTTTAGTTTAGTCAATTTTGTTGTTTAACTCACCATCTTTCACTTCTACTCTCTCCAGAGAAGAGGAGATTCTACTAAGAAAAAAAGTGTGTCAATCCAAAGGGAAGTGGAGGATTTCAGTCATCCAAGGAAATATACAAGAAAGAGTCCCGGAGGCCATCAGAAGCCGTGCTGGTAAGAATGTTCAGGGGAAAACATTCCATCATGGCTCAAGGATGCATACTGGTGGGTTCTATGACCAAAGGTGCCCTCATTTAGGAAATGGATGCAACAACAGTGAATTAGGTGTGATGCCGTCCTATTCTGAAATCAGATAACTACACATCCTGATTGTGATTTTGTGGCTCCAAGCGAACTTCTGCTTATGTAAAACGATGGGGAAAAAATACTCTGGTCAGGCCAACAAAAATGTTCTGTCCAGTGAGGGTTATAATTCCCATTGTGGATTAATAAATGGGTTTTCTGGATTTATACATGAAACTTTCATAAGCTTTGTTAAACCAAGTCAGCATCGCTGAATGCAATCAACTCTGGGGCACTGAGAAGTCAGTTTTTCACACTGAAATACTGTGAGCCAGTCCTTAGGACACCAGTGAGTTCACCAAGGTAAATACCACATTGTGAGACCCCACCTGGTATCCAGCCAGCACTCTTGCTCTGATTTGCCAAACGTAATGGTGTCCTTTCCATTAGAATCATCTATAGCCACACACACATGCACACACTCAAACACACTGTGAATGAAAAGTACTGCCTGCTGTATTAGTAAAAGATATTGCAGCCCTCAAGTCATGACATTACAGCTACCCGGACAGTGAGCCCTGAGGTAACTCAGGACAGAAACAGGATGCCCACCATCTAGCAGTTAACTGCTCAAGCAACCCACAGTGGTGCACCCTGAGGGGACTCAGGATGAGAAAGCACAGGATACTGGCCCCAGAGAGCTGAGGTGCATATCAAAGGAATGCTTCTAGTGAGCCCAGTCTCCCGCATCTTCCCACACATGGAAAGGCACTGAATTCCTTAACTTGAGGTATCTTGTTTTCTTTAATTAACAGTAATCTTTTGATGTTCTGACTACCTGGTCTTTGTTGCAAAAGCTGCCATATAGCCTGGTTCCTCCCTTCCCTCTTGGGAGCCGTCCCTCAGAGTCATCCTGAGATGCTGTGTCTGGGCTTAAGTCCTGTTTTGTCCACTGAACAAAACATAATTCTCAACTTATAGGTTGTGCATTTTTTTTCAGTCGACAACTCCTATACACACAAACACACATACACGCACACCCTTCCATCTAACTACTCCTCTCTTCTTTACCCCACGTCACCCTTGAGCTGTACTACTCCTGGAGCTTGTTTCACACTGCGCTTTGTGTTGCATTCAGATACATACATACTTATTACCCCTCTGGCCCACTCCATGATCATAAGCTATTTAGGGGCACAGCTAGATTGTATACATCTATCTCGTCCCTCATTCCATCTTGCACCATGCCCTGAACATGAACATCTGAATGCAAGTGAACTGGGTCCTATGAATGACTTTTTTTTTCCTATAAGCTTACACCTTCAGTCAATAATGGAAATTAGGGGGGAAAGAATATATATGAAATGTATCTCCACATATCTATTTCATAAATCTGAGGATCCCAGTATTCTTCTGCCACAGTCTAGAGAGAGCTGTGTTCTTAAAAACTGTGATTTTTCAGTTCATTTTCCTCCTAGTAATACCACATAATTTCTTGCTTGGAAAAACAAAAGGTTTGATTTTTTTCCAACTATCTCCTATGTCATTGCTGCCTAAATTGTGTCAGCATAATTTTCTCTGGATAATAACACTCCTCATCTTAGCAAAGACATAAAATTACTCATATCCAACACAGGGCCCTTAAGGTAGACTTTTCCTTATTTATACCTGGAAGAAATGGTCCAAAGGAATACCAGCCCCTTAAAATCGGTTGCTATTAAAGAGTCCCCTGTTGCAAGAGCACAGTGGGTCATAGGTGAGTTTTTTGGGCTGAGTACCTCAGCTATTTACTGTAATGCAATTACCATACCCACTCAACCATTACAAGACACAGGGTCTGCTTCTCATTAGAATGAGAACATTTAAATATAGCAGAGAACTTTGCAAAGCCTGAAATCTTTTCAGGAAAGCAAAAATTCACAGGAAGCAATTATGTCTTATCTCTCTCTCCACTCTCCCTACTGCAATTCCCAGGTTGCAAGTTAATTATTTTGGCAAGGAGGCTCAGCCCGGGGAAACAATGGGAACTTCTAAGAACACCACCGGAATAACATGTTATCAGCAGATTTCTTTCCCAGGACACCATCTTTGGTTTCATTAGGAATGGCACTATAAGCTACCCACAATTAAGCTGGCCTTTTCCAGATTCTTCTTTAGCTACCAGCAACGTGGATTGAACTCTTCACTTTGCTTCCTCTAGTTGACCTCAATGGAGATATACTGAGAGGTCAACAGCCAGAACTGTTCTCCTCAATCTAGGCCATCAAACAAGCCCCAGGAAAAGAAGGAAACCCAGTAACTACATGCAAGTTAACACTGAAAGGATTTAGGGTGCAAATAAAATGCTAGGAGGTGTGCACATTTGTAAGCTGATGGTATAACTCAAGGAGAAAGAAACAGTGGCCATAAAAACTTTTCTCTGGCCTATGATCTCATTTCCTTTAAAGTATACATTTGGTTTGAGTTTTTATCATTTGTTAACGTGCTTATGCTAAAAGTTAGAAACATATGAATTCTTACCATGTAATTCTTATTTATAAATGCTATCTGGTGGGAGTTTGGGGGACTATATAAGTGTGTCCCGGGAGAAATGGCTCATTTGTGGGCTGAGACACAGAAAGTACAAGAGGAGCCTGGAGCATCCTTTTTTGTGCCAGAAAGTAAGAAAATAGTCAATGAATAATGGAAACATCATTAAGAGGCTCCCACTGTTCAAACTGTGGAAAATTTGAGCATCAAATAAATAATGAAAGTAACAAATTACAAACCACTAAATAAAATAGGAATCCATGTGTGATGGTTAATTTTACGTATCAACTTGACTGGGCTATGGGGTACCCAGATATAATTAAATGTTACTTCTGGGTGTGTCTATAAGAGTGCTTTGGGAAGCGATTAGCATTTGAATAGGAGAGCTGAGTAAAGCATATTGCCTTTCCCAATGCAGGTGGGCACCATCTAATTCACTGAGGGCCTGAACAGAAGAAAAAGGTAGAGGAAGGCTGGATTTGCCCTCTCTCTGCCTGATTGCTGGAGATGGGATATCTTGTCCTGCCCTCCTTGGTGTTCCTGGTTCTCAGGTCTTCAGACTTGGGCAAGAATCTGTATCATCATCTCCCTTGGGTCTCAGGCCTCCAAACTGCACCACTGGCTTTCTGTGTCTCCAGCCTGCAAATGGCAGATTGTGGGATTCTTCAGCTTCCATTATCACATGAGCCAATACCATATAATAAATCTCCTAGATAGATAGATAGATGATAGATATTTGTTCCGCTTCTCTGGAGAACCCTGACTAATACACAATGAGTCCACGTATAAGCTCAGCTTTTCAGTAGAATGGCAGCTAATAAATGTAGAAAGAGTGATGGAAATGGAGCATCACCATTTGGCAACCACCATAGAAGTGGAAGGATATTAGTGTGACCTTGGAATACTTCCCAGAAAATTCTAATTAAGTGCAGAGGGAAAACTGGTGGAGAAACTTGACAGACACCAACATGACCAGGTGATCAAGGTTCACATAATCAGTAGTGGGACCAGTCAAGAGAGTGCCCCCGATATGATGCCCTGCAAAGGGGTTACTTCTGTGGGGGACACCTGTCAAAAATGCACCACCTGAGCCTGGCTGTGAGGAAATATCAGACAGTGGAGAGTCATCTTACAAAATGAAAGGGCTGTATTCTTTAAAACCATCAAGGAAACGGAAGACAGGGGAAAACCAAGGAACTCTTCCACACTCGAAGAGACTCAAAAGACCTGAACACTACATATACTACATGTGCCTGATGGGATCCTGGACCAAGAACACAAGGTGATGGAGCAGGTGCAATAAAATATTATCAATTGGAAAGTCTGGATGATGGGGAAACAGGAGTGTTTTGTACTGTTCTGGCAACTTTTCTGTGAGTTTGAAATTATTTCAAGATAAATTATTCTTAGGAAAAAGAAAAAAGGAAGCATTGTTTGCCTCTGTGATATGCTATCACTAAATATTATTTGCAAGCATGTATATGAATGGCAAGGAAAGAGGGGTTACTGCAGAGAGCATCTCCCCAGCTCCGACTCCAACAGTCCCTCTATCGCACTCTATATTTTCCCAGTATAGGTCAGTGGTTCATCAGGAGTTAACCTCTTTGAGTAACTCAAAGTTTCTGCGCAAGGAAGGAATTCAGCTGAAACCAGTTATTAAGAGCACAGCCTGTGACTCCTTAGCTCTAGAAATATCACTGCGCCAATATCCGTTATTGAAAGAAATAGCCTAATCTATAAACAGGTAAAAGGCTACCACACTCTTGTCACTCCAGCAAGCTTTGGAGAGACATTTGTGTGGCAGCTAGTCTGATGCGTTACATACAAATTTTCAAATGTGGTCCCAACAGGGGCAAAGCTGGGGGAAGATGAGTGAGGTGTCCAGGGAGCAAAATTTAAGGAAGCACTCGCTCTTAGGGTCTGCACTTGCACGACACTGAAAGTGACTGCATCTTCCATTTGCAGCAACGTGGATGGAGATTATCATACTAAGTGAAGTAAGTCAAAAAGAGAAAGAAAAATCATCTGATATTGCTTATATGTGGAATCTAAAATATGACACAAATGAACTTATCTACCAAACAGAAACAGACTCACAGACATAGGGAACAGACATGTGGTTGCCAAGAGGGAGGAGGGTGGGGAAACGGAAGGATTGGGAGTTTAGGATTAGCAGATGCAAACTATTATATATAGAATGGATAAACAATAAGATCCTACTGTATAGCACAGGGAACTATATTCAATATCCTGTAATAAACCATAATGGAAAAGAAAAAAAAAATTTTAAGTGAGTGCATCCTTACTTTTGTACCCTGGGTGCCTTACTCACCTCACCCTGGTCCTGGCCCAGACTCCCAGAGATTCTGAGGCAGGCAGGGATGGGCTTCAGGCATCCTCATTGGTCAGAAGTTCCCCAGATGATTCTGATAAGCAGTCAGCGTTAGGGTCTATTTGTCTAGTCCAGGGTTTGCAGGAGTGCCATCCCAAACTAGCAGCGGCAGCAACCTCACCTGAAGATCGATTAGACTTGCAAGTTCTCAGCCTCATCCCAGACCACCTGAATCAGAAACCTAAGGGTTGGGGCCAGCAATCCATGTTTAAACAAGCCCTTTAGGTGACTCTGATGTACACTGATGTGTAAGAACCACTGAACTGACCTAAATTTAACACAAAAATATGCTGAAGCCCAGAGAGGGTAAAAGATTTGCTCAAGGTCAGTTTGTCTGTAGCACACAGAGGTAGAAAGAGAATAGAGGTCTTTTAAAAAGAAGTGAGGATAATCTCAACAAATAGTCGAACAGAGCTTCTCTGAAAATTACAGTTATTTTGATGGAAAATTTCTGAAAAAGCGGAGTGAATATTAAAGTGAAAGTCAATGCCAAATAGCTTCTCAAAGTTGATGATAAAATGCTCCAAAAGTAATTGGGCCAGAGAGTCAACACATGATTTTTCTTTGAGAGAAGCAAATTAATTCACATCTCCCTTTCTACCCTTAGATAGAATTATCTGTCAAAAGACTTACCAGCTACTCAGTAGCAGCCAACTCTTAGGTTATAGATGGACGAGTCATGCACCAGGTGTTACTGATTTTTTTAATGACTCCTGGGAACTGGAATCTTCTTCAATAGAGCTAACTTTGGAGTGGGATGACACATAGCTGTAGGGAACCATCCTGATTGACTCTGCTGTGATGGTTATGTAGGAGATGCGTTTATCAGCCCTGCTGCATCACGTCAATTGGCTTGACCTCACCTCTTATTTCAGCCATTGACCAGTCCCTGCGGGGGGTGGGGTGGGGGGCGTGGTCAATCAGCCTGCACAGGTGCAACGTGAGCGTGTCTTGAGTCAGCATCTGGAAACACGGGGGGGGGGGGGGGCGCATTTACTGCCATGTGACCATTCTTGACCAATGAAAGATGGAGCACAATATTCAGTTCACTTGTGGCCCCAAACACTACCCTGGGCTCTTCATTTTAAATTTATGTGAAAAATCTATTAATTCCCCAAAACGTATATCTAGAGAACTAATAAGCCCCAATCAGGAGGGAGGGCAGATCCAGGTTTTAAGAGTCTAAAGTTTATACAATTTGGAGAGTAGGAGCTTTTTAAGAAAACAAATGCAAAATTACAAGTACAGAACTAGGTACGGAAGTAAATATTTGCTTAGAACGAGAAAATAAATCACAAGTTACTGGCACCCTAGAGATCCAGGTGCATTTCCTATGAGATCTCCTTAGGCAACTGATCAGAAATGCTTATACAGACAGAAGCTTCCTGATGGCCATCCCCACTTGATAGCTCTCAGTACCCACAGGGGTCTCTGCAAAAAAAGAGCTCTGAAGCCCAAGCTTCATTAGCTTTATGGTCACTCTGCCTCGCTCTGATCAAGAGACATTTCCAGTAATAGCCACACCTCCTATGGTCCAGAAGGGAGGAGCTGCCTGCACGTGGAAGGTGTCCAGGCAAAGAGGGGCTGGAGGCTGGAGGCAAAACAGGTCTCAACATAGCACAGCACACCTATGTCTTCTGCTTCCAAGTGGTCTGGGAAAGGGCTTCTGCCATCACAAGTGAGCAGTGATGGAAACTGTCCCTTTTGCCTCCCTTTGCCCTTGACCTTCAGCCAGGACGTGATGTCCTATGAGACAAGACACTCCTCACTGGGCAGAACTACGTCATGCATGTCAGGACATTTGCGTCTCTGGACTGACTCCAGTCATTCTGGTAACCAACCCTCCCAACACATTCCCAAATGCCCAAGCGGGCCGGGGGTCAGTAGCATCCACATTTGGGCATCACTGCTAAGAGGCTAAGGGCTCAAACAACAAAAACAGAATTACCTTTGAAGCTGACCTTACGTGTGAACCCAGTGTGATTGCAGGGGACTAGACATCCCTGGAGCTCATAAAAGCTTTCCACTCGTGATCATCAATGCCTGAGACACAATCCCAAAATCTCTCACTCCCCTGTCAGAGGTTAGATCAAAACATAAATACCACCGAGAAAGGTAACACATGGACTGCACCTCTGGCATCTTCAAGTATAATCTCAGTGACTCTCAGAATTCAATGTGCACAAGAATCATCTGGTGGGCTTGTCACACAGATTCCTCTGTCCCTTCCCTACAGTCTCCCCTGAGTGAGACCCAGGAGTCTACATTTTTCATAAGAACAATTCTGATGGAAGTTATCCTCAGACCACAGTTCTAGATCATCACTTTGGTGTTTTCATAGAAGAAATAGGAGAAATTTCAATAATTAGCAATAATTCTCATTTATTGACACGTATTATGTACTTACAAGGGGAAGTAAGTCACTCTGTTTGAGCTGGGGTTGAAATTCGGATATATCTGACTCTTAAGTCACTCTCAACAACTATATTATTTCAAATCTCTCGTTAAATTGAGGAGAGCAGGAACCAGGGAGTTAGGGAGTGTGGTGGAGAGAGAGGTCTCAGAGCAGAAAAAGAAAACAAACACAAATAAATCTGACTTTAAAAAACTCTTCTTACAATCAGCAGCAATCTTTACCTCAAACCATATGAAAATAAGCAAGAGCTATGAACAACAAAGATTTTACAACCTTTTTGGTTGAGCATAAATGCAACTTCAGGGCAACCTTGGGGTGTTATAATCAGTTTCTTTGCATAGTTTGGGTAATTAAACCCCCTGGAGAGGATCTACGGAATTCCTGGATGAAGTGAGGCATAGTATAGCAAGGTCACTGAATGGTTTCAGGAGGTTTTTGCTATGGTTTTCCCAAAGGTAGTTGAGAAAGCAAGACCGTCGGATTACGTCACAAGTGGAAATGCAATCACAATTTGCCCTTATCTTGTTCAGGTTTCTTCCGAGACATTAAAGCACTGTCTAAGCATTTTTTATACCAGAATTAGAGTAACTCTATGTGTCTGAAAAGTTGACTTCATCCGTTGCCTTATACCAGCTGAGTGGGCAAGCACATTTCTTTCCTATTTGTAGACTTGGCTTGTATCAGAATAATTGCTAATGTTTATTGAGCGGTTAATATATGTCAGGTGCTCTGTCCAATACTCTGTGTGAAAATCTTCTTTAATCCTGACACCACCAAGTGAGGCTTCCATTTTATGGATGAGAAAACCAAGGCTGAGAGGAGTGAGTCATCAGCACAAGGCTACTCACCTGCCGCCCCTAAACAGCAGAGCTTGACTCCCGAGCACGGCCCGTCTGACTCCAGAACTTGAGTGGGTAACTACTGCATAGCACTGCCTCCTAGTAAGAGCCCCTAGACACAGCCACAGGAGGTGACGGCTGAGAGCATGCAGCCTGCTACTGAGGTTCAGATGCAGGTACAGAATAGAACCTCAGCAGCTGAGCCAAGCGTGTGGTCTCTTAAGACTCTTCAAGCTGCCAAAGATTTCCTAATGGGAAAGCTTACAAAGCAGGTCAGAGAGCCTTGTGCTCTGTCCCACGGCCATCTGTCACCACGCGGTGAATTAGCAGGTTTCTAACCACCTACACTGCAGACCTGTCTTCAGCAGGACACTTAGTGGCAGGGAACAAAACCCCACCTTGACGTAGGTTAGGCAGACCAAGGAATTTATTAAAAGAATACTGACCTATCGCATATAACCAAACTGCAAGACAGACGCAGAAATAACTGGACCTTGGGAACTATGGGAGCCAAGCACTTACTGCCATTAAAATGCTCACTCTCCCTTTCTCTCCCCTCTCTCCTCCCACCCCGTCCCCTCTCCTTTTCTTTCTCTCTCTCTCTGTCATTTTTGCCTGGGTCTCTCTTCACATCCTTTGCATGCAGGCCAGGGAAGGTCACGTGGTCATCAGCAGTGACCAAGACTTGTATCCTGCAGCAGCTACCACTGAGAGAGACTGATTCATATTCTTTCTTGTCCCAACTCAGAACTCCCGAAGATGGAATGGGATTGGCCCAGCTTGGACAGGTGTCAGCCCTGGATCCACCAGCTATAGCCAGTGTAGACACACAGCCACTGGAGGCCATTCTGTGTGTGGGCACCATCCCAAAGAAGGGAAACCACCCTGAGCTGGGCACTCATCGCTTTGTATATTTGCTCCAAACTGAATGCAATTAATTATTTAACTTTGGGGGCAGCTCAAATTTAATTCCAAAAAGTTCTTTCATTACACTGTGGCCTCAGTCAGATTTTTTTTTAATAAATTTATTTATTTTTATTTTTGTCTGTGTGGGGTCTTTGTTGCTGCGCATGGGCTTTCTCTAGTTGTGGCAAGCGGGGGCTACTCTTCGTTGTGGTGCGTGGGCTTCTCACTGCGGTGGCTTCTCTTGTTGTGAAGCATGGGCTCTAGGCGCGTGGGCTTCAGTAGTTGTGGCATGTGGGCTCAGCAGTTGTGGCTCACGGGCTCTAGAACACAGGCTCAGTAGTTGTGGTGCACGGGCCTAGTTGTTCTGCAGCGTGTGGGATCTTCCCGGACAAGGGATCAAACCCGTGTCCCCTGCACTGGCAGGTGGATTCTTAACCACTGCACCACCAGGGAAGTCCAACAGTCAGATTGTTATTAAACAAAAAATAATTAAAAACTAATGGTGCCCCAATGCCAAGTCAGTACTCTGGGCTCACTGAATGGACTGTGGGCTTTCTCTGGTTCAAATGAGTGTATGTTCTTTCCTATATGAATGTCATGATCAGACGTTCATTAACATATGGGCTGCCTAGATGTTTTACTAATAAAGTGCTTCAGGAGAGAGCATTAACTCGGCATATAATTATTGACATTAATTTAACCTGGGTTAACTACACCTGGAGACTTTCTTCATCCCTAAACCATGTAGGTGATGGATCATGAAGGTAATATTTAAAAAGAAATAAATGGTGGGTGGGGGGGAGGGTGACTGAAAGGTTTAGGTAATGACATCCATTTCCAAAATAAGAGATATATGGCCTGATACTGCGACCCAAGAAGAAATTAGTGATAATTAATAATGCTTATTTATCTTCATGACTCAGGCATCATATCCTCCAGAAAGCCTGCCCTGACCACTTAACTCTGGGTTAGGTTGGTCCCTCATATGGTCTCATGGCACAGATCTCACAATACTGCAATTGCCTCTAGATTTGTCTGTATCCCCTCTGGCCTGTATCTAGGCCCTGTGTTGGCAAGGGTCACATATATACAACTCACCACTGTATGTATCCCCAGTGCATAACACAACACCTGGCATATAGAATGCACTCAGCAAATGTCTGCTGTGTTATTAAGCTGTGTAAAGTTAACATAAATTAACTTCAGGGCTTAGACAAGGTATATCATGGTCCTAGTGGTAGTGCTAATATCCATTTCTGAGCTCCTGCTGTCCTAGGAAATCTTCCTCTGTCCATAAATATTACAAGATAATTGAACAAGAATAAAATGAGGAGGATACTCCTGCACATGTTATGGAATGTAGCAAGATCTGTAAGGGTTAGCCCTGAAAAGTCTTGGGAGGTCAGCAAAGAAGGGAGGTGTCGTGCCTATAAACGTCTTTGTGGCCTCTGGTTAATTGGGTTCCTAGTCATCTCCCTTGGAAGTGCCAAGTCAGGGGATGAATATAATCTAACCTTTTACTCAGTACAAATGTCTCCTCTCTACATTGCCCAGTGACCTCACAGTACCTAAGACTCACAACGCTCTCGAGAGAATGTCCCAAAGCAATAATTTTCAGAGAGCAAGTGGCCAATACAATCCCACGGGCAGAGAGGGTGAGAGAGACTGCTTGTTAATGTCAAACAGAAAAGTCATCAATACGCCTTCTCTGCTGTCCTCAGTGGAATAGCCCACGGTAACCACTTTTTTTAAAAAAAGAAAAAGGTTTGCAAGATATTCCTTTGTTTCTTGAAAATTTATTATTCCCTCCACCAGCTGCTCTAGCTGAAAGAATCCCAATTCTCTTAACCTTTCTTCAGAAGGTCTGTTTAATCCATTTTTATTGCTCTCCTCTGGGCATTCTCTGAGTTCGTTAGATTTTCTTCAATCCTGAATTGGACAAAGTACTTTAATAAGTGTTGCCTCCCACTTCTGCAGGAGTGGGCAGTGGCAATGTCCCAGTGGGGACCTGCCAGGAAACTGTGTGTGTGAAAGCACTCTGTGAACCCTGGAGCAGCTCCCAAAGGGAAGAGATGATCACTGGACTACACATCTCGGAGTGAGTTCCTCACTCCCAGGGAGAATGAAGAGGAAACGATTCTATCACCTTATTCACCTGTGCCTGCAACAGAACTGTTCTGTTCCAGACACTGTACTGGGCACGAAGGATATATAATGATAAATAAGATGTGCCCTCTATTCCCCCAGAAAATAATGGCATTGGTAATAGAAGGACTTGAAAAAAATCTGTAGTGTTGCCAAGAAACACTCCACATGTTTTTCCATACATCACGTCACTGGAACCTTACAACAAGCCCATCTGGTGGGTATTTTTATTCCTGGTATTATAGAGGAGAAACTGAGGCTCAGAGATATCCTACCTGGAAATGTGCTGAAGAAACAACATGTGAATTTGGCCAAGTTGGAATTTTATGCAGCTAGTTTATGTCTTCCTACCTGCTTTTAAGATGATAGTTTCATTGGAAGCATCCAGTGCCCTCATGTCACTTCTCAGTGCAGAAGTGTGTGCCAGACCCTCATTCCCCCTGCCTGGGATGGCAGGTCAAAGCCCCTCCCACGCCATCCACTAAAAACACCTGGCCGAGCTCAGACCCTCCCTTCCAGGCCCTGCTGACCCTGATTAGAGGTCAAGCATCTTAGCGCTGGAGAAATACAGACTTGGGTTAAAGAGCTTGCAAATGCTTGTGAGACTCTGAGAATGTTACCTAGGCTCTCTGTGTCTCATTTTTCCATCTGTAAAACTGAGATAATTCTTCCTACCTCATTCAGTTGTTGTGATGATTAATAATTTCACACGATGCATGGGTGTTCGATAATGTTAACTGTTGGTAGTGGTATTACTGTTATTGCTTATGATGATGGTGACAGCTCTAGTAAATGAGACAAGCCAAAGCCTCTTAATGTTTTCCTGAGTAACTTCAGAGATGCCTGGCATCACTCTATAACAGGGGCTAATATAAATACTAAGATTTCAAAAACTCTACTTATTTCCTCTAAGAATCTTGTCTGAATTTGGATAAACAGCCACCCTGTGATCCAAACATTCCCAAATATAAATTCACTGAACACGGCAGAGAGCGGCCAGCTGTTTATCCAAGTTGTCCTTTCCTTCCAGGCCCACGGCTAGACGGCCTTCCCGAGCCTCTTGCAGTTGGGTCGTTAGGTGTGATCATATGAGTCACTCTAGCCAACTGAATGGGGTAGGAAGTCGTTTATGGTACTTGCGGGCCCAGAATATAAAACCCTCCCATGTACGATCCTTCACTCTCTGTATTAGTTACTTATTACTGTGTAACTAAACCTTAGCAGCTTAAAGCCACAAACATCTAGTATCTCACATAATTTCTGAAGGCCAGGAATCTGGGAGTGGTTTTCCTGGGTGTTTCTGGCTCAGGGTTTCTCACGAGGTCATTGCGGTCAAGCCATCACCTGGGACCGTGTCA
Source organism: Aethalodelphis obliquidens (assembly GCF_003676395.1). Classification (NCBI taxonomy): domain Eukaryota; kingdom Metazoa; phylum Chordata; class Mammalia; order Artiodactyla; family Delphinidae; genus Aethalodelphis; species Aethalodelphis obliquidens. Next base: position 9,554,968 of record NW_020837955.1, on the reverse strand, counting down.
TCTGTAGACGTGCTGTACCTGCAGGATCCACTTTCCAGGTGGCTCCCTGAGAGAGCTACTGGCAGGAGGTCTCATTTCCTTGCTGGCAAGTGGCAGAAGTCCTCAACTCCTCACCACGTGGGTCTCTCTCTCCACACGGCTGCCTGAGTGTCCTTGTCACATGGCAGCTGGCTTTCCCCCAGAGTGAACAGTCGGGGAGAGAGAGAGAGGGAGAGAGAGAGAGAAAGAGAGAGAGAGAGAGAGCAAGCAGGAAGCGGCAGCGCCTTTATGATCTAATCTCCGAAGCTACACACCATCACTTCCATTTTTCTATTCATTAGAAGAAAGTCCCCACTCAAGGGGGAGGGAATAAAGGCCACCTCATCAAGCACATATGAGCTGTGTGCACATAAAAAGACCACAAAGGATATGTGGCCGTTTTCAAACCACTGCACACTTTTCCACCATCTTCCAACTGAACAGAAAACTACAAGGAGCCGTAAGAGGGCGGAGCTTCAAGACACAAGGAGCTCAGATTCCCGGACCAGCGCCCCGGCAGTGACTCCCTTCTATCCACTGACGCTGTGATGTGATGTGAGAAATGAACTTCTATTATGTTAAACCACTGAGTCCAAAGGAGTTCTGCCTCCCCTGATGAGTTCACTATATTACAAAGAATGGAGCACCTGTTTTCCAATGATTTTTGGCAAAAACATTTCATAGTATACAAATATTAGCTAATTATTATATTCATAAAAGTAATACAAAGAGCGATATTTTTAAAATTCAGTATAAAGGTTGTAGTTATAACCCTTCTTCCCATTATGAACTCTAACCTTTCTTCCTTTTTTGCAGAGCACTGAAGGGTAGAGGCCTTAAATTGCATTCTTTCACTCACTCTACCACAGAGCCCCCAGTTCTTAAGGTTATACAGGTCTGAAGCTTTTCCCACCAGGTCCGATTTCTGCATTCTCAGTCTCTGCCTTATTGAGTAATTTCCCCAAAGGTTTTGGTTCAACTGACTTCAAAGCTCTATACGTTCCTTCCATAAGCCTTCACAGAAAGAAAACACGTTGGTTCCTCCAGTGACTTTGCCAATAAAGAGATTTTCCTCCATCGAGCTGCCCCTGCTTGGTTCTCTACCCTCTGAAGTAAGAGCTTGTCTAAATCTTAGTTGCTTCAAACTTGGATTTACAACTTTTAAACCACAGTTCTCTTCATATACTGATTTTTGCAGACTTGAAAAACCTGCTTTTGATTTTTTTTGGGGGAAGAAAGCAGTGTGCTTCTATCAACACTTTTTTTTTAATGTGTGAAGAGAAAATAACACCATTATCCAACAGACAAATAGAAATGTTTTCTCTATAATTCCAAGGTAAAAAGCCTTAATCTTTGGGGTAGATTATTTTAATGACAACCCAACACCCCTCCCTGTAGCCATTCCCTTTGCCATGTGGATCAGAACCATTTATAATTAAAACTTAATAATTGATTGTTATTTTAAGCCAGCGAGTTTGGGGATGGTTTGTTACATAACAATAGCTAAGTGATAACAGAAATTGGTGCCTAGATGTGGGTCCTGCTGCAACAAAAAACCTAAATTATGAGGCATTAACTTTGGAACTAGATGATGTGTGCAGGCTGGGAAAGTGGCAAAGAAAGTGTTAAGGCTGGAGAAGTGGTTAGAAAAATGTATGAGGCTAAAGAAATTGTGGTCTGCATTACATAGACATGAAACATTTGGTTAAACTGTCGCCTGTGGTCACTTGGAAGGTAGAAAAGGTATATAATAAGCTTTTGAACTTGTCCAAGGTGGTATCTAGACACAACGCTGAAAGCATCAGCTGGTTGCTTTTAATGTTTATGACCCGGTATCTACAAGAGGGAGATCAGTGCAGGCAAGAACTAGCAAACTTGCAAACGAAACTGAGAGGGAGCATAGCCTAGAAATGCACGGAGCTGCTCCTCTGAAAAATAAATTGGTTTCTCCTATCCAGCCTCTCCAACCAGTAAAAGATTCTCAAATTAAGAGAAATCCTGGGGTCAGAGATCTAGGGCACTAGTTAGACACGCCCTCAGGGTAAAGATGAAATCAATAATTGGGTTGCACAGCCCTTCTAAAAACCTCTGGAAGAAACAAAGTATCTTCTCAACTGCGAGCACGCGTGCGCGCGCGCGCACACATACATACACACACACACACACACACACACACACAAAATGCTTCTATAAAGCTTAGGGCATAGCTCCACAGTAACCAATTATGACCAAGATAGGAATAATTAAATCCAGAGAGAAAAATCTACCTAAAAAAGGAGTGCTGGTGTGATCTCTGGCACACAGAGTAAACTCAAATCATATATGTAGAAAGCCCACAAATATACAAAGAGGTGTGTTGATATAGACACTGCCAGCCTGAGCTCAAGGAGACGGATGACACTCAAGTTGGGAAAGAGTCTGTGGGTCCCCAACATCCTCTGGGCAGGAAGAAAGCGAAAAATGTACTCAAAGGATATATTCCAATTCCATTTTCAGAAGTGGCCAACAGGTTTATGGAAAAAGAAAGATCTCTGGGGCAGAAGCCAGGCGCTATAGTGAACAATGAACTGGGAGCCGCACCAAGGAAACAGGATGCAAGCCTAATCCGGGACTCCTGAGCACCCTGAGAGGAGGAGGACCTGGCAGCACCTGCCCAGTGAAATTTCAGAAATGCAGTAAACCAGTGATTACTGAGTACCTACCAGTCTTCTCCTTTTGTGATGGCTGGATTTCTTCCACACTAATAGTATATATTATTATTTCACTATTTTATATTATGTGTTAGAAAGCAGAACATTTGTCTTCTTAGTTCATAGATCTTTGAATCAAGAGGAACCTCATCCAGACCCGAAACCATTCATTTATTCACTCGTTGCTTCATTCAGTACATGTATATTGAGTGCCTACCGTCTACCAGGTCCTGCGCTGGGAGCTGGAAATAAAGTCATAGAGAAAAGGGGCACTGTCTCCGCCCGCACAGAGCAGCATAGGAGACACCTTAGAAGTCAGGCCAGCACTTCTGCAGTCAGCATACTGGGGGCTGCAGAGTGCCTAGGAGCACTACCCCTCAGGGAAGACTTCTTGGAGGACAGGACATCTAATCTGAGACATAAAATAACCAAGAAGTTGATGACAACAGGAGCCTGGGGAGAGGGTGCTGGGTGGAAGGCTGTGACCAAGAAGATGATGAGAGGAAACATGTAAGAAAGCTTTAGAACAGCCTGAAGCTGTATGTCCAGGAGAGTTGGCACCTCCTAGAGGAGAAGCAGTGATTTATGCTTTTTAGGACAAAAAGCCTGGTACTAGAAGGCTTTAATTTCTTGGTCTGCAGTAAGAAGCACTCAGACCTCAATGACGGCTTCTTGGAATGACAGAGATTTGGTTCTCATAAACCTGGCATGTTCCCCTAGTGGCTGTCCCTCTAATGGAGAATACGAAGGCCATGACAGTTACCCTCTCCCTGCTTCTACTGATTCATGGGAAGATTGCCAATTCTGCCATAAGAGGCTTAGAAAACATCTCTCAGGACGATGAAGTCTGTGGAGGTTAGCTGGAGGACTTGTAAATCTAAGTGGAATTTTATATATTTCAACTTAGAGTTGAGATTTGGAGATCTGCATGAGATAAAAACGTGGGAATGGGCTTCCCTGGCGGCGCAGTAGTTGAGAGTCCGCCTGCCGATGCAGGGGACACGGGTTCGTGCCCCGGTCTGGGAATATCCCACATGCCGCAGAGCGGCTGGCCCCTGTGGCCATGGCCGCTGAGCCTGCGCGTCCGCCGGTCCTACGCAACAAGGGGAGAGGAAAAAAAAAGAGGGGGGCCGGCCCACACAAAAAAAAAAAAAAAAAAAAATGTGGGAAATGAACAACTAGCTACATAGAGGGGTTGCAAAATTAATTTCCATCTTCTGAACCTGGTAATAGAATGATGGGCTAAGGCCATGATGCAAGTCACAAAAAGAGAGAGAAGATATATTTTCCCAGAGAGTTGTCAATGTGATTACCAGTAACTGAAACTGAAAGTGAGGTAGGAGAGAGAAAATGCCCAGATCTTTGTAAAACCAAATGTAATGGGAAATTCTGTGTATTACATAGGAAAAATAATATTAATAATTGTGGGACAGAACTCAGTGACCAACAGAAGAAAATAAGCTAGATTGGAGTCAGGGATAAGTTTAGGCTATAATATGTTGGAAAATGTTTAACAACAGCTCTTTGAGGAAAAAAATGTATATATAATACATATTCATAAAAGTTGATTATAAATTTTATGTATATAAAAATGTATAGCTCACCATTTACAAATAATGATAAAATATATGATACTCTTTACTGTAAATTCTGTATAGCCAATTGATTCTGACAAAATGCTTCTGTTGATTTTTGTGGAACTCCTGTATCTGTATCCAACCTCTGGTTGGAAGTGACAGATGAGCATTGTTCTGAAATGAATTTTGGTAGATGTTTTCATTTACGTTAACAAGTAAGGACAAAAGCAAAACAACAAAGACATATGTTGGAACTCTGCTCATTTGTCCATGATGAGAGTGCTTTCCTTGCTGAACTGGAAAATAGTTTTCAGATACTGGAAGAATATTTTCCGATTTTTTTTACGCTACTCCCAATGGAATGGCTACAGACACAAACACACTTTTATGTTTAATCTGCATTAGTTACATTTGCTCCCTCACTTTCTTAAGTCTAGACAGTCAACAGAACAATAAATCAATCCCTGACTCACAGTGTTTGCTGATGTCCGTGGTGTAAATATTCCTACCATGGCCAATTTCAACTCGATGTAATAAACAGAGCTGGGAAGGGATACGCAGAGTAGCACACCATTATATAGTGTTTCTACCACACAGGAGCAAAAGACATAATCTTAAGAGTGCAGATACTATACAGTGCAGTGAAATGGAGTAAAATAACTGGAAAGTGGTGAGTTTTCAGTATTTATTATCTTTGTATTTAACTTAATTTCATGTAATTTTTAATAATGGCTATGTTCAACAATCAACCTGCAATATTCCTAAAAAAGTCAACAGTCAATAGGAATCAGCTCCAGCTTTATATATCTGTGGAAAACAGGCAGAAAAAAACTTAAGTTTTTAAACCAAAGAAGGAAATATAACAATAGAGTTATTACTGAGAATTGCTGGGGTGGAACTGAGGACAAGAACGCTGCCAAGTTCTTTGGTTGAGTTTAAAGACTCTATGACATCTGATCTCAGACTTACTCTCTAACCTCAACTCTTGACACTCCCTGCCTTGAACTCCACATTCCAACAACACCAATGGCTTCTATTTCCCAGCTCACATCATGATGTTTCTATCTCCATGCCTTTGCTCATGTCTTGCCCTCTGCCCAGAAGAACTGTTCCCCACCGCCACGCCTCACCCTCCACTTTTACGTAGCTAATTCCTGTTAAGGGCTAATATCTACTCACGTCTGTAGGCTGAGCTTGAATATCACAACTCCTGGGAACCTTCTCTTACCCTACCTCACTGCACAAGCAGGGTCAGAACTGTCCCCAAGAGCTCCCGTGAGGTCTGTGCCTCTCTTTGGCACTGGCTCAGAACACTAAATTGAAATGTTCCTTTTGAGCATCTATCATTCTGAGAGGTCAAAGTGCTCCTAGGGAGCAGGAAAGGTATCTTATTTATTTTTGTATCTTTGTGCCTAGTAAAAACTAAGGACTCAATAAATGTTTGCTGGATGAATAAGTGAATGAACGGTATTCTCAATTTTGATTGAGAGAAACAGGCTTTTGTAAGAAGGAGCAAAGAACAGCCTGGATGTAAAGAAGATATATCTAAATCAGAGGATGTACCTTTGTTAAATACCATCAAGATAAAGTAACAGCAGAATGCAGCAAACTGCAGGCTTCCCAGCCATAGAGAAAATGGGAGACGTGTGTCCCTGGTGTGAATCTGCTACAGATCCTAGCACAGAGGCAAGATATAGGAGATGGAAGTTACATTCTGCTGAAGATAGAGATTCTGACCAAGGTTGGACCTGCTTGCTATCACAGTACATCCCTTTGAAGATAAGAGAATGAAAGAGCAAGAGTAACTCAACAGCTAACTTTAACCAATTAGGAGAAGCTGAAAGAAAATGAAGATGTGATAGAACTCTGGGAGAAAGCAGCCATGCCATAAGTTCACAATTGCCCTGGAGGAGATCCATGGACTGAGTTGGGCAGGTTTTGTCTTCAATAAACAGAGAGAGAACAGATTTGTAAACACTAAAATGTAACACAGAATTAAAGAAGGGAAAAGAGATATACATCTCTACTCTATGAGAAGTTGCACTTAACCATGACTGGGGGAGTTGAGAAGGCTTCACTAAAACATTGAGTTGTATCTCAATACATGAATAAACTTTCAAGAGACAAGAGTGGATAAAAAGGGTATTCTAAGCTCCAAAAATGGCAGAAGAAAAGGTAGAGTGGCACATAATTGTTCAGGAAACAAAGTCGGATGAGGAACCCTGTTTAATAAAGCAGGTAGAAATTATTTTTAAGAACATATTGTTCATGAACCCTTGAGAATTTGAGTGATTACTGTTTCCTGTTCTAAATGATCAGTAACTATCTTTCAATAATTTATTCTAGAATCCTTCCCAACATTGGTCTCAAGGGCACTAGTCTTTGGTATGCAGATTCCATTCTCTTCTTTCTTTTGTGAAAGAATCAAATTCGTCCAGAAATTTGTTCCAGTATTTTGGCCTCATTTCCATTTTCTGTAATGCCTCAAATATTAGAAACAGTGGGTAAACAAACTCACCTATGAGTTTTAGCAAAACCCTAGACTATAAATCCAAAATTAAGAGGTGAACAATCCAACCACACATTGTAGTCAAAAATAAACATAAAACACATCTTACTGCCACTCATTCTATGGAGAAGTTGGATGGATGGATGGATGGATGGATGGATGGATGGATGGATGGAAGGATGGATGGATAGATAGATAGAATATCTAGATAGAGATGGATATATAGATGATGGTATAGCTATAAATATAGAGATAGAGATAGAGATATACAGAGATGACTTTAGCTTTAAGCTCCAACACCCAAAATTCAAAGAATGTATAAGAAGGTCCCTTGTAATTCACACTTGAATTAATGTATGAAAATAAACATGCAACTCTGGGCCTTTCAAGAAAAATCCTACAGAAGATCATATCCTTTTTTAGTTCGAGACTGAAACAGAAATAAATATCTCATCTTTTTAAATGATAGAATCCGTGGTAATTAATATTAATAGGTATTGCTAGCACTATAATCAAAAAGCAATTAGGTCCAGTCAACAGTTTTTGAAATGAAGAGGAAGTTTTGCCTAAATAACTAGGTCATTTGAACAGCCCCATGAGCAATACTTTAGAGATTATCCTCCACACAATATTCACTTTATTCTTTTGGAAGAAAATCCTTTTCACTCTCCTCAAAGCAGCTGCTGAAAGCTTAAAATAAAACTGGCAAATGGAAATGGAAATAACCAAGATTCCTTATGAGAATAAGTAAATACAATATTAATAAAAATTCACAAATGAACACACTCAAAAATAAAGTGTACATTAACCCTGTATTTCTCAGTGAACGAGTCACTGGACATGGAGGAAACTCCCACACACTGACTTCTGCTCAGCCTACGCTAAGAGTTCCACATCACAGGCGATGGACATTTTCTTGCATTTAATAGTTATGTTAGTCACTATAAATGAGAAAAGAAATGAGGAGGAAATCAGGAGGGTGGCCACAGGACCAGGAGGCCTGATGTCATTGCCCCCATCAGTCCAGAGCACCTCTCTTCATCCCCACACAGCTGCCAGGCACCATGCCAGGCAGCAAAGATTAAAAGAGGAACGAGGGCTTCCCTGATGGCGCAGTGGTTGAGAGTCCACCAGCCAGTGCAGGGGATGCGGGTTCGTGTCCCGGTCCGGGAAGATCCCACATGCCGCGGAGCGGCTGGGCCTGTGAGCCATGGCTGCTGAGCCTGCGCATCCGGAGCCTGTGCTCCGCGATGGGAGAGGCCACAACAGTGAGAGGCCCGCGTACCGCAAGGAAAAAAAAAAAAAAGAATAACACTTCATGACTAGGAGATAACACAGGGGCTTTCTTTGCACATTGAGCCAAGGAGCTTTAGCATCGTTCTGTGAGCAGTGGGGAGCCACAAAAGGTTTCCAAACAGGAGTTTGTCTTTATCTATAGAACATGAATGACGCTGTTGGTGATTACTCATTTCAAGATCACTGTTAATCATATGCACACGACTATATATAAAATAGATAATCAACAAGGACCTACTGTACAGTACAAGGAACTCTACTCAATATTCTGTAATAACCTATATGGGAAAAGAATCTGAAAAAGAATGGATATATGTATATGTATAATTGAATCACTTTGCTGTACACCTGAAACTAACACGACACTGTGAATCAACTATACTCCAATATAAAATAAAACTTAAATTTAAAAAGAAAGAAATGAAATCAAAACACATCTACAATATGAGCACCCACTCAAGGTCAGTCACGATCTTCTAGTGTCTCATTCTTTGGCTGCAAAGACCCAGCACTAGACATGAGCAAATAAAACTGTATCTCTCGAAGGACATTAATCAAACTTATGCTCTTTGAGACTAAAGCACTAAAAATATTAGGACATTTTAATTGGTTGTCTTAAGATGAAATACAAGGTAGAGGAGGAAACAGATAGAACTAAGGAAGAAAGGAGGGACACTCAAAAAAAAAAAAAAAAGATCACTGTTAACAACTGACAATGAGAAGCTGTCTGCAGACACGTGCTGAAGCTACTGAAAAGTACTGGAGAAAGGTTGGGTCCCAGACAATTGTGTGACTTGTTGGAGAGGCAATTGTGGTCACATCTCTGAATCGGGTTCTCTACGCCGCCAAAATCATGAAGCTGTCCCAGGGCACTGAGCTTGGCTGCCTGTAAACAAGCTGGGCAGACTTAGTGCAAATGTGCTTTCATTCCATTCCTGCTCACAGTGGTACTGTGTGACTCCTCTTTGAGGGGAGGTGCCCTTCTGATAATGTCTCCTCTCAAGGTCTCTCCAAGCAGCCTACCTTGCTCGGGAGGAGGATGTGATGACCAAATAAGGCAGCACCCACACTAAATAGACAATCCGCGAGCAGTCACTTAAAATTGCCATTGTGCTAAGTCGGGTTTGTTCACCCAGCTACACAGACCGGGCCAAATAAAATACTTTCTTTGAGCAGAAAACACACACATGAGTAATCTGTACATACCTGCTGCATGATTCAAGTTCAGGACATTTTCGTTGCCCTCATCGGGAAACTGGGCAGGGAAAGGTTCCTCTCATAACTTTTAACAAATAAAGTTCAGCTTTAACAACCTTCGTACTTGCAAATTCTAGCAATGTGTTGAGTTTGATTTTTTTTGTGTGCTATAAAATTGGACAATGGGTTTACAGCAGCATTCAGCCACTAGCAAGACAATAAGGGATCTGGATCCCCGTTCTGACTTTGTCACCAAATTAGCTGCATGACATTATTAGCAAGTCACTTCATTTCTCTGAGCCTGTTTCCAAAAAGGGAGCAAGATGAAGCTCCTTTTTGGGCTCACAGTCTGAGGTTTGCTACTTCCGCCCTTTGAACAAATCTGGGTGAAGGAGAAAAATTGGGTGATCCTTTCTTATAATCTCAAAGCTAGTCATTTTCAACTCTGAACGTGTTGAAATACAAAAGATCTTTCTTAAGGAAATGTGCTAAGAATAATCGTTAGGCTAAATGTGCTTGTGTTTCATCCTGAGGGGGCTAGGGAAAACTTTCAATCAAGTCCAGAGCACAGCTCACCTCCGTGAGGCTGAGAGAAGTGATAGAAGGAGCCATGGTATACCCGGGGACCGGCTGTTGGCCCTGCCCATTGCCTGGAATAAATATTGGCTGCCCCAAACCTCTCTCTTTGCTGAGAGAGAAGTGTTGGCACCATCACTCAGAAGTTTTGCAAAGATGGAGAACTAAGAAGTTCTCCCAGTCTCTCTGGAAAGGCAACACCCTCCTGCAACCCAGGAAGATCTCCCTGAAGAATTTTCCATTTGAGTCACTGTAATATAGTTTTTTGTATGTGTTTTCTTGATTCACTTTTGAGGTCTTGGCCAGAGGTTGGTCAGTTCCCCTTCTTGAGCAGCAGATTCAGTTCACACGCCAAGCACCTCCCATATCGGGTTCTTATACTCCAGGCCACTATATAATTACCCTAATCACCTTAGGACCAGGTACCAGACCACCAGGGGCAGCCCCTGTGCCACCAGAGCCCTCTGGAAGTGTTCAAATTAGCCCATCCTAAGCCTGCTTACCCTGCCTTGGCCATTCCTTCCCACAAAAACCACAACAAAGGCATTTACCCACAGTTCCCCTCTCCCTCTGCCTCATGACCAACCCTGGGACTTCCCTGTGTGGCTCTGCATGGTGTGTTGTGTTCTCTCCAAGGAACTGTGAGTATAACACAACTGTAAAACTCCCTTCCAGTTTCTTCTCACCATACCTTACCCCAGGTAATAAAGTTAAAACAATCACATCTGCTTAACCATGGGTGAAACAAGGATGACTATTCCAAAGCTTAGATTAGTTGCCCAATGACTAACACATAGGGGTGTAGTTGGTTGACCCCTTGCCTCAAGATGGAACAAATTCTGTGCCATAATTTGTGCTCCAGAATTTTCCTGAGGGATTAGATTGGAGAAAGTCTCACATCTAGGCTGGAGGGAGAGAAGGAGGCAGAGATGGGGGGGAGTGGGTGCACAAAAATGGGACAAGAAGATGACTAGTGTCACCCAGTGAAAGCTGGAACCCTAGTAGGTCTGTATTGCAAAAGCTGGGGTCCTTGCAGAGATATTTCTGCCACAGGAAGCCTTCATTGTCCAAGGCAGAGAGGTAGGGTCAGAAATACCCCAGTCTCTCCCTTTCTCCCCAGCCCCCGTCTCCAATGCGTCCCATTGGCCAGGCAGAGCCAGCTGACGTGGGAGACCAGGAACCCCAGCCTGTGGGGATCAGCCCCGACATTTCAGAGCAGAGAAGGGGGGGAATGGAGGAATAAGTATAAGGGCAAAAAGGACTGACTGCTGGGCAGCCACTCTTGAAAAAATCAGAGTTTGCAGCACTGGTCCTGTGCAGCTTCCGTGGACTTCAGCTGAGCAGCAGCTGTGCTCCCCAACCCAAGCACGCGCCCCTCAGTTTGCCGCACTCGGCACCTGCCCCTCTTCTCTCATGACATTACCCGCCAGGACTACACAGTTGTGAGTCACAGAGACTGGGCATCACAGGACACTGGGGCTGGGGGAAACTGCATGGACTATCGCATCCAACCCTAGCATATTAGAGAGGAGAAAAGTAAAGCCTGGAGGTGGCGGGCTAATTTACCTAATTTGCTCGGTGGCAGAGCCAAGCTGCCTTTTCAGTTGGATGTTTCTTCTACACACCTCTCTGTAGCAGACGGGATTTAAAATTCTCCCTCTAGGACTTCCCTGGTGGCACAGTGGTTAAGAATCTGCCTGCCAATGCACAGGTCACGGGTTCGAGCCCTGGTCTGGGAAGATCCCACATGCTGTGGAGCAACTAAGCCTGTGCGCCACAACGACTGAGCCTGCGCTCTAAAGCCTGCAAGCCACAACTACTGAGCCCACATGCCACAACTACTGAAGCCCATGAGCCACAACTACTGAAGCCTGCGAGCCACAACTACTGAAGCCCGCGAGCCACAACTACTGAAGCCTGCGAGCCTAGAGCCCGTGCTCCGCAACGAGAAGCCACCGCGATGAGAAGCCCGTGCACTACAACGAAGAGTAGCCCGGCTCGCCGCAACTACAGAAAGCCTGTGTGCAGTAACAAAGACCCAGTGCAGTCAAAGATAAATGAATGAATGAATCAATGAATAAATAAATTTATTTAAAATAAAATAAAATTCTCCGTCTAAATCAGAGACAGTGCCCTGGGGAATGACTATATTTTAAAATGCAAAACAACAATCCAGACTTTTGAAGAACAAAATGGTTGGTTTAAACCATGTGGAAAATCCTTTTACAAAATGGGTTTAATAATAAAAAATCTCCAAACCTAATCTAAAGGAGTTTTGCCTTCCTGTTTTCTTACTACATCTAAACAACATGTTCTTTTTCCTCTTAAACGGCTTTAGAGTGAGTGCCTAATAACGAAAGCTATTACAATGAAGCTTTTTTTATGAATTAAAAGAGCCGTTTCGGGCTTCCCTGGTGGCGCAGTGGTTGAGAGTCCGCCTGCCGATGCAGGGGACACGGGTTCATGCCCTGGTCCGGGAAGATCCCACATGCCGCGGAGCGGCTGGGCCCGTGAGCCATGGCCGCTGAGCCTGCGCGTCCGGAGCCTGTGCTCCGCAACGGGAGAGGCCACAGCCGTGAGAGGCCCGCGTACCGCAAAACAAAAACAGCAACAACAACGAAGAGCCATTTCGTTGTTTCAGATGGCGACACTGTTTCTCTCAGTATATTAGTCTATTAGGGGCTTCGGCTTTCATCTAACGTAAGAAAATGGGCGGGAGGGGGAGTCTTTCCTGGTTACTATATCCATTTTGCCTCTTTTCCTATCTTTCACATATTCTACGACACCTGATTTGGAGGAGATGATGTTTTGGGGTAGTTCGGTAGGTTGAATTTTAACAGCAAGAGTTCTGAAACTTCAGATTTACCAAAGATATAGGAAGCGGCTTTAACTGAATTTGAGTAAATTTAATTGAACTTAAGTGAACTGAAGAGCTAACAGTTATCACAATTGTTCGTCAGCTCCCGGCAGGGTAACTAAGCCTCTTCTCTCAGTTGGCTCTCTCCTGCTTCTAAGCACAGAAATTTGCCAGGGGAGGTCGCTGGAAGTTCAGCTCCAGGTGGCAATACTGCTAAGGTCCATCCTTGTCAAAGCCACTACCCTCACAGCCTTCCTCTCTTCTCATTTTAACTGCAGACTATTTACGTAGGAAAATTTATGCTAGTAAAAATGGTAATCACCACAAGTTTTTATTAGTTTTTGTTTGTCTTGCTATTTCAACCATAAAATATTAACAATCATTTGGGTTCATTAACTGTAGACTTCCTAAGAGGGGTTCCTAGAATTTTAACAGAGTATTAACACGGGCAACAGAAATATTTCATGGTAGAATAAAAGAAGGAAGAGATTCTGTTTGAAGAGAAAAGGCTAGTTTTCCTAGCCTTCCCAATACATCGCTTTTTCTTACGCTGAAAAACCTGTGTCATTTATAGAAACGAGGTTACAAATGAGCTCATTGCTTCTCATCAGTAGCTTATTAGCCTCAATCTTTTTAATAATCTCACTGATCTTTCTCAGACACAAATAGCAATTTGTGAGATAACTGACTTTCACACAGAAACACAGTCATGTTTTGAGGAATCTCTGAAAGAAAATCCACGTGCCACCAAGTAACCCGAGTCCTCTGATCCCTGCGGCCAGATTAGGATGCTTCCACGTCTCTCTCTGGCTCAGCGAGCTTCCTATTCCCCTCCACACCAAAACCAGAAATCTCAGACCACAATATGAGACCTTATTTCTCACTCTTCCCAGTCTCACTGATGCTCTTTCAAATAAGGACAGTGTTGTACGCTACTACACATAAAATAGATAACCAACAAGGACCTACTGTATAGCACAGGGAACTATACTCAATATTTTGTAATAACCTATAAGGGAAAAGAATCTGAAAATGAATGTATATATGTATATGTATATATAACTGAATCACTGTGCTGTATACCTGAAACTAACACATTGTAAATAAACTATACTTCAATAAAATAAATAAATAAATAATAAAGATAAGGTGAAAACAAACAAAAAGGACAGTGTTGTAGAAGGTACCAGGATGTGTTTTAATCAGGTATGGGAAGACATGCAGACAGAGAAGTGACTGCCGTGAAGGAAGAAGTTTATTCTCACAGATGCTTAGAAACAGGAGGCATGGCACGGCACTGTACCATTGGGGAGCCAGACAGGGAAGCACCAGGGTCAGTCAGGAGGCAGGACGAGTGAGGAGAAAACATGGGGAGGAGACTTTACTGTGGTTTCCGTGGAAGGAACGAGCGAGGCAGGGTGAGAAGACACAGGACTGGCTACTTTAAATACTTCCAGCTGGCTTTGGGGTGTAGGTGTGTCATCTCCACCTGGCCCTGGTGTGATTAGGGCAGGTGGAGAGCAGCCCAGAGTGTAAGAGCTCAGTAGAGGAGGTAGTGGGAGGGTATGGCCTCTGGATTGGCTGGTGTGCATGTACTTGCAGGCAAGTCATTTACTATCATTTACTATCTCTAGGAATTGGCTAGCCCTGGGAGGAACGGTCTCTCCAGGTCAGCGAGGTCCCAGATGCCAAGCATCAGAATACAAAGGCACACTTAACATGGTCTCAACTCTTCTCAGAAGGTGATTTCCCTCTCTGTCATTAGACAATGCTTAGCCAACCTCCCTGCCTTTACTGATGCAATTCTTCTGCTTGGGATGCTGTTTCCTTTCCCTACCACTTACCTTAATCCTACTCACCCTTTAATTCTAGTATTTCATGAGATATTCCATGACCATTCTTGTCCTCACTGATCTTTTCCACATCTGAATCCCTACAATCCACACTTAAGCATACACACCCATTGAGAACACTTATCAGTAAGGTGGCATCCTTGTCCAGACTGTTTTGAGAAAATTGGGAAAGAAGAGCAACAACATAAAGAAACTTCTGAAGTGGAACCAATACCCAGACCCTTCTTTTTTCTGAACACCCCAATTTTGTTTGAAGGCAGCAACTGCCTAGCCCCTGAGGATTAGTCATGGTTGGCCATACCAACGACTCCAATCCTGTTCCTCACTTGCCCAGCCTCCTTGCAATTAGACATGGACATAGGACATAATTCTGGCCTGGGAGGTATATGCGAAGGTGGACTGATAAAGGATCATGAATATCCTGATCCTTCCCCCTTTTTCCTCATGGCCGGACCTATCGCAGCCATCTTGCAACCATGAGGCAACAAACAGGAGAATGAAAACTAATTTGCTAAGAATGACAGCACAGGAAGATAGAAAGTCCCTGGATCCCTGATGGCATAGCTGATAGGGTGAGCTTACACCAGTAGCCACCTACTCCTGGAATGCCAATTATGAAAAAAAAACTTAACAAACGATATTATTTTAAGCAACTAATGGCATTTCTAACTGCTATTACCTGATTTTCCCAGAAAAACACTAGAAACTTTACTTGTGAAATTATTATTCTGTTCACTCTAATGTGAATAAAAGAAAGAAAATATCTTGTCCATATTTCTACATCATTAAAACAAAACACATAGGATTGGGATTTTCATCAGTTTGACAAATTTGCTGAAGTGTAATTTACTATTGCATCACAAGAATCTTGTAGCTCCAACCAAACTGATTATTTGTAACATGAACTGTTATTTGGGTAACAGTGTATTTTATTTTTCAATTGCATTTTGTTTAACAAGTAAGATATCCATTTACAGAACTACTGCTGCTATAAAGTGGCGTTATTATTAAAGATCTAGATCCTTTAATTTATTCATACATAATCCATTATAGTATATTATTTGACTGGACTGTGGTTATAATAATGTCTCTTTTAATGTCAGAACAAAACAAAAACAAAAACTCAATAGATTACATGAACAAATTTAATCTGTCAACCTTAACCTTAAACTCCAGATAAACTCTGCTTTACCCACCTTGAACAATGGAAGCAATAGTGATTAGAAGTCATTGTATAGTGTGAAGTAGGTGCTACACAAAGTTAATGGCTCAAAATATAATAATATGATTCTGACTACTAAGCGTGCTAGTTTAGAGTACTTGAAGTTTCAGCAAACAAGCTGAGTCCAAGCTGGCTCTCAGCCTAACTAGCTATACCTTATATTCTGTAGTATATAAATGCAGTTATCAAAACAGACTAATGAAGCCCAAAAGAATAATAAACACCACATGGTTATTTCACAATCTTCCCAGGTTTTCACAAAATCTTTAACTGAATCAATCACAAAGTTGTTGATAAAATTAACTAATCAATTCAGGTATCTAGCTTTTTTTCATTTTAGTGACCAGTCACTAGATTAAGATATCTCCTATATAAAATGTCTCCTATGTAGAATGACCTAGTAGGAACCATAACGAAAGGCTATGTAATGTGCTGGGCAGTACACAGACTTGAGAGAGAGATAGACCAGAGTCTATTCCATCCTTGGCCACTATTTACTGTGCATCCTTGGGCAAGTCATTTAACATTACTGAGCAGAGCAACAGAGACTCCGGACCTCAGTATGAAGCAACTGATCCACTATGCGTGTTCTTCTCAATCCTCATTGGTAAAGAGATCAAAAGCAGTTTGATTTTTTGTAGAAAGGACAACACTGGAAATCCACGTCTTGCCCCAGAGCAAGTCACCTCCTGCTCTCTGACACAATGGAGTCCAAAAGCACCTTGGTCATCTTTACTTTCTACAGAACATCATGCTGGTCCACTATGTTGATGACATCTTGTTAATTGGCCCTGGTGACTGCTAACTAGTAGTCAAAAGAACTCTTAACACGGAAGTCAGAACTGCTGTTAAATCCTCTTCTACTAGAGAAAGAGCTTTGTGACCTTAGGCAATTTTTTTAACCTCACAGATTTTCAACTCTTTTTTTTCTAAAATGGGGGGAATAGTTCTTACAGAATTATTAAGAGAATGAAACAAGATGAATATGTATTAATTAGTTTAATGCCCAGCACATAGTAGATACACAAAAAACTAATTAAAGAAATGGAAGCTATTTATACTGATATTTTTAAAAAAGCTTTAGTGAGACTTAATTTATCTATTCTGCGTGTGTATGTGTGTGTGTGTGTTTCCCTTCAAAAGTCTGTGGTTTGGGTTTTTTTTTTACATATTTATTGGAGTATAATTGCTTTCCAATGGTGTGTTAGTTTCTGCTTTATAACAAAGTGAATCAGTTATACATATACATATGTTCCCATATCTCTTCCCTCTTGCGTCTCCCTCCCTCCCACCCTCCCTATCCCACCCCTCCAGGTGGTCACAAAGCACCGAGCTGATCTCCCTGTGTTATGTGGCTGCTTCCCACTAGCTATCTACCTTACGTTTGGTAGTGTATATATGTCCATGCCTCTCTCTCGCTTTGTCACAGCTTACCCTTCCTCCTCCCCATATCCTCAAGTCCATTCTCTAGTAGGTCTGTGTCTTTATTCCTGTCTTACCCCTAGGTTCTTTTTTTTTTTTTTTTTGCGGTACGCGGGCCTCTCACTGTTGTGGCCTCTCCCGTTGCGGAGCACAGGCTCCGGACACGCAGGCTCAGCGGCCATGGCCCACGGCCCCAGCCGCTCCACGGCATGTGGGATCTTCTCGGACCGGGGCACGAACCCGTGTCCCCTGCATCGGCAGGCGGACTCTCAACCACTGCACCACCAGGGAAGCCCCCCCTAGGTTCTTCATGATATTTTTTTTTTCTTAAATTCCATATATATGTGTTAGCATACGGTATTTGTCTTTCTCTTTCTGACTTACTTCACTCTGTATGACAGACTCTAGGACTATCCACCTCATTACAAATAGCTCAATTTTGTTTCTTTTTATGGCTGAGTAATATTCCATTGTATATATGTGCCACATCTTCTTTATCCATTCATCCGATGATGGACACTTAGGTTGTTTCCATCTCCGGGCTATTGTAAATACAGCTGCAATGAACATTTTGGTACATGACTCTTTTTGAATTATGGTTTTCTCAGGGTATATGCCCAGTGTGTGTTTTTAATTCATATTTTCCTCATATGTTTTACTAAGTTAAAGCCAGAATTTTGTTTAAGAAAAAAGCTCAGAATGATGACAAATGTGGGTCCCCATTGTAACCTTCCGGCATTGTTGAATGTTAATCTCGAATCTTTTTTATTTAAATTGAAACTTCTTTGAAAATCCAGTCAAGTTACAGCCATAGAAGACAAACCAATTTTTTTAAATAGCTTTTGAATGTCAAAGAGATTTCTCTGCCTAGGGCACCAGCTACATAAAATTAACAGCCCCTCCTCTGACATGCTGAAGCACAATAATTTTAAACCCTAAATAATTCTTTCATGCACATGCAGTGTTTTCAGAATATCACAAAACATTAATCTTGTAGTTCAAAAATAAACTTTCACATTTAAAGACAAAAGATATTATTCTATTTTCCAGAACCAACAGTCTAACAGCACACTATTTCTGCAAAGACAGACCTCTAATCACCATTTCAAAGATGAGTGAAAGCAGGTAATTTACTCCCCAGTCCCAGCCTAGGTGGGCAGCAAGGCACAACAAGAAATATAAATAATTTAAATCAAATCAACACATCTATAGAAAACCCTACTCTAGGATTTGTTTAATCATTTTTATTGCCAGAAAAATGGAAAAAAAAAACAAAATGAAGTCAATATTTGAATGAATTTTTACATGCTTAAAGGAAACCTGTGCTGGGATGTTTCTGGAGGCAAGAAATGGTAAATATTAAATTCAAATCAATTATTCACTTGCAACAGCTGAGAAGGTAGAAGAAAAAAATATTTCCACTTCAAAAATGGCTTCAGGGTATGGGGATATTTGAAAAGAAGAACCTAAAGCTGAAAAAATAATATTAAATATGTTCAAGTGGAACAAAATGACACCATTAATTCTCCGGATTAGGGTGCAAAATGCTCTCACAGTTTAGATATTTTTAAGTTATAACTTGCAGCACATGTATCTAAACAGTGGTCTTCAAATTTTTTTTCATCCTCAAAACCTAAGGACACGCCCCCAAAAGTAAGAGTGAGGGTCAAAGTTGTTGAGACCTGTTAGAACATTTAGAATGAGAATTCCTCTGGTTCTGTTGTGTTCCCCCTTTAAGGTGATCTATTCTCCCATCCTAAGCACCACTGATAATCACTGATCAAAATCCTGCCAAAGTCTATATTGTATACATTAAAATATTCTGTAGCAAGAATTGCAGATTTTTTTAAATATTGGAAAATACATCTTTTGATATACAGAATGCCAGATGGAAAACTTCACAGAGCAGGCCCCTGTGTTGTTAAAAGCCCTAGTTGTTAAAAAGATTTTCTGTTCAATGAGCCAGAATCTGCCTAGTTCCATCCTTCTGGGAGAGTACCCCAGTTTACTGATCATTCTACACAAAGGAGCTTCAAATCCTTGAACATAACATGACTTTACTAGAAGAAATGTGGACTCTATAGTTAGAGAGTTTGAGATTCACAGTCCATTTATTTGCACTATGACCTTGGACACATGATTTAACTTCAAACTCAACTGTCTAATCTGTCAAATTGGGATGATAAATACCTACTCTGCAAGATTGTGTAGGGGAGGAAAAATAATTCCCTCCGTCATTCTTTCTTAGCTGAGATCTCTGTCATAAAAGAGATTAACAAGAGAAAAACAAATGGAAGTTTATTAACTTATATACCTCATGGATCCACAGGAGATATCCAGGGAAAAAATGAGTAACTCAGAGAGGTGGCTTTCAACTCCAACTTCAGTACCATCTTCAGCTAAAGATAAAAGAACAAAAAGTGTGGGTGGGAGGGAGGCCAGTGTTAGAGAGGTTACCAGGAAAATCATGGTAAGCACAAGTAAGGTTTGTTATGCAGATTTAAGTCACTGCCTTCTCTACTGAGAGGAATTTCTAAAGAGTTAGAATCATCCTTCTCTTCCTGGTACAGGGAGTGAAATACTCTTACAAATGGAAGTTTCCTTTATAAATATAAACGTCCCTTACAAAAGGGTAACTTCTACTCAATTTTCAAAGCCCCTCCTGCATCTGTTTCTCAGAATAATCATCTCAAAATAATGAAGAATTAAATGAGATAATATCAAGAAAGTATCCAGCACAAGTACCTTTGACCGTTCTTCATCTGCTATAATTTCTAAATTGCTCATTTCCTTCCCCCATTTCAGTGCTCTGATTGGATCATTCTTATGGTATATCTGAGTTATAATAGGAATCACTTAACAGTTCAACAGGTATAAAAAGGAAGGTCTATGGCTGATGGAGAGTTTTGGGCCAGGACCCTTTCATCCCAGACACAGGAGTCAGCAAGGTTGTCTGTAAAACCAGATTAAATATTTTTTACGTTGAGGGCCACAGTCCCTGTTACGTGCATATTTTGGGGTTTGGTCTTGGTTTTTAATAACCTTATGGCAAAGACAAAATGCACCAGACAATTAAGGTGCTGGTTTTATTCAGGCTATTGGAATAGGGTCAACATGCATTAATAAGGAATGTCTCAGAGAAAGGGGAGGGGACCTGAGCTACACAGGGGAACGATCAATGAGTTTTAGAGAAGTCTTAAAGGAGATTGGAGACAACTTTTATCTCAGAAGATGCCAGGGTGGGATGGTCCTCTACAATTAGCCTCAGAAAACAAAAGATAAAGAGATTGTTTAACAGTTCCTTTTCTCCAGGAGCACAGGGCTCAGGTGAAGTTCATTCAACGTTGTCGCCTTTAAAAATGTGATTCATGTGGACTAGACAAAAACAGGCTGCCAGCCAGATTTGGCTCTCAGGCACATAGTTTGCCATACCCTGTTTTGGAGGATTGTTAAATTAACAGTGGGCCATCCTATCGTGCACCCCCCTCTCCCAACCTGCCTCACCCAGGCACTAAATACAAATAGTTACTTGACACACGATGGGTTTTTACCGTGCCCAACCGCCAGGCCAAGTGCTTTACGTGCACCACCTTGCTTAAACTTCACAAAACCTTCTGAGGTAGGTACAATTGCAATCCCATTTTACAGAAAAGAAGCCTGGAGTATAAAAAGGGAACAAAATGGACTCAAGACCACCTGAATGGAAGAAGGCAAGGTTCGGCCCCAACCCAGGTGTGGGGTCTTTAACTCCAATACCAGATCCCTTAACCACTAAATCGTAGGTCCCCTTCTAAGTTCTCATGATTTGATCAGCCAATTGCCTCAACTCCCTGCCTTCCTTTTGCTGTGCAGACTCAGCCCAGATATGGCCACGGTGTTGGGGTTTTGTTTTCAGTTTAACAGCTACAAAACCTTAAAATGACTTCAATTTGAAAACATAGCTCTTTATTTCTGTAAACGAGTAAGAATCTGGTACATAACGTATTCACTCGGTTACTAAATTTGGAGAGCAGCATGTGATAGAAGTCCCAAAACGCTCTGTAATTCTTGCCAAAACATTTTGGGTGCAGGGCTAGAGCTACAGAAAATTTAAGATATTTATGAGCATTTTTTGTAGAAAAACATTACCCTCAGCAGGTTATAAAATGTCATCGGTGTTCCTGATTCTAATCATAAGTTTCTTAGAAGGATTGGATCCATCAGCGCCGAGCTGCTGTGCTCGGCACAATGCCAAATCGAAGCAGCTTGGGTTCAGAAAAGAGTGGAGTACAATTATTTCTAAGCTTTTTGCTGATATCTACCAAGGAAGGGAACTGCCCTGTGAGTCATGGCCAAAATATAGCTGTCCAGAGCCACCAATGAGCTAATTGAACATCACCTCTGGGAAGCTTCTGTGTAAAATGGCATGCCCAAGCCAAGCATAAAAAAAGAACTATATTCAAGGGTGGTACAGGCAAGAAGCCTCTGTTAAGACCTATGTTTTGCCAGGAATCTACTGTGTTATGTGTTTAACTTAGACTCTTTTGTTGCAAGCCAGGAAAACAAAAAGGAGAGGTGAGAATTTCTAAGAGGAATACAAGAGAATCTCATGGAACCCCATAGCAGAAATGTACATGGGTCTGAAGAAGAAACTTCAGGAAGGGACGGGAAGGACATTAGGGCTCTCCACAGATTTGTGGTTACCAAGGGGGAGGGAGTTGGGAGAGGGAAGGAGTGGAAGGCTGGGGTTAGCAGATGTAAGCTATTATATATGGAATGGATAAACAACAAGATCCTACTGTGTAGCACAGGGAACTATATTCAGTATTCTACAATAAATCATAATGGAAAAGAATATTTAAAAAAGAATGTATATATATGTATAACTAAATCACTTCACTATACAGCAGAAATTAACACAACATTGTAAATCAACTGTACTTCAATCAATCAATAAATAAATCTCTCTTTCCGTCTCTCACTTCCGCTCATCTCTACACAATCTTCATGCTTCTTTCTGCTCTTCTTTCTTTGCCTCCCAATCTACATGGTAGATGTTTACCCTGCAGCTCCCAAGGTTGCATGTTAAAGGTCCAGCTACATGAACACTCTCAATTTTAAATTCCCAGGAGAAACAGCCAAATTTTCTTGTTAAACTTTAAATTTCTACCCTTCATCCAGTCGACCAAGACCAGGAGACCTAGGGTCACACAGGATAAAAACTTCAGCTCGTAAACCAATCTTTACAAATCATGGGACAATACAGAGAGAAGACCTATTCTCACAGAAATAGATGGTTATTTACGTCTGTATCTAGACGAACAATTCTAAAAGTTCTATACACTAGCCACCATAGTTCAGAGCCTACAATGTACCAGGGTCTCAAAATGGTAGAGCAACACTGTGAAAATTATTATAGCACCTCTTATGGACTAAATGTGTGTGTCTCCCCATCATCTCATTCATTGAGTCCTACCTAGTCCACCTCTTAAGCATTTCTTGAACCCATCACTTCTCTCCAATCCCACTGCCCCCATCATTATACAAAGTACCATTCTCTCTCAGCCTGGATTTCAAAAGCCTTCTAGCCCTCTCTCTTATCTTTCCCCATCTCTACTCTTGCCCCCTCCAATCCTCTCTCCACTCTGCAGCCAGGAGGAATGTTCTAAAACACAAATCTGATCCCATCACTGCCTTGTTTAAAGTTGTTCAGACACTTCCACTGCATTTAAATTAGAAACCAAATTCATTCCTATAGTTTAGGGAGGTCCTCCAGAATCTGATTTCTGCGGTCTCTCCACCATTCACTCTCTGCCTCCGTCTCTTACCCTCCAGACACACTGAACAGCTTTCAGATGTTTGAACATACCCTGCTACCTCTCACCTCCAGGTCTTTGGACATGCTGGTCCCCCCACCTTAAACACTTCCTTCTGCTTTCCCCATCCATGTATTTTTCAATTTTCTGCCTAAACATCTCCTCAGAAAACCTCCCAAGCTTCCAACATCTGAGTTAGATGTCCCACCCACGGGCATCTGCAGGACCCTATACTTTCCCTAGCATGCTATGTAATAGGATTGCTGTTTACTTATTATTTTCCTCCACTGGGCAATAAGCTCCACGAAGGCAGGAACCCTATCTGTGCGGTTCAGCATTAAATCCGGAGTGTCTACCACAGACTAGGCACTGAATAGTATTTATGGCAGAAACAGCCTAAAACCTATCTGTGCTTTTCTATTTCCGTCAGGCAGAAACCTTTATAGTCTTTTACCCCCCTCCCCCCACCAGAAAGCTCCCAACTGCTCACTGTCTGCTGGGTATGTGGCCCACACACACAGTGGTCTTATGGGTCTTGCTTGGCACAAACATCAACACAGTCAGTTCTTACTGAGCCACCACAGTCAGAGGAGAGCTGATGGGAGAGGTGTTTAATCTACTCTATGCTTCTTCCCTGAGCCTCCCTGGCTGCCCCCATCCCCACGCTAGATGTTCTGGGCAGCACCTTAGGTGGCCCTGAGTTGCAAACAGTTGTGCTCCTGAAAATACCAAATATCTCTGACTTTGTAAACATCCCCCAGTATGTTTTAAAACCCTCTCAATACCTCAGAAATGGATTCGGGGGAGTAATTTGTATACTCACATAGGCTTAGAGGTAAACAACAACAACGAAAATATCTTTGAAGGCACCCGGTTCAACTCAGACTTTCTAGTTAAGGAAACCAAGACACAGGGAAAAGATGTATCTTGCCCCAGGTCATAAACCTTCAAAATAAAGAAACTAGGAGGCCCAAGACCAGGATTCATGACTTCTTACACTTTCACCTCCAACAGGACTTCCCCAAAAAGGAAACATGTCAACTTGAACTTATGGCCCAAGGCACTCCCTGAACATCCCAGCGCCCATCCCCAAATGGAACGTTCTCTCTTCCATGATCCAGGACACAGGTACCTGCTGTCCTCCTGGCTGAAGAACCCAGTTCTCCTAGGCCTCAGCTTTGCAAGCAGTTAGTTCTTGAAACAGTTTCTGATTGACAGAAACATTTTTCTGCAAAGTGATACAATTAAGGTACCCCCTGGAAACAAGCTGATTCTGCCAAATTAAACTTTCTGAACAAAATGACAAGTAACTTCAGGAAAATCACCAGTTAATCTGATTTTTTAACTGAATTTTCAACGATGGTATGGGCTGCCTTTTTCACTGAATTTCTTCTTTTGTTTTAATATCATATTGGCTCACCGTCAATAAAAGTAAAGCATTTTATTTCTCAAATCCTCACCTTAAATTGGCTCGTCTTATGCTCCACTAGGTAACATTTCCACTTTCAGAGATTTTTGAGGAGTTTAAGTGGCTTGTATCATTTTGATTGGGACTTTTGTTTTCTCTAGAATTGAGGGAGAATTAATTGGATTGACCAGTAACAGATTACGTATCTCTAGAATTTGCCCAGGCTTGTACACAGTACTTGGCATCTAATCTTGATGACCCAAATAATTTAGCTGTGACCATAAATATGTTAATACATCTGCCTACACATATAGGCAACTAAGATTCCCCAGGAATTAAATATGGAATATGGATATTCATTTACACGTTCATTCAAAGAAAATTTTACTGAGCATCAAATATATACCCAGTGGCCCTGTGCTAGGGATAAAAATAAAAAGATGAATACAACAGAAGCCCTGTCCTCAAGTAGCTGACTGTCTAGAGCAGAAAAGACGGTCAAATAAACAGATACAGGAGGAAGGAAATGGAAGAGTGATCACTCCATGTCTCCCTATGGTGAAGCCTGTGTTGTACATTCATCCAAGTGGGTGACAGGGGATCTTTCATTCTAGACAGAAATACTGGCTCACAGAGCAAGACACCATGCCCAGACACTCTACTCAGAGGTCCAGGATGCGATAACTTAGATGATGCGTATATTTAGTCCTATCTCAGCTCTCCCCTCTCCCCGCTCCTAGCTCCAGGTACAAAACTATCCCTCTGTTCCAACATGGCCTTAACTAGAAATAATAACAGCTAACATTTATGACTGTCTGGCAGGTATGGCCCTGTGTTCCTGACATATGGCTGCGCATTCCATCCTAATGGCAACTACTAGGTAGTGTCATTATCCTCACGTCCTGTATAAGGAAACAGAGAAACAGAAAGGCTAAATAATTGGCACAAAGAATTTGGACCCGGGTTGTCTCCTCAGAGCCCAATGTCTCTACCTCATCATTTCTCAGAATCTGATGTACTGAAATGATTTCTCTGGCTAATAGCTAGTTTATGGCGTCCTACTCGCCACCACCCCCCCCAAAAAAACTGTTTTCTTTCTAAAGAAGCACTTGGATCCATTGTGTTGGAACATCAGGCACTGTGGAATGATGGAAAAATGAGTAGTTGGGGAGAGGGGAACAGATCCTGACACTGCTCCTCAGGAAACAGCAAAAAGTCATCTGACTTGTACTTTTTTTTCCAGTTTTATTCAGGTATAATTCACTATATGAGTTTAAGGTGTACAGCACAATGATTTGACCAGCATAAACTATTATGAAATTATTACTGTAAAAAGTTTAGTTAGCATCCATCATCTCGTATAGGTACAATAAAAGGAAAAAGCAAAAAAAGGAACAATTTTTTTCCTTGTGATGAGAAGTCTTAGAATCACTCTCTTAACAGCTTGCATGTGTATCACACACAGTAGTGTAAACTATAGTCATCATGTTCTGTATTATACCCCTAGTACTTACTTTTTTTTATAACTGGAAGCTAATAGTAATAGCTAATACTAGTAATAGCTAATACCAGTATTAGCTTTTTGACCACCTTCCTCCAACTTCCCTTCCTCCCACCCCGATGACTTGTACTTTTAAGAAGCAAGGAGCTGAACAAATTTAGCCTTAGATCAATATGCAAATGGCTCATACAACAATCAACAAGAAGACGCCAAAGTCTGTTCCCGACTCATTCTGTTCTCTCTTGAGAACTGAGTGGTAGGCTCCAAACACTCTGGCATAAACCCAATAATCTCAGCAATTACTGTGCACACATGAGTGGCATGAGTCATCCTGGCTCAGGCAAGATGAAAGGTCTGAGAAAACAACCACATTTTTCAGGCACTTTAAGCTCTTTTAAGCAAGGTTTTTGGGGTGTTTTGTTTTGTTTTACCTGCCTTGCACTTCTTCCCAGATTAGAAGGGTAGGTATTATAAGACCCATCCTAAAGATGAAGAAACTCAGGGCCAGCAAAGCCTTACCCCCAAAGCATGTGATTCTCAAATGGCAGAATCCAACTCAGTAGGAACCTCTCTCCCCTGCAACTTGCTTTACTCCACGTGAGCTGTTTCTTATCCTTCCAAACTCAGATGCATCTCCTCTGAGAAGACTTCCCCAGGAAGAATTAGTCCCTCTCTTTTTCTGTGTGCTCCCAAGTCTCTCTGGTCACACTTGCATAGTGGTTCTGGTTGGAAGGAATTCTTTATACATCCAAGGTGCTTAGTAGAGGACAGGGGTCAGCAAACTACATAATGCAGGCCAAATTCAACCCACTGCTTTTTGCACAACCCTTGAGCTAAGAATAATTTATATTTTTAAAGAGTTTTAAAAGA
This sequence comes from Aethalodelphis obliquidens, assembly GCF_003676395.1. NCBI lineage: Eukaryota > Metazoa > Chordata > Mammalia > Artiodactyla > Delphinidae > Aethalodelphis > Aethalodelphis obliquidens. Next base: position 9,528,177 of record NW_020837955.1, on the reverse strand, counting down.
AGAAGAAAGAGGAGAAGAAGATGGAACAGAGTCTGTGTATGGCCTGCAAAGTCTAAAAAATGTCCTATCTTGTCCTTTACAGAAAATGTTTGTTGAGGCCAGAACAGAAGAGGCACATCATGGGTGACTGTATGAAGTCATTCATCACTGGGCTTCAATCTGCCCTTCTGGCCATTGTCTCACTAAACTTCATGCTCCAAACATATGGAACCAAGGGTTTGTGCCATTGGTTCCATATAATAGACTTTTTTCACAACTTCATATTCGTTGCTGATGGTGAGCCCTCTCTTTTGGCTTGTCTGATAGTGATTGTGTGTGTGTGTGTGTGTGTGTGTGTGTGTGTGTGTGTGTGTGTGTGTGTGTGTGTGTGCGCGCATGTATTTTGTCCTTTCATTAACGAATTTACTGTTGGTATGGCAAATTTCATTTTGCTTTTCTTTATTATTCAGATACACTTTAAATGCAAAGAAATGTACTGATCTTAAGTCTACATAGTTCAATAAAATCTGATAAACCATACATCCTATCAAGATATAGAACTTTTCCATCACCTCAGAAAGGTTTCTCCTGTTCCTTCCCAGTCAATTTTATTCCCCACCCCAAGCCAAGAGACAACCAATATTCTGCATTTCTATCTCCACAGATTAGTTTTGCCTGATATAGACCTTCATATAAATTGAAGGCTTTTCAGCCTGTTTTTGAGATCATCCACTGGGGTGCTGGAACTGGCTGATACTGGTGCACAAGAGCTGAGTGCCAAATTTTTAGGAATTTTGAGAGTTAGAAACAACTATTATTTAAAATTAAATTGACATTCACAGAAAGATAGACAAGATGAAAAGGCAGAGGGCTATGTACCACATGAAGGAACAAGATAAAACCCCAGAAAAACAACAAAATTAAATGGAGATAGGCAATCTTCCAGAAAAAGAATTCAGAATAATGATAGTGAAGATGATCCAGGACCTCGGGAAAAGAATGGAGGCAAAGATCGAGAAGATGCAAGAAGTGTTTAACAAAGATCTAGAAGAATTAAAGAACAAACAAACAGAGATGAACAATACAATAACTGAAATGAAAACTACACTAAAAGGAATCAATAGCAGAATAACTGAGGCAGAAGAACGGATAAGTGACCTGGAAAACAGAATGGTGGAATTCACTGCTGTGGAACAGAATAAAGAAAGAAGAATGAAGAGAAATGAAGACAGCCTAAGAGACCTCTGGGACAACATTAAATGCAACAACATTCACATTATAGGGGTCCCAGAAGGACAAGAGAGAGAGAAAGGACCCAAGAAAATATTTGAAGAGATTATAGTCGAAAACTTCCCTAACATGGGAAAGGAAATAGCCACCCAAGTCCAGGAAGTGCAGAAAGCCCCATACAGAATAAACCCAAGGAGAAACACGCCGAGACACATAGTAATCAAATTGGCAAAAATTAAAGACAAAAAAAAATTATTGAAAGCAGCAAGGAAAAAACAACACATAACATACAAGGGAACTTCCATAAGGTTAACAGCTGATTCTCAGCAGAAACTCTACAAGCCAGAAGGGAGTGGCATGGTATACTTAAAGTGATGAAAGGGAAGAACCCACAACCAAGATTACTCTACCTGGCAAGGATCTCATTCAGATTCGATGGAGAAATCAAAAGCTTTACAGACAAGCAAAAGCTAAGACAATTCAGCACCACCAAACCACCTCTACAACAAATGTTAAAGGAACTTCTCTAAGTGGGAAACACAACAGAAGAAAAGGACCTACAGAAATAAACCCAAAACAATTAAGAAAATGGTCATAGGAACATACATATCGATAATTACCTTAAACGTGAATGGATCAAATGCTCCAACCAAAAGACACAGGCTTGCTGAATGGATACAAAAACAAGACCCATATATATGCTGTCTACAAGAGACCCACTTCAGACCTAGGAACACATACAGACTGAAAGTGAGGGGATGGAAAAAGATATTCCATTCAAATGGAAATCAAGAGAAAGCTGGAGTAGCAATACTCGTAACAGATAAAATAGACTTTAAAATAAAGAATGTTACAAGAGACAAGGAAGGACATTATGTAATGATCAAGGGATCAATCCAAGAAGAAGATATAACAAATATAAATATATATGCACCTAACATAGGAGCACCTCAATACATAAGGCAACTGCTAACAGCTCTAAAAGAGGAAATTGACAGTAACATAATAATAGTGGGTGACTTTAACACCTCACTTACACCAATGGACAGATCATCCAAAATGAAAATAAATAAGGAAACAGAAGATTTAAATAGCACAATAGACCAGATAGATTTAATGGATATTTATAGGACATTCCATCCAAAAGCAGCAGGTTACACTTTCTTCTCAACTGTACATGGAACATTCTCCAGGATAGATCACATCTTGGGTCACAAATCAAGCCTCAGTAAATTTAAGAAAACTGAAATCATATCAAGCATCTTTTCTGACCACAACGCTATGAGATTAGAAATCAACTACAGGGGAAAAAAACATAAAAAAAACACAAACATATGGAGGCTAAACAATATGTTACTAAACAACCAAGAGATCACTGAAGAAATCAAAGAGGAAATCAGAAAATACCTAGAGACAAATGACAATGAAAACACGACAATCCAAAACCTATGGGATGCAGCAAACAAAGTTCTAAGGAGGAAGTTTATAGCTATACAAGCCTACCTCAAGAAACAAGAAAAATCTCAAATAAAGAATCTAACATTACACCTAAAGGAACTAGAGAAAGAAGAACAAACAAAACCCAAAGTTAGTAGAAGGAAAGAAATCATAAAGATCAGAGCAGAAATAAATGAAATAGAAACGAAGAAAACAATAGCAAAGATCAATAGAATTAAAAGCTGGCTCTTTGAGAAGATAAACAAAATTGATAAACCATTAGCCAGACTCATCAAGAAAAAGAGGGAGAGAACTTAAATCAAAAAAATTAGAAATGAAAAAGGAGAAGTTACAAGAGACACCACAGAAAGACAAAGCATCCTAAGAGACTACTACAAGCAACTCTATGCCAATAAAATGGACAACCTGGAAGAAATGGACAAATTCTTAGAAAGGTATAACCTTTCAAGACTGAACCAGGAAGAAATAGAATATATGAACAGACCAATCACAAGTAATGAAATTGAAACTGTGATTAAAAATCATCCAACAAAGAAAAGTCCAGGACCATTTGGCTTCACAGGTGAATTCTATCAAACATTTAGAAAAGAGCTAACACACACCCTTCTCAGACTCTTCCAAAAAAATTGCAGAGGAAGAAAAACTCCCAAACTCATTCTATGAGGCCACCATCACCCTGATACCAAAACCAGACAAAGATACTACAAAAAAAGAAAATTACAGACCAATATCACTGATGACTATAGATGCAAAAATCCTCAATAAAATACTAGCAAACAGAATGCAGCAGCACATTAAAAGGATCATACACCATGATCAAGTGGGATTCCCCAGGGATGCAAGAATTCTTCAACATATGCAAATCAATCAATGTGATACACCATATTAACAAATTGAAGAATAAAAACCATATGATTGTCTCAATAGATGCAGAAAAAGCGTTTGACAAAATTCAACACCGATTTATGATAAAAAGTCTCCAGAAAGTGGGCATAGAGGGAACCTACCTCAACATAAGAAAGGCCATATATGACAAACCCACAGCAAACATTATTCTCAATGGTGAAAAACTGAAAGCATTTCCTCTAAGATCAGGAAAAAGACAAGGATGTCCACTCTCACCACTATTATTCAACATAGTTTTGGAAATCCTAGCCATGGCAATCAGAGAAGAAAAGGAAATAAAAGGAATACAAACTGGAAAAGAAGAAGTAAAACTGTCACTGTTTGCAGATGACATGATGCTATACATAGAGAATCCTAAAGATGCCACCAGAAAACTACTAGAGCTAATCAATGAATTTTATAAAATTGCATACAAAATTACTGCACAGAAATCTCCTGCATTCCTATACACTAATGATGAACAATCTGAAAGAGAAATTAAGGAAACACTCCCATTTACCACTGCAACAAAAAGAATAAAATACCTAGGAATAAACCTACCTAGGGAGACAAAAGACCTGTATGCAGAAAACTATAAGACACCGATGAAAGAAATTAAATATGATACCAACAGATGGAGAGATATATCATGTTCTTGAATTGGAAGAATCAATACTGTGAAAATGACTCTACTACCCAAAGCAATCTACAGATTCAATGCAATCCCTATCAAACTACCACTGACATTTTTTACAGAACTAGAAAAAAAAATCTTAAAATTTGTATGGAGACACATAAGACCCCAAATAGGAAAAGCAATCTTGAGGGAAAAAAACAGAGCTGGAGGAATCAGATTCCCAGACTTCAGACTATACTACAGAGCTACAGTAATCAAGACATTATGGTACTGGCACAAAAACAGAAATATAGATCAATGGAACAGGATAGAAAGCTCAGAGATAAACCCACGCACCTATGATCAACTAATCTATGACAAAGGAGGCAAGGATATACAATGGAGAAAAGACAATCTCTTCAATACGTGGTGCTGAGAAAATTGGACAGCTACATGTAAAAGAATGAAATTAGAACACTCCCTAACACCATACACAAAAATAAACTCAAAATGGATTAGAAACCTAAATGTAAGACTGGGCACTATAAAACTCTTAGAGGAAAACATAGGAAGAACACTCTTTGACATAAATCACAGCAAGATATTTTTTGATCTACCTACTAGAGTAATGGAAATTAAAACAAAAATAAACAAATGGGACCTAATGAAACTTAAAAGCTTTTGCACAGCAAAGGAAACCATAAACAAGATGAAAAGACAACCCTCAGAATGGGAGAAAATATTTGCAAACGAAGCAACAGACAAAGGATTAATCTCCAAAATATAGAAGCAGCTCATGCAGCCCAATATCAAAAGGACAAACAACCCAATCCAAAAGTGGGCAGAAGACCTAAATAGACATTTCTCCAAAGAAGACATACAGATGGCCAAGAAGCACATGAAAAGCTGCTCAACGTCACTAATTATTAGAGAAATGCAAATCAAAACTACGAGGTATCACCTCACACTAGTTAGAATGGGCATCACCAGAAAATCTACAAACAACAAATCCTGGAGAGGGTGTGGAGAAAAGGAACCCTCTTGCACTTTTGGTGGGAATGTAAATTGATACAGCCACTATGGAGAACAGTATGGAGGTTCCTTAAAAAACTAAAAATAGAATTACTATATGACCCAGCAATCCCACTACTGGCCATATACCCAGAGAAAACCATAATTCAAAAAGACACATGTACCCCAATGTTCATTGCAGCACTATTTACAATAACCAGGTCATGGAAGCAACCTAAATGTCCACTGACAGGCGAATGGATAAAGAAGATGTGGTACATATATACAATGGAATATTACTCAGCCATAAAAAGGAACGAAATTGGGTCATTTGTAGAGACATGGATGCATCTGAGACTGTCATACAGAGTGAAGTAAGTTTAGAAGAGAAAAACCAATATCGTTATTAACGCATATATGTGGAACCTAGAAAATGGTACAGATGATCCAGTTTGCAGAGCAGAAATTGAGACACAGAAGTAGAGAAATGAGCACCCTTAGGAGAGACTTGCCTTATTCTCACTTCTATTTTACTGTGAATAGTAACATTATGGAGATGTCAGTGAGTTTCTACCATAAAATTCGTGATCGTCAGGCTAATGAGCCTGTAGCTGTCTATATACTTATTATGCTTTGGGAAAGAAACAGTTATCTAGTTTTGCATAAAAATATATGCTACTGAAAAGAGCCTCAAAAATAGTTGCTGAGACACAGATTTGACTGGGGCAATGAAAACAAGAATAAGTGATTTCACACTGGAGAGAAAAACATCAAATTTCCAATCAATTAAATCTAGGAAAAGGAAAAACTTTCAGACTACTTAGGCACTGGGTAAGCCAAACATTAGATTATCTGAGTCTTTTTATAGTTCATCCAGATGTTCTAAAACCCAAAAATGTTGGCCAAGAGAGAATTTAAAACCAGTATAAAATTTTAAAAAGTCTTGGAAACAAAACACCTACTAGACTTTATTAAAAGATGCAGAGTGTTGTGAGGATTTAAAGAAGTAATCATTGGACTTCCCTGGCGGTCCAGTGGTTAAGACTCCATGCTTCCACTGCAGGAGGCACAGGTTTGATCCCTGGTCAGGGAACTAAGATCCCACATGCCGCGTGGCACAGCCAAAAAAAATAAAATAAAGAAGTAATCATAAAATTCTGTGAGGTACAAATGGTTAGAAGTCTTTACTGCAATGGCAGCTTTTGGATCATTGAAGGATGCTGGAATGTTATTAGGGCAGTAACAATGCTGGAGATGTACAAAGTAATAGAACAACCAAGGCTTTATTTGGGAACCAGAGACCATTTCATTTGTCTGAACTTCATGGTATATATAATTGTTGGGAGCTACAGAGATCAATAGGAAGCAGAAAGGGGAAACCCTGAATCACCTATCCAAGGCATTATAAGAGAAACTTCCTTTATACAGTGGGTAGTATGCCTAAGTCACAATGGGCAAAGAGCTTTCATCTTGAATACCACCTCCCATGAATCAGTAGAGAAGAACCAGAATGGTTTGCTGAGAAGAATTCTGAGGTCCTGTCTCTGCACAGTGTGAAAAATACTGTGATCAGTTAATGATGTCTGCCGTGGCCACTATCTTTTAGTACAGATTCCCCAGGGGTTTAGCTATGTCAACTCCATGGGCTCTTTTAGTGATTTGAGATTCTAAGATTCTAGATTCGAAGCTTCCATGCACTCTGAAAAGCATGTGTTTTTATTGAAGACATCATTTATTTCTCTGTTTTTTAAAGTTAGTTTCCTTTTTTATTTTGCAAAGCGTATAATTGCCAGGCAGTTGATTTGGTCTTAAGTATCTTAACTCATTGAAATTCTGTTATAGTAATAAGAAGGTGAAAGAGAGGAAAAAACAATTGGAGAAGGCCAACTTCTGTTGAATGCAATGTCGGAAAAACACCTATAGTTTTCTTTTTCTCTGAGCTTGCTGTATGTACTGCATTATCTTCGACAAGTGGTGTAGGAAGAGAAAAAGGAATCACGCTGCCTAGTGGCCACTGCATCTACTCTACTTGCCACTGAAAGAGACCTGTTTCACACAGGCACCAGGACTCAGCTTTTCTAAACAGAAACTACTGGGGGGAAAAAAGCAAATGAAACACTTCCCACACAAAGGATGTGTTGGTTCTGGAAGGTCCTTCTCAGATGCCAATAAAAAGAAGACTATCTTTTAGTTAGCTCAATTCTTCGGGTATCAGAAATGTTAAAAACAATAATAAAGTTTACAGAATCATAGACTGGGTGAGATTGTGTGCATGGACATCCTTTGAACCATTCAAATTCAAAATAGTAAGACATGAGTTTTGGTGCTCACATTTTTCCTCTAGAGGTCTTAAGTTCTTTCAGAATGGGAATTCAATCTTTAGTGTTTACCTACAGAAAATCAAAATAATAACCGAATATCAAGGCATGTCAGCTTGTCCCCTCTTTCCCCATCTCCTCCACCACTCACTTTCAGCTTCAGAAAGCAGAACGATGGACAATACAAAACACTCTTGGGAAAACCCACTGGGTGTCACACATGAAAAGAATCTATGTAAGTCCAGTTACCTGGATGCAGGAATCATGAAAGCTCACCTCCTCAGGGCTCAACTAAGCACTGTGGGGAGCAGATTTAACTGTCAGCTTAGAATACCACTTCACTAAAATGGGAAAAGCTTGATGGAGGTGGGTGTCCGCCCATGACTCGGTGGGGGCAGGGAGGTCTGCTCATTGACTCAATATTCATGCTTATTTAAAACATGTCCTTCAGTGTGCTTGATGCTGTGTTGCAAAGGTGAGACGTGAGGTATCCTGAGATCAGGGAGCTCCCAGTGCACTGGAGGAAGTAGAAACACACACCTGAAATAGTCCAGTGCAATGCAAGAATCGTCACCACTGTGCCTGGGCACTCCTGGGTGGTCTTTTGGGGCAGAAAAGGCCAGAGCTGTGGAAGATATTTCAGAAGTGAATATTCAATCCCTGACCTCAAAATCAGGTCAGGGGGTCTTCTTTAATACTGCCATACAAACACACTCAACATCCAAAATTTAGGCATCAGAATTTCATCTAAATGATGGAATATATTGCACTTTTTAAACATTTTAAGTTTCATACATGTATTTACACACGTATATATATGTTGCGTATATACATATATGCATGTGTGAACAGATACATATATCTCTACACACATATATTTTTAATGGACAGGGAAAATAACCAAGAATATAAAATAAGAAATATTATAACAGGATAAAAACTGTGTGTGTGTGTGTGTGTGTATATATATATATGTATGTATATATATATGTATGTATGTATATATATATGTATGTGTATATATATATAAATGTATGTGTATATATATATAATAAAAATACTGTTTTGGATCAGTCTCAGCCTGTTGATAGTGATGCTACTGACTAGAAACGCCTGGGGACATTAAACTGGGCCTGTACTACTTGTGGCGAGCCCCACAGACATTTCCTTTTTGGAGCCAATATTTTGGTTGGACTGACCCTTGTGGTTCTTACTGTAATTGCAAGACACCCTCAGCAATAACTATAAGGGAATTTTGAAAACTCAAGACTTATTACTCACATGTCCTGGAAGGTATATGGTACACCTGAGACCACACAGAGAGGTCACAGGTAGACAGAGAGAGAGAAAGAGAAAGGACCTGGAGTTCTGCCTTTATTGGGGTCAAGGGTGGGCTGCCTAGTGTTTCATGTGTTCACTCTTTACTGGTGAATTTAAAACATAAGATCCAATGGAAGCAATCTAAGTGTGTATCGACAGATGAATGAATAAAGATGTGGTTCATATATACAATGGAATATTACTCCCCATAAAAAAGAATGAAATAATGCCATTTGCAGCAACACGGAAGGACTTAGGGATTACCATACTAAGTGAACTAAGCCAGAGAAAGACAAATACTGTTTGATTTCACTTATATGTGGAATCTCAAAAATAAAACAAATGAACACACATAACAAAACAGAAACTGGGTCACAGATACAGAGAATAAAGAGGTGGTTGCCAGTGGGAAGGGGTATAAGTTAAATAAGTGAGGGAAATTAAGAGGTACAGACTTCCAGTTACAAAATAAATGAATCACAGGGATGAAATGTGCAGCGTGGAGAATACAGTCAATAATTATGTAATATTTTTGTATAGTGAAAAAGATAGTCAAAAGGTACAACCTTCCAGTTACAAGACAAGTAAGTACTAGGCATACAATGTACAATATGATTAATATAACTAACACTGCTGTATGTTATACATAAAGTTGTTAAAAGAGTGAACCCTAAGACTTCTCATCACAAGAAAAAAATATACTTTCTTTTTCTTTTATTTTACATCTATATGAGATGATGGATGTCCAATAAACTTATTGTGATAATCATTTCATGACATATAGAAGTCAAATCATTATGCTGTAGACCTTAAATTTATGCAGTGGTGTATGTCAATTATATCTCAATAAAACTGCGGGAAAAAGAATATTTAGAACAGGATGATAAAGAACACATTACATTTAAAGAGTTGTGAGATGTAACTACAATAATAGAGATAAATATATCTTAAATGAGCAAGTCCAAAGAACAGTGCAATTGAAGTAAGCCTTCAACAAACTGCTAGTAAAAAAGAAAGACATACTTTTTAAAAAGATGATAACATATGACAAAAACAGGAAAGAAGAAAACAATAAAGGTACTCAATAAAACAAAAACTACAACCGAAAAACTAAATCAAGAAAAAATAAAGAGATAAAGCATAAAAATCCCCAGAAGACCCTGTGAATCAAGAGTCACAACTCACTTGTGGAAGAAGAGACTACAGAACAACCCTACTCTCCCTCCAGAATCCTGTATTTTTGAACTTGGTTATTATTTCTGAGATAGGCTGGGACCTGGGACCTGAGATCCTTTACCAGAGTGCCTGCACCTGAACAAACATCTCCTCCATCCCCTAGAGCAGCAGAATACAAAGAAACTATAAGGAACCAAAAATAACTGCGTGCATGAGCAGATGGGGCAAATTATGAACAGCAAGGTACAAAAAGGCCATAAGCCAACTGCCACCTTTGAGATGCAAAAGCAGGGTACTGCATTATAATCCCCGCACACAGCACCACCAAGGGGGTGGACAGAACACCTAAGCCACCCCTGCAGGTCAACCCACCGATCGCCCCTACCCTTACCCCATTTAAGGAACCAGCTCCCAGGGAGCAAACGAGGGCACCTGTTTCTTGTTTTCTCGCCCTCGTGCTACAGCATAAGTGCCTGAATTCCTCCTCTGGCCTCATCAATTTCTATTAATTAAAGGATCCAAGAACCTAAGTCGGTAACATTTCTATCAATGACACAAGGAAAGGTGAAGAATTTCTGTCTATGTCCCTGCAGTTAATAAAAATAATAAGTTCAATACCACCCTTCAAAATCAAACAAACCATAAGATCCAGAATTAAAGCACAGGAAGGAAAAAGCAAGTGGTCAGTCAAAAGGTCAGTTATCTAGGGCAACCGGAGCTTTCTAAAAAAAGGGGGGACTTCATGGGTGGAAGGGGTCTGGCTCTTTATCTAGCTGTATAGCTGGCAATGTGTTTGCTGGAGATGTATGTCTTTGAAGTGGATGCCTTAGCAATCAAAAGCTTAACGTCAGGCACGTTACTGTAAGGCCAACTGGCCCGAGGCAGGGGAACGCAATCAGCCCCACAGGTTGCATCAGACCGAAACTTTCCGGACCACCCAGTTCCAGAAACTGACCTGGAGACTTTCCGGACCACCCAGTTCCAGGAACTGACCTGGGGACTTTCCACCCGGCCCAGGCTTCCCGCCTTTCGAGGGGCGGGACTAACGGTCCCAAGACTGATGCGACCGGCACCAGATACTGCCACGATACTCGAAAAGACCACCAAATAAGGAATAACCTGCACCCTGCCGGATTCACCACACCCCTTTCCCTTCTTCCCCTATAAATTCTGCCCAAACCCTCGCCCGGGCGCGACTTCTCTGGCCCCTTTCTCTCGGACCAGTGAACCTCGCCCGGGAGCGCTCCCAAATAAAGTTTAAGCTCTCCTCCGTTTTTGGTGCCGTTCCTTACAGTTACAATCAAAAAAAGCAAATAAGAGGGCTTCCCTGGTGGCGCAGTGGTTGAGAGTCCACCTGCCGATGCAGGGGACACGGGTTCGTGCCCCGGTCTGGGAAGATCCCACATGCCGCGGAGCGGCTGGGCCCGTGAGCCATGGCCGCTGAGCCTGTGTGTCCGGAGCCTGTGCTCCGCCACGGGAGAAGCCACAGCAGAGAGAGGCCCGCGTACCACCAAAAAAAAAAAAAAGCAAATAAGATCTCCGATAAATTTCTAGCACGACACATAACCCAGCTGGATGTTTTCCTTCCCCAAATTTCTGGATATAGCTGACTCACCCCTGTCAGTCCACCACAGACTGTGTAAGTCCAAAACGCCTGCCCCGAGATTTCTGCAGCTTCACGTGCGTTTCTGTGCTCATGGCCTCCTGAGTTCCCGCTTCCCAGACTCCATGTTTATGCTGCTTGTTTTGATCTAGACCTGAAATTAACACCTCCGCACTACACCCCCAAAATACCCATTCACACAATGCAACAAATGTTCTTTAAATTTGTTGCAAAAGAAAAAAGCCAGGTCATCCAGCCTCCTCCCACCTCTGAATCCCCTTTGTCAGAGGACACCCATTCCCCACACCCCATCTCTCTACTTCTTGCAAGATGTTCTCCAGAAAACGTACCAGTTTATTTTTCTCAAAAAAGAAAAGAACCAGAAAATGTACCAGTTTATTTTCTCAAAAAAAGAAAAGAGAAAGAAAAAAGAATTTCACCCCAAAGATGAATGCCGATGCTAGCTGTTACTTAATTTAAAAAAGGAAGAAAAATGAAAATTCAACTCATTACTAAAATGCTAACAGAGGAATTCTGTAGTTCATGGATTGTGGCCAATTTTTTTTTTTTTTTTTTTTTTGGTCTTTGGTCTTCTGTATTTTCCAAATTTTCCGTATATTCATTTTGAAATAAAAAACACAAAAGAAAAATGGTGTTGTTGTTTAAAGTACTCACTTGTAAAGAGGGTGTGAAGGCCACCATGGGCGAGGAAGGTGGAAGCCGGCACAGGCCGGCTGCTGAGGGGCTGGTGAGTCGGCCAAGCACGCCCCCTCGTGGGGGAGCCCGTCGGCGCTCTCCACTTTCCAGGGCCTGTGAAAGATGCCCTTGCAAAGGTCACCCAATCTCCAGCTTCCACAGCCAATGAATGACCTTTTCTCAGCCTTATCCTTCTGGGCTTGCCCCTACTGACAGGAAAGGGGAGGCCGTCGCATTCTGGGTGTACAGGAAGCCAGGAGGGAGCGCCTGGCGTCCAGGAGGGTGCAGGGCGGAGAGCCGCAATGCAGAGCCGTTTTCCTCATAGGCTGTGGTCACCTCGTGCATTGCTCTACCTTAGTTGTAAGGGCGCAGCTGCAGGCAGCCCAGCATCACAACAGCTGAAGAGCTCCAACAGAGCAGTTTGCCTATTTGGGGCTACGTATTAAGAGGCCTTGTTTCGGACTTCCCCGGTGGCGCAGTGGTTGGGAGTCCGCCTGCTGATGCAAGGGACATGGGTTCGTGCCCCGGTCCGGGAAGATCCCACATGCCGCGGAGTGGCTGGGCCCGTGAACCATAGCCGCTGAGCCTGCGCGTCCGGAGCCTGTGCTCCGCAACGGGAGAGGCCACAGCAGTGAGAGGCCCGCCTACCGCAAAGAAAAAAAAAAAAAAGGCCTTGTTTCATTTTGTGTTTCCTAAACTTTAATTTGCAGCCTTAAGCGTTTTCAGGATTCTTTGGCACAGGCTTGCCGCTGTTTGCTAAAGTCAGCGGCACCCCTCAGGCCTCCCCACTGTCTCGCTCAGCAGCCCAGGGCAGGGAAGGGGGGGTGAGCCTCGAATTAGTTGGGAAGGAGGGTGTACACTCCAGCGGGGCCGGGAGAGAGATTTCTCTGGTGAGTCCTGCTTTGGGGAAGTATCCCGCACCCCGTCCCACATACACCCCAGCACTGCCCTGCAGGTGAATTCCCTCTGGGGCTGCTCTAGGCTTCCCGGGTATCTGCTCTTCTCCCCTTAGCTCTCTCCTCCCTTTGTCACAGCCTCAAAGATGCTCTCTGTGATTTTGCAGTTTGCACCCAACCTCTGCTCCAACTGGGAAGGGGTGGGGTTTACCCATTGTTCCCTCAACACCCCCTGAACTTTGGCCTCTGGGCTTTGGCTCCCCAGAGGTCCTGCCACTCAGAACACCTCCTGCGCTCCCAGGTCTGTGGAACTCCAGCTGAGACAGGCTGGGACCTGGGACCCAGGACCCTTTGCTGCAGTGCTTGCACCTGGACAAATGTCTCCTTCAGCAACAGAACACAAAGAAACTATAAGGGACTAAAAATACCTGCATGCATGCACAGTTGGGGCAAATTATGGACAATAAGATACAAAAAGACCAAAATTCCAACTTCCACTTCTGGAGGGCCCGGAGCAAAAGCAGGGTACTGTGCATATGCCCCCTGCACTCACCACCACCACCAAAGGGGTGGGCAGGCCACCTCAGCCCTCCCTCCGGCCAGACCCCTGGACACACCTCTGCCCTCACCCCGTGTAAGGCAAAAGCCCTCGCCTCTGTCAGGGAACAAGCAAGGAAACGGTTCCTTGTTTTCGCTCCCCCCTGCTGCAGCAGGGGCCCCACTAAAGCCTTGCCTGAACTTCCTGTCTGGCCTCTCATCAATTTCTATTGTTTAAGGAAGGCCAAGAACCCTGGTCAGTAACAAAGCCACAGATCTTTAATAAAGGTTGCCTCCACAGCTCCTAGGCCAGTCACTAGGGGATATCTTGATGACACTTTCAAGGCCATCTTACAGCACATCTGCCTGATGTCACCTTTTCTCAGATCCCCCCACCCCAGAAACCTCTTACTGCCTAAATCTCTTTCCTCTAGTAAATCCCTCCAGGAATTTCTTCCATCCTCAGGAGTCTGGCAGTTCTTCCTGTTGAAACAATAATAGCACTAGGGCTTCCCTGGGGGCGCAGTGGTTGAGAGTCCACCTGCCGATGCAGGGGACACGGGTTCATGCCCCGGTCTGGGAGGATCTCACATGCTGCAGAGCGGCTGGGCCTGTGAGCCATGGCCGCTGAGCCTGCACGTCCGGAGCCTGTGCTCTGCAACGTGAGAGGCCACAACAGTGAGAGGCCCGCGTACAGCAAAAAAAATAATAATAAAAAAAATAATAATAGCACTATTTTTGAGAGATTATTATGTGCTAGTAGCTGTGCTAATTGACTGCTTTTCATAAATTAGCTCTAGTAATCCTCACAGCAACACAGGAGCAGATACAGGCAGATGAAGTGCTCATGCCTCTGTCCCACACCTCAGGGGACCTGAGCTTTCCTGAAGGGACTTCCTCACAATTTTCTAGGTTGCCCACCAGCACCTGGGACCTGACAGGATGCCAGTTCCTTTACATAAGCGTAGTGTCGACTGGGTGACAAGGAGTTCTGAGACCCGCACCTACGGGGTCAACCCAGGGCTACTGGGAGTTCAGAGCCCAAGCTCTTAGCCATTACATGACACCGTCCTGTTGCTTTCTTCTCTCTTCCTTTTCTAATTTCAGTGTGTGTTCTCTCTCCCTAAACACTCTTAAGGGTGGCGGCGGTATGTGGAGCCCTGCAGATTTCCCCACTCTGCCTAGCACACGGTGCCTTGCCCATGGTAGCTCAGTAACCACAGCACTCGGTTGAAAAGCAGAACACTTCCCCATAATTAAAGGTGACCCAGTGGGAGTCCCTGATCCCCAGGATTCCCAGCTGCTCTTCCAGGAGAAGCTGCTGGGTGAGTGGAGGCCTGAGTGGAGATGCTGAGATGCTCGCAGATACTGGACACCTCCTGACTGACAGGCCTGAGACGGCTGAGAGAGACTGAGGGGAGAGAGGAGAGCCACAGAGACATTTTCTGGAAGCTCCTTGGAGAAGTACCTTCAACTCAGAGAACCAGGAAGACCCCTGAAGCGTTACACGTGCTCATCACTGAGCTGGCCCAGGGAGCAGAGAAGGAAGGGGCAGGACCAAAGCTACCCTCTCACTGCAGGTGTAGCTTTTGGCCATACGACTGCAAGTTTATGATGGGAACAGAAGAAAGGATATGATGCCCTTAATGTGTTCTAACCCTGAAGATTTATTTCATAATTCAAGTTTACTATCCACATCTATACAAAATAAATTATCTTTATTGATCAATTTCACTAAATTGCAAGTTTTATAAGTTCTTTTCATTAGCTTTTAAAAGTGAGCTTATTGTTTTTCAATGAGCTCCAGCACTGACAACTTTCAGCAGATGTGACTGGCATTATACCCCTATTGTCACCAGTGACTCCCAGGTCATTCCAGCCTGGAGTCAAAACCGGCATCTCCATGAGAGAAACAGAAGAGAGAAGTAAAACCCTGTTTCTCTGGCTCCATTTCCACCCACAAGAGCAGAATCCAGCCCTGCCCTAGTCTACCCCCCACTCCCAAATATGTCTGGGAGCTCCATGGAATCTCCATGGGGCTTCTCCTCCCTGCTTCCAGTGCCATGGTGACACTCCTGCCACTGCTCTCTCCAAAGCCCAAGCTGAGCCTGGTGTCCTTGGCCAGGCCACCTGCTCCCCAAGACAAAGGTTTGCTGACTCCCTGCATGTACCCGCATCACCACGTATGGAAACCAAAGTCTCCCCTCGCTTACACACTGAACCGCGTTCCCCAGACCAAATTCGTGTTCTCCCATTCTCTCTTCCCTTACCTTACATTCCTTCTCAGGAGACTCCTAGTCATTTCCGCAAATGGCCCCTAGAAGGGCACCACCCCATACAGTGACACGCCAGTAACAACTGCCTCCATGCAAAGCCTTCTTCACCTGCTCCTGTGTGTAAAAGTAGAGGGACAAGTAGAGAGGCAGGGTCTGGACATAGGCTCTTGGGGTGGGAGCAGGGCAATGCCAAGAGTGGGACCTCCCTCAATCTTCTCCTTCCAGGTATCTCATCGTTCCAGCCTCCTGACCTTCACAAGAGGAGGGAAAATCTATTTGTACAGGATCAGATCAGGTAGGTATAGTCACGCCTGTTGATTTGGGGCCATTGACACAACTCTCTGAATGAGACAGAATCAAAGGCACCAAAAGACCTAATAATTACTTCCTATCATAAAAGTAGAAGAAAAGACAGAGAGTAGCTGGAGAGAAATATGGATAAATGAAGCTCAAAACCAACAGGGGCTGGACTCTGAATCAATGGAAAATGTGGTGAAGCTGCCTGAGAATGTCTGTCTTAGTCCCGTCAGGTTGCTATAACAAAATACCATAGATGGGGCGGCTTACAAACAACACTTTATTTCTCACAGTTCTAGAGGCTGGGAAGTCCCATGATCTGGACACCGGCAGATGTGGTGTCTGGTGAGGGCCTGCTTCCTGGTTCATAGACAACCACATTTTCACTGTGTCCTCACAGTGTGTTCCTTGCCTCTGCCAGCTTCTGGTGGCTGCTGGCATCCCCTGTCTTGTGGCTGCATCACCCCAATCTCTGCCTTTGTCTTCACGTGGCCCTATTCCCTATGTGCCTCTGAGTCTTTTCCTTCCGTCATGTATAAGAACACTGTCATTGGATTTAGGGCCCATCCTAAATCTAGGATGTTCTCATTTCAAGATTCTTAGTTTAAATACATCTGGAAAGACCCTATTTCCAAATTAGGTCACATTCACAAACACCAGAGATTAGGACCTCGATATATCTTTTAGGGGCCACAATTTAACCTACTACAGATTATATTCTCACCTGGCTAATTTTCCACTTTGTGTCTGAAACAACCCAGTGAAGATTACACAAAAGGCACCTAAATCCCAGAGAGGGACTTTTCTGTCAGTTCAGTGGTTGAGGCTCCGTGCTTCCGTTGCAGGGGGCAGGGTTTGATCCCTGGTTGGGGAACTAAGATCGTGCACGCTGCACACTGTGGCCAAAAAAACCGCTTTGGTAGATACGTGCTTCTTTAGTAATGCATTAAATAACAAGATGGATCTCATGGCAGGCACAATAATTACCATAATTTCAAACTAGCAAGAAGCATAAGTGATATTCTGAAAAACCTGCAACAACTGTGACACAATATGATTAAACCTATGATTTCTATTGCTGACAAAGTCACAGGTTCTGCTCACACTACTGGGGTCTGTGGCCACATTCATAACCATAGGAAATGCTACATTTCGGTCAGAGGTTAATGAAAATGAACACACAGTTTTCTTTTTTATCCAGGTTTACAGAGCACCTGAATTTTCTCCATGGATCTCTTGCCTGTGGACCCCCTGACCTAGATACACACCGTGAGTGCCAAGCTTTCCCTTTCTATTGGGTGATGCTTTTTTAAATAATCTGTTCTTCTCTTAGCAACATCAAGAGTACTGGAGAATCACTGGCAGTCAGATCATTTTCTTGTCCCCTGGAAAGCAAAGCCATGTGCCAGAGGCACTGGGTGGGAGACGTCCCCTCTTACACAAAGGAGGAGGGATGGCCACCCCGCCACACCATATGTGCTCAGCCATCCTATCCCACAGTGTGTCCTGGAAGATGCTAGTCCAATGAAATGCTCCATGCCATGGTCCAGTGAGTTTAGGAAATGCGGCATCAGCTCTCTCCCTTTGAGAAATTCACAATGCGTAGGAGCAGAGCAAAGGCTCCGCAAGGTACTACAAAGTGGTTTACCTAACCCCAGCGTGACCTGACCACAGAGCCACCCTCCCCCCTTTATTCCATGGCTGAACTAGCAGCTTCACAGAACACAGAACTCACCCTGGGAAACACCAATTTGTGTAGTATTAAAAGTACCACAAAACAACTACCCAACCAACCAAAATAAACTGGCTTCAAATTAAACCCACGGGTTTTTCCTAGAACAAATCCCGAACTCGCTCCAGGAGGAAAAGAGAAACTGTGTGCCTGGGTAGTTTTTGTCATGTGCAGCAGTGCACACAGTTTAATGAAAACTATACTTCTTCCTGTGTGCCATGAAGGAGTTCTGGGGTCAGCTTCTCCCTAGTGAGTAAATACCCCTTTCATAATCCCCACTCAACGACGGGAATCACAGTGCTTTTCAGTACAACTTTAGTGATCTGATTTTTTAATTAGTACTCTTGTTTCAAGTCACAGAATCCACCATAAGTGGTCTTAAACATCAAAGCATCAGAAGGTAAAATGGCACAAAACCCAAAGATAGGAATGCAATCAACCCTATCTATCTGTCTATCTATCTGTCTCTAGCTCCTTCTCTCTCTCTCCTCTTTTTCTGGGTCTCTTTGTTCTTCACTTTCTCACTCCAGTATGCTTTTGCTTAAATACAAATGCTCACGCTCTCTCTCTTTCCTTCACTGAATGGCTGCCCATGTCCCGTTCCCCCACCTCCCAGTACTGACTGACTTCCTCTCATTTTCCAGCCCCTATGGCAGAAAAACACGGCTACCATGAGCTCCTGAGTTTAAAGTCACAAGTATAATCATGACAAGAGAGACGGAAGTCAGCCTGGTCCAGCTTGGGTCACGTGCCCCCCTGGCCTGCCAGGAACCACCCTTCCAATATTTTGAAGAGTAGCTCTACCATATGACCCAGCAATCCCATTACTGGGCATATACCCTGAGAAAACCATAATTCAAAAACAGTCATGTACCAAAATGTTCATTGCAGCTCTATTTACAATAGCCAGGACATGGAAGCAACCTAAGTGTCCATCAACGGATGAATGGATAAAGAAGATGTGGCACATATATACAATGGAATATTACTCAGCCATAAAAAGAAACGAAATTGAGCTATTTGTAATGAGGTGGATAGACCTAGAGTCTGTCATACAGAGTGAAGTAAGTCAGAAAGAGAAAGACAAATACCGTATGCTAACACATATATATGGAATTAAAAAAAATGTCATGAAGAACCTAGGGGTAAGACAGGAATAAAGACACAGCCCTACTAGAGAATGGACTTGAGGATATGCGGAGGGGGAAGGGTAAGCTGTGACAAAGCAAGAGAGAGGCATGGACATATATACACTACCAGACGTAAAATAGATAGCTAGTGGGAAGCAGCCGCATAGCACAGGGAGATCAGCTCGGTACTTTGTGACCGCCTGGAGGGGTGGGATAGGGAGGGCGGGAGGGAGGGACATGCAAGAGGGGGGAGATATGGGAACATATGTATATATATATAACTGATTCATTTTGTTGTAAAGCAGAAACTAACACACCATTGTAAAGCAATTATAGTCCAATAAAGATGTTAAAAAAAAAAAAGAGTAGCTGAGGAAGGGGAACCCTTTCCACAAATGGGGGTGGGAGGCGGGTAGAGGGGACAGGATGAAATATAGACGACCTGTGTCTATTGCATCTGGGAAATTGCTTAAACACAACAAAGATTCAGTTGGCTGATCACACATGTGTTATTCATTTCATGACTGTTACCAACCTAAATGTGACTTCGGGCTAGAATGTAATAGGAAATCAGTATACAGGGTAAAATGTGTTCATTCCCTCTTCTCAACTAAACACGGGGACAAAGGCCTCTTGGAAACAATTAAAATCAGCAGGATAGAAGGTGAGAAAGAATTACTCAAATGCAATGAATAATCATTAATAATTAAAAATCATCCCACCCACACACTGGGATTCTACCTTTATTGTTAATAAGCTAAAGAATGAAGGGCTGAATATTTTTCTGTGTTTATTTTTAAAATTTCTTTCCAAGCATTCTATAACTATTCCTCAAATTAGCCTTCGGTGTGAGCTTGAGTCTAGAGGGGAGATTCTTATTCTCTCATGACCTTTCACAACAAGATCCCAATACACCCCCAGGTTCACCTATATTCCAGCCATTGATGGGATATACTTCTGCTAAACATTACTGTTTATCTGAAATTCAAATTTAACTGGCTGCGCTCTATTTTTTGTTTTCTGGCCCCACCACTTGGCTTGCAGGGCAGAATCTTAGTTCCCCGACCAGGGATAGAACCCATGCCCCCTGTAGTGGAAGCACAGACTCCTAACCACTGGACCACCAGGGAATTCCCCATGCTCTATTTTTGTTTACTAAATCTGGCAACCCTACCCGGCTCACACTTTGTGCTTTCAAACCTCCATGTCCTTGTCATAGGACTCTTCCCCTTAGGATACACTCCACCAGTCCCCTCCCCTTAGCAAATTCAGTCTTCAAGAAGCACCTCAAATGCCCTTTTCTCTGTAAAACCTTCCCTAGTTTCCTCAGGTAGTTTAGATCATCCTGCGATATTTTCTCAACTATCTATTAAAGACTTGCAACAGTGAATCGACTACCTGTCTTCCCTGCTGACCGTGAGCTCTTCAAGGGCACTACTGGGTCTGGGTATCTTTGTATCTTCATGCTTAGTATGTAGGAGATACTTAATAAATGTTTTTGATGGAATGAATTAATGAATTTTTGGTAAATGAACTACTGCTTTTCCCTATGAACAGCCATCCAGCTCCTACTTCCCCTCACCACATTGATCCATCTCCTTAAAACAACAGTTTTCAAACCTTGGGCCATTCCTGAGTAGGAAGAAAAATCAATTTAGTGAGTAAAAGCCAGCATGAAATAGAACAGAGAGAAGCAGCATAGAGGTGGAGAGTAGTCGAAGGGAATGGGAAACAGAGGGCAGCTCATGTAGTGAGGCTGAGTCGTGTTCTGTTGAACTTAAGTTTCAGGCGTGTGTGTGTGTGTGCGTGTGTGCATGTGTGTGTGTACTAGATTTGGGTGGGAAATGTATTTCTTACCGTAACATGGTCAGAAGAGTATGAAAGCCACTTCCGTGTTAGGGACATCAGGATGAGCTGTGAGCGCTGGTTAATATTCCTTATGAGTTCTCAGCACTCCTTCCAAACATCTTCAATGGCTCCCCATTTCCTACATTCAAGGCCTCCTATAATCTGGCCCCAACCTATTGCTTAGCCCTCTCTTACCGCCGCTAACTGCACAAACCACCCACCCCCGACACAGGGCCTATTGTTTGCCCATCCCACCCCCCAAATGAACAAGATAAACTCTGTGCTTCATTAATTTTGTTCACCTTCTCCCACAGTGAGCCCTCCACTCCTGCGTTCCTGATGGCTTGTTGAGCAGCACCCCGCTGGCCTACCAGGCCTGTGCTTGCCCAGCTTCCTGACTAAAGAAAGAGCCCGGAGTCAGCAACAGAGATTTAATGAATGGGGGAGCTTACACGTCTGAAGCAAGGTGCTGGAGAGACACTCCACCACGGCAGGACATGGCGCCAGTCTTCACTCCTGGGGCGGCAGGGGGAAGATGATCAGTTATAGGGGAATTGACAACAGGTGGGCTCATTAGTTACCAGGGAAACCAGCAGAAGGGCACGCCCCTCCCTGCCCTTTTGATAAGAACAATCACCAGCTGGGGCCTGGGGCATGTAGGAAGGTCAGTCAGGTGAGTAAGGTACTGGAGAAGCAGGCACTGGTCCAGCAGGGGATGAACTGAGAGCAAGAGAACAGCCATCTTGAGTGGCCTGACCATACCTGGCTTCACTCCTAGGCTTTTTTTTTTTTCATAGAATGAACCCAGCTTCCTGACATCCAGTTCAAAGCAAACTCCTGCTTCCTTAAGCCCTCCACAAAATCGCCTAAAAGAAACCAAACCCTATAATAGGCACCTCCTAATACCCTCTTACTGAGAAGCCCCTCAGTTCCTTAGGATGTGCTTTCTCCCTTGCTGCAGTGAGGCATAAGCCCAAATGGTACAACCAGTGATGTGTTCCTGGTGGTCTTGGCAAGTAGGCACTGACCCTTGGCTCACGGCAAGTACATACATAATGTTTGCCGTAAAGTTGTATTAGGATTTGTGTACCCCCAGATGAGTCCTTGTGTTTCACATGGTGAAAACTATCCGGATTGTGTGGCAAATGTTGTTTGGAAAGCACAGGATAAGAAGCTGGTTATGTGCGCAGTCTATGTTACCTGTGTCAGACCTGCACGAAAAGTGTCAGGCCAGCTGCAACCTAAAAGTTCTTTTAATTGGCTGTGGCTCGTTCTCAGTCACACAAATAACAAATCCCTCAAACTGCCAGTCCCACTACTCCATGACTGACGTCAATAAGCCATAGAAAACTGAAACAACCAAGTGCATTTTGGGGTTTGGGTTGTTTTTTTTTTTTAAACTACCTCAGAGCCTTTTGGAGAAAGATGCACGGTGTAAATATAACACAAGTGCTTTATATTTGTGTTTCACTTCATAGATTTCAAAGGTCGCTAACATCAATTACTTTCTGGTGACGTTCAATCCCACCAGTCAAGACTATAAGTGGCTTATTTAACATTTGTGCTCATTGTAAAAAGAATGCATATAAATCCAGGAAATGAATGTTTTCTTTCTCCAGAAACTACGTGTTTTTCATAAATGCTGAAAATCAATTTATAAGCTGAAAATCAACATATAATCAAATTACATGTAATCTGTTCAGTCTACTTATCTAAATTCTAAGTTCCTTTCATCATCTCCCCTCCTCTCAATAGTCTAGTGCATAGCAGAGGTCTACAAAGTGAATTGATACACATTTTAAAATCAAGTACTTAGTGTCTACTACATACATCTCCTTATTTGATCTTCAGGCCTAGCAAGCAAGACACATATGAGATACAAACTAAAATTAAGCAACATTTCTACAGTGGACTGGACTGTATCCCACCCCACCCCAGCCCCAATTCATATGTTGAAGTCCCAACCCCCCAATCTGACTGTATTTGGAGATAAGGCCTTTAAGGAGGTAATTAGGGTTGTATGAGGTCATAAGTATGAGGCCCTAATCCTATAGCACTGGTGTCTTTATAAGAAGAGGAAGAGACACCAGAGTTATCTTTCTTTGTGTGCACACGCAGAAGAAAGCCATGTGACGACACAGTCTGCAAGCCCGGGAGAAAGGCTTCACTCATCAATCCTGATGGTACCCTAGTCTAGCCTCCAGAACTGTGAAAAAATAAATTTCTCTTGTTTAAGCCACCCAGTCACTGGTATTCTGTTTAGCAGCCCAAGTCAAAAAGATAATAAATGGTAAGGAAGGGATTTAAAAGCAGATCTCTGGACACCAAGTCTAGTATTCTAATACACCATGCAAAAGTATTTACTAAATGCCATTTCTGACCTGACTTTAGACAAAGCTCTGCACTTTCCAGGAACTCAGAGAGGTAAAATGAAACCTTTGTACACATATACACTGATGTGCTGTTGTTTCATCATAAGTTTTCTCATTGGAAGTGACTGAGACTGGCGCTGTAGCTCAGCCTGCTGGAATTCAAGCTTGCCCAGCATCAGAAAGTACCCTCACTTACTCTTACTTTCATCTTAACCTGACCTGGTGGCAGCAGCCCTGAGGCCAGAGGCTGTACCATGGACAGGCTGGGATCCAAGTTTTGTCCAGTGTCAGGATCTACCCAAGACTTTCTTCTGCTTTTCTTTTTACCCATCGCTAGGGGCCCTGAGGCTAGAGGATGTAACACAGAATGGCCAGAATTCAATTTTGTCCCAGTGTCAGGATGTACCACACACTTTTTTCTTTCAGTTGAACTTCACCCAGTGGCAGTGGTCCTTAGGCTGAAGCAGAAGCTCAGTCCTGCCAAAATCCAAGCTTGGTCACTGGGTCCACCACTCCTCTCGATTACTTTTATATTAGCTCTTTATAAATAACAATAACCAAAGAACTGTATATTCTGCCTTTTTCTTGTTACTTTGCATTTCCTTATGCATCCAATGAGCTAACTCCTGAGGAGTTGGATTCATCATTTCTATATTCCACGTGTGACTTTTTCTACTTCCAGTAACTGATTACAGCACAGCCACCATTCCATACCATGGGTGACCCTGTGGCCAAGCAGGAATCAAAGGTTTGTCAAGCCCTGCTCTCTCATCCTTTCTCTTCCCAAACCACATATTTCAGTGAGTCATGGTCATTCCCCTGAATCCCACTTCTAACACCAACTACTTGCAGTTAGCCCAAAGGTGAGGTTTGAGGGTATAGTCCTTCAGAATGTCAAGTCTCCCAAAACTTCTGATACTAACTGCCAGGATAGAGTCCAACTGTAAAGTTAAAAGGCACAGTCTCCACGGCTGTCCTCACTTATGACACAAACTGTAAATGCAGCGGGTTCCCAAAACCACCCTCAGGCTTGATCATACACTAAAAGGACTCACAGAGTTAACTAAAAGCTTATACTCATGGTTACAGTTTATTACAGAGAAACGATACAGATTTAAAAAAGTTAGCCAAGTGAAGAGACACGTAGGGAAGAGTCTGGGAGGTTTCCAAATATAACGCTTCTTTACCCTCAGGACAGATTACCCTCCCATCACTGATATGTGACAATAAGCATGGAGCATGGCCAACCAGGGAAGCTCACCCAATCTTCAGTGTCTACAGTTTTTATAGATACTTCCTATGAAGGCATAATTAATTGATTGATTGGCCCCATGTCCTTGAACTCAGCATTCAGCTGTCTCCCTTACCCCAGAAGTAGGGCTGATATCAAGGGGCCCAAGGGGCCCCACCAGGAGTCACCTCATTAGCATAAGCGTGACACTAAATTAAAAAGACATTCCTATCACTCAGAAAATTCCAAGGGTTTAGAGGTTACCTCCCAGGAGCCAGGGACAAAGGCCAGACCTCTCTTTGGGAAAGGCCAAGTTCTTCACTACAGTCTTTTCATCTGTTTCTGTCTTACAGATATGGCTAACAAAGGCAGTTAACAATGAAAAATAAAATTGGTAGCTACATTGTGTATTAGCTGCCAGGCACTGTACACTCATTTTTGTCTAATTCTCAAAATAACCCTGAAAAGTTGGTGTTATTGGTCCCATATCACCGATGAGAAAATTGAGGCTCAGCAAAGTTGCCCCAAGTTTTAGAAAGGGAAAACAACAGATCTGACCCTCTTGACAGAGCATAACCCTTGGGCTATTACATCCATCTTGCCCACACATTCACTCATTCCTTCTACAAACATTTATTTTATGTCTACTATGTACCAGGAACTCTTCTAGGTGCTGGAGATACAGTAAAGAACAAAACAGACAAAAATCACTGCTCACATGGAATAGATAGTCTAATAGGAGAGGGACAGAAAAATAGCCAATAAGTAAGCAAAATATGTAGCATTTGAATGGTAATGTTGCTATGGGAAAAAATAATAGAGCAACAGGTACATCTTGTTTAGATCTTTATTCAAACATATCAACTGTAACAAAACATCTTTGAGACAAATGGGAAATTTGAATATGGACTAGGATTATATGATACTATTACTTTTTGTTAGATTGGTTGGTGGCATGATGTCTGTGTTCTAAAAAACAGGTATTTACCTATTAAAGATGCAGACTGAAGTATTTATGGATAAAATAAGATTGCAATAAGATTGTGAGGAAGGGCCTTTATACTAATATTTCTAATTTTTTGTATGTTTAAAATTTTACATAATACAAAGTTTTAAAAAAAAGAAAGAAAGCAATGGATTGGGGGTGGCAGGTAGTTCTTGCAACACACCTTATAAGACCAAAGATGTAAATCAGGGAAGCCCTCACTAAGAAGGTCACACTGGAAGGAAATACTTGAAGGAGGTAAGGGAGAGGGCTAAGTGGATCTGGGGAAAGAACATTCCAGGAAGAAGTAGGAGCTAGTGCAGAGCACTGAGGTGGGAGTGTGCCTAGCAGGGCATATTCAAGGAAGAAGGAAGTCCAACTGTAGGGAAGGGATGAGCAATTGATCAAATAGTAGGAGGCGGCATCAGAGAGCTAAAGGTATGGGTGGGGAGGAGAGGAAATATATGTCCAGGGCCAAACCCAACAAAACATTCACACCAAACTATGTAAGAATACCTACAAACCAGTAAGAAAAATGCAGGCAACCCAATGGAAAAAGGGACAATAGACTTGATCCTGCATTTCACAGAAAGGAAAGGGCCAGCAAACACATGAAAAGGTGTTCTACTTTATTAGGCATCAGGGAAATGCAAATTAAAACCACTATGCTACACTGCCACACACGCACGGAAAGATTAAAATTAAAGGGCAGGCAATACTACGTATTAGCATTGGTGGGTGTATAAATTGGCACAAATTGCAGTGTCTACTAAAACCAAAAATATGCAGCCCTCTTAAGCAATCAATCCCATTTCAAGGTGTATATCCAACAGAAAGCCATGTAAATATTCATCAAACACTGGAGAAGGATGTTCAGAGCAGCACTATTCTTAACAGCCAAAAACTGAGAAATACCCAAATGCCCAGTGACAGCAAAATGGATAAAAATTGGGCTACCTATACAGCATTTAGAATAACAAAGCAAGCAATATAGATGAATCTCACAAAAATAGTGAGCAAAGAAAGCAGACACAAAGGGTTTAATACTGTGTGATTCCAGTTCCGTGAAGTTCAAAAACAAGCAAAACTCATCTATGCTGTTAGAAGACAAAATAGTGATTACTGCCATGGAGAAAGTGACTGGCAAGGGGCTCGTGGCGGGGGGAGCTGGTAACGTCTTGTTTCTTGACCTGGATGCCGGTTAAGTACGTGAGTTCCATTTGTGAGCAGCCACCAAGTGGCACACGTGATTCGTGCACTTTTCTGTATCTATATTATCCGTCAATAAAACGTTTCAAAAAAATCACGCAGGGGCATCTTGGTTTCCTTGTCTGAGCTACTGGTGACAACACCCAGATGCCGCTACCCTACCCGCCATCCCAAGCCGAATAAGAGGGACACAGAGCACGGTGGATTGTTGGCTTAAAAAGAGTAGATACGTTTTCTCAACTCACAGATGCAACTTCTACATTTAAAGATGCTAAAACTTTGGCTCACGGAAGAGAGGAATCCACTGCAAAGAAACGGGGCAAAACTATAAACAAGAAACGGAAATATGATGATAGCTATCTTCCCTCAGATGTTAATAAAGGACCTTATTGTGTCTTATGCAATAGAACATTTTGGTATAGAATCGTGATACCAGTTAAGTTGTGGCACCATTTTGAGAGCAATCACTTAGAGTTTAAAGAAAAGATGATTAAATATTTTTTTTGTTGTTTTGTTTTGTTTTGCGGTATGTGGGCCTCTCACTGTTGTGGCCTCTCCCGTTGCGGAGCACAGGCTCTGGACGCGCAGGCTCAGTGGCCATGGCTCATGGGCCCAGCCGCTCCGCGGCATGTGGGATCTTCCCGGACCGGGGCACGAACCAGCGTCCCCTGCATCGGCAGACGGACTCTCAACCACTGCGCCACCAGGGAAGCCCTAAATATTTTAAATGTAGACATAATAAGCTCTTTAAAAGCCAAAAAATATTACAGCTTTTCAAACTAGAAATGAAAAGGCTGCTGAAGCATCCTACAGGTTTTAATTCCTAACAAGGTAAATACTGATTGCTCCAGCCTACATAAACAAAAAGCTCTTTGGGGTACTCGATATTTTTTTTAAAAATGAGTAAAGGGGCTTCCCTGGTGACGCAGCAGTTGAGAGTCCGCCTGCCAATGCAGGGGACATGGGTTCGTGCCCCGGTCCGGGAGGATCTCACATGCCGCGGAGCGGCTGGGCCCGTGAGCCATGGCCACTGAGCCTGCGCGTCCAGAGCCTGTGCTCCGCAACGGGAGAGGCCACAACAGTGAGAGGCCCGCGTACCGCAAAAAAAAAAAAAAAAAAAAAAAAAAAAAAAGAGTAAAGGATTCTGGAGACCAAAAAGTGAGAAATCACTGTGGATGATCCCAGTCATGACAGGCCAATTTCTTCTGTGACCTCAAATGGAGCCATTGTCTTTAAATTCCAAGAACTAGATAAATCTCTAGCTGAGCCTAGGTTATCAGTCCTTCTAGCTCAGAAAGCTGCTTTTCAGTGACCTGGGAGGATTTGACCAAAGTTAGCTTTTTCCCTTTGGTACTGTGGGTTTTCTGTTTGTCTTGTTTGTTATTCATTTTTCCCTTTTTTTCTTTATTCATTTTTGTTCTTGTTTCTTTATTCTTTTATTTCTACTTTTCTCAGTTTCTCTTTATTTTATTTAGTTTCTTCTTTTTAAATTAGTTTGTTGGTATTGAGTAAAGGCGACTCCAGTGAGAACACACAGCTGTTTACTCAGAGTCGGCGGAGTGGCCACCATCACTTGCGTCTGGCGGGGACCCCAGGCAGGCAGGGCAGTGGGAAGCTCCCAGGTGGAAAGGGAAGGCTCGGGGCGCGTTGATGGAAGCTGCTGGCTAGCGGCCCCCTCTCCTCCCTGCTCCACTGGGACACCGAGATTGGAGCTCCCCGGGAGGGGCTTGGGCCCCTAGCAGGGCCCACTTCTACTCTGCCCGCTCGGCCCCACATTCCCCTCCAAGCAAACCACCAGTGCAGCCTGCCCCGACCTCAGCCCCTGGGCTGCAGAGGTGTGTGTGTGGGGTGGGGGCTCTGGTCTCCTTCCACCGTGCGCCCTGAGCCCTCCCTCCTTCCCCAGAGCTGGCGTTTCTCCACAGGGTGCTGGGCAAGGGGTGGCTGTCCTCCTTGCCAGCTCTGTGCCATCACTCCCCCACACACTCTGGGGCTGGGAGTGTGGAGGGGCTGCAGGGACATTAGGTTCCCCCTGGGGCCCCTGGGTCGTTGGTCTCCCTGGTGACAGGGACACAGCATTCTCCGTTCTAGGAGAGCCTTTGTCTAAAAGCACCACTACGCCACCACCCACCATCCTCTTCCCCATCGCTTCCCTGGATTGCACTGATCTGGGCCACATCTAGTTCTTCTGCAGTGAGCTCCTCCCACCGGACCCTGCTGCCTCAGCTTTCTGTCTCCCAGCCATCCCTTCCTGACAATGTCGCCTGTCCATGGGCTGGGGGACAGATTGGGCAGAGTGGCTCCCTGCCTGCTAACCCCGCAGCTGGTGTGGAGACGGATGGTTATGGGCGCTGGCTGGTGATGGCACTGCATCCCCCACTTAGACCAAGGGCTCCCCTTCCCCTCCACTCCCTATTCCTGCCCTGTGGAACACCCTGGATCCTCTGAGGGATCCAAGAAAACATGGCTTTGCTCCCAAATGGGGTGGGGGCCAGGGGGACCCCAGCAAGTGGCCCGTCCCCTCACAGCATCCCCTCCTGCTCTTAGTTTCTCCTAGGGATCAAATGTGTAGTAAAGAGACTGTTTTGAGGGGAAAAACTTTAGTCCTCTATAAAGACTTTTAACCTGAGAGCAATTGGGAGACACTGGAGAGTTTTCACAGAGAACTGACATAAGCTGATTTATGCTTTATCAGGAAAGCAAGAGTTTGGCATTTTCATCTCCCATGGGGTGAGGCAACCTTTCCATCCCACTATGGCTAATAAGGTTGGGGAAAGACCAAACATCCAAGGGATTGCAGATGCAATACACAAGTGTCCATAAGAGAAAGTATATCAGATGGGAACCAGTGAATGAACTACGATTATAAAATTACCAGACTGATTTCTGTGGCTTTAATTCAGAAGGAAATACAAAAGAAAAATTATAAAAGTGTCTTTTGCTTTTAGTAACTGCTTTAGCCTCCTAAAAAAAAGACCTTAAATTATTAACATTCATTTGGATATTTGAATATTATTGATAACATGATAAAATTTTTACTGTAAAATGTTTTTATGATATAGATATATCTGTATACACATATAGATATAGGTATACATATATATATATATATATATAGAGAGAGAGAGAGAGAGAGAGAGAGAGAGAGAGGGAAACACTAGAACCCTGACAATATCTTTTAACACCCGCTTTGATCCAGCTATAACTAGAGGTGAATAGAATAAACTCTTGGAATTCCCAAGTATTCATAAAAATTAATTACCTTTTGGGTTTCAGTTAGTTTGAGATGAGTTTCCATCACTTGTACCTAAGAGATTCTAGAATAAAAAATATATGTATTTAAATATTATTGGTATTTAACATTTGTTGATTCTATTAGTTTGGACTACAGACATAAATGGACTTACATGAGAGACCTTTAATATCATAAGTAAATGAGTTAATAAAAACGGAAATGATTATAGATGTCTTTTTATAACCTTCATATCTACAGCTATTACAAATTTTATATTTAAAAATTTTCCAAAGTTTTTGAAGTTTTTCCTAATGGGTGTAGGTGGGACACAAGCATGTTTAACAAAAAGAACAAAGAGGTCTAATGTGTCTTGAAAAATTATTTTTAAGTTGCAAGTAAGACAGGTTCTATTCATTCCTGGAAAGGAACTTGTTTTGACATAGATTTAACATTAGTGTGTGAAAGAAAGAATAGATTTTTAAAATTAAGCTATTTATAACAATGTGGGGAAAAAATGAGTAAAGTAGATTAATTTGTGATTTAAATAAATATAGTAATAGCATAAAATTAAGGCTCATCTACCATCTGATGCCCTCTTATCCTCAATACACACACACATGCATGCACGCCCGTGCGCGTGCACAGCAAAACAGTTACTCTGCTCTAAGGGTTCTAGGACACTAAAGTTAAATAGTGTATAAAAATGTGTATAAGAATTTTATGAGACACTTCCCACCAATCATCAAAAAATGAACAAGGGCATTTACCTCCACTCCCCTCCTGTAACTCCTAAAATGACAGTAGAGGGAATAATTTACAAGGTCAAACCACAAGGATAAGCAGAAATGGCAGGAAGACAATAGCAATAAAAGTTTGGAA
The DNA here is from genome assembly GCF_003676395.1 of Aethalodelphis obliquidens. Lineage (NCBI taxonomy): Eukaryota > Metazoa > Chordata > Mammalia > Artiodactyla > Delphinidae > Aethalodelphis > Aethalodelphis obliquidens. The sequence continues at coordinate 9,497,261 of NW_020837955.1, read as the reverse complement.
GCAAGAATGCGTGTATGAGTAGTAACTTTTCTGCAAACGTGGGAAGCCAAAACCTAACCAGCAGCAGCAGAGTGTGAGCAAGCTCTTCCCTGCTGTGGCCCCTCGGAAGCTCTGGACCAGAGGTGTCAGGGACCCTGTGGAGGATCAGGTGGGTGAAAACTCGGGGAAGTCAATGCAAGTCTGAACACAGTGGCTGGAAGCCCATATCCACTCCACTGGTTGAAGACTGGAGGTTTACTCCCTGGAGATGCTCATTCAACAAAGCTCTGGCCTCTAGGGCCCCAGCCTCCCCCGTAGGCAGTAAGGCTGTGCTGAAAACATGGGAACAAGTGAGAATCTACACACCAAACAGTGAGCCTCTTGTCCACTAGGCTCCCCGAATACTGGGGGTTAATTTAGCGTGCAGCTTTCAGGCTACCTTTACTCTCTTCTTACTGTTTTTATGTTTTTGAGTTCTTTACAATGACATGTATGTAGTTAAAATTTAGGAGGTGAATTATTTCCAACCTATAATTCTATATCTAGCCACACTATCAACCAATTATAAGGGTAAACTGAAACCTTGATCTGAAATGTAAATTTACCTCCCAGATATCACTTAGCAGGAAACTTCTGAAAGCTGCAGTCCATCAGAATGAGGGAATGATACGGGGGTGGGGTAGATATGAGATCGAAAGAAAGAGAGGATCCAATATATGTGAGGAATGAAAGGAATTGTCAGGATGAAGGTAAGGGAGATGCCAGGGCCTAGAGAAGAAGTCCAGATTGGAGCAAGAGAGAGGAAGGCTCCAGGAGCCATGGATGCCGTCAGAAGAGCCAACTCATCCACTAGGCACAATAGACACAGTGCCAAGGGCCCATGATACCTTTAGGGACTAACGAAAATGTTTTCTTTTTAATTCTTTTAAAATTATGAAAAATTTTAGTAACAGTGAATATATAATAATGAATCCAGCCTAGATTATATTCACTGTTATACCAATGCAGCTGTAAAGTATAATTTTTATCTTTTATGGAGGAAGGGGCTCACAAAGGTAACACTGCCTAGGATCTACAAAAGTCATAATGTGGCCCTGGCCTCCAGGCAAAAAAAGAAATTGGGTAGCTTTATTTGAACAGACGGAACTGTGATTTAGACTTCAGTCAGAATTTGGCAGAATGGACTGGTAATAAGTACACAGAAAAAACTAAGCGAAGAAAAAATAAGACAATACATAGTAAAGGGAAGACAAGTCTATAAGAAAGGAGATGTAATCTTAATATATACTAGATCAGCTGTGAACAATACATTGTCAAAATAAGCACTGAAAATTGATAGAATATGCATTTCTAGATTAGGAAGACAGGAAAGGGGGATGTGTGTCCAACTGTAAGAAAACCAACTCCTCATCTTCTACAGTAGGAAGGAAAGAGAAAAAATAAATGGAAAAATTAAGAAACAGTATTAGACAAATGAACTTATTTACAAAACAGAAATAGACTCACAGATACAGAAAACAAACTTACGGTTACCAAAGGGGAAAGGCGGGTGGGGAGGGAGGGATAAATTAGGAGTTTGGGATTAACAGATACACAGATTAACAGATACACACTACTATATATAAAACAGATAAAAAACAAGTTCCCTGTGCTCTCTACTGTAGAGCACAGGGAACTATATTCAATATCTTGCAATAATCTATAATGGAAAAGAATCTGAAAAAGATACACACACACACACACACACACATATATAAAACTGAATCACTTTGCTGTACACCTGAAACACACCTAACACAACATTGTAAATCAACTATACTTCAAAAAAATAAATAGTATTAGAGACATGTTATAGAAATGTGAAGCTAAATAATAGAGGAAACAGTTAAAAGAGGTGTAAGTTGTTGCCTTTGGGGAGTGAGAATTGGTGGTGGTGAAGACTAGAACAGGGTGCCGGCTTGCATTATGACATATAACATTTTACTTCATGATGGAGAACATATGTTACTTTAATGAAATTAAAATTAAAGGAACTATAAGCATTGCTGAGTGTTAATATACTTGAAGAATTTTCTATTTTTCTAAGTAGTTGTGTCTTAAATTTTTAAGTTTAGAAAGTGCAAAAATGACTGAATTGCATGTTAGACACTTAGAACCCATGAAAGATGTTCTCGTGGGACATTAAAGAGACTGAGTAGACTGTGAGGCCAAAGTGAAATTCTAACATGATGGAGATGAAGAGAAATACTTCAAAAAGAGGAAAATGACTGAAAATGAGGAAAGTGAAAAATGCTGAACCTAATCAAACAGAAGTGCCAGAAACAGCCAATATGTTATAGTCAGTACGGAAGAGTATAAAATAGGTTATAAATATGAGCTCCCCATAACAAGACACTGAGGGAAGAGCTAAACAACAGAATAAACACCATTAATATTTTATGAATGACTACTATGGTCTGTTAAAATGGCATATATTAGGTAGGATATAGTATATCAAAAACCTTGAAGATATTTGAAAATCTATTCCCAGAAAATTACCCTCCCCCTAAAATTCAGAATGTGTCTTTCATGGAGTATTTGAAGTCCTTAACAACTTTCCAACAATAGCATGTTCACACCACAACGCTGTGCACTCATCCATGGATGGGTGAGCTGTGTGATTTTGAAAAGGAAATAAGGAAAAAAGATACTCTGAGCCAAAACAAAAGCAAAGAAAATGGTTCTTCTCTCGGACATGAATAAATAGTTATGTATAAAATAATGAGTGTTTAAAGAAGTCCACGCCACTTTACGGAAGTAGGGAAAGAAATTTCTGCAGACCATAGCATACTGAAGAGGAAAAAAATCTAGGAAAAGCAGAGAAGAGTTATGATGAAGGTATCAGTGAGCAGTGAGGTACAAGCCAGAAATTTTCAGACCACCCTACCTACAGCACTCAAGGCAATTTGGGGCTTCCCAGGGACTGGAATGAATTTAGAGGCCCAGGAGACCCTCAAATGCCGACCAAAATATTAAAAAGTAGTTTTCCTTAATAACCTTTTTAAGCCAGATAAAAAGCAAGTTGCTTATGTACCTTCTTTCTCAGGCCACACCCTCATATTTGAGAATCTGAGTACTGGGTAAATAATAGGCTATCATTAATTGTGTGCTAATTATGGGCCAAGTACATGCATTAGGTCCTTTACTAGTTCAACAAATGTTTATTGAATTTCTTCTAGATGCCAGGCACTGGTGCTATAGCTGTGAACAAAACAGACACTATGCCTACTTTCCCAGAGTTTACGGTCTAATAACATAGAATTAGAACTTACACAATAACAGGAGGAGCTGAGGAAGGAAAGTCCACACTGAGGAGGGAGAGGAGCAGAGAAAAGCCACTGTTAAGTCCTCCCAAAGTAGTCATGTGAGGGGCAACTCAGAACTCACAGGAAAATCTGGGGAGCAGCACATCCAGCGGGAAGAATGGGACACAGATGAGAGCTGGTGAAGAAATCCAACGAAGGCTGCAGCCTCTGCATCTGATGGTGGACTTGGGGCTGCTGTTGGCCAGCAGATCAGACTGAGAGGAAGAAGCTGGAAGCAAAACAGAGGAGACAGAGAACAAGCTAGAACCCGCTAGCACATCTGCCTCTACCTCTCACTACATTGAAGCTCCACCTACAGCCACTAATGGCTGCGGCTCCACTTCCACGTCCTAAATCTCACACAAGTACCTCTCTTGCCAACTCGGACACGGAACCTTAAAGAAAATGTAGTTCCAGCTTAGGCCAGTTGACCATACAGTACCAACACTGTTCACCCCTTGTCAATTTGGCATCTTACCTCTTTTAGCCATATTTAACTTCCAATAGCAAAATCTAGCTTTCCCCTAAGAGGACACAGCTATTCTTGATGCAACCAAAAGCACGCTAAGCCTCTCCCCAGATGAGGATATGAAGTCCCACAGGTTACTTTATCTTTAGGGAACGTCCATTCCTTTTCTAGATAAATCACATTCCCTTTTAATATCCTACGAGATAAGCTGAACTACTGTTGACACATTTTATGTTTAATAGGAGAATGGAGGGTGGAAAAAAAGAAAAAGTCGGTATTACATAATTTGCAAAGTAGGTACCCAAATAAAGAACCAATTCCTCTCCCGCAATATATGATTTTTTTCTGAAAGAAGTTCAAATCGTGACTGGCTTTGGAGACAGCGGTTTGGTAATGTACCAGCATCCTTAATGGCCACGATAGGCGCGAGCTGCGGGGCTGCAGGGCTGTCCACAGGTCTCTAGCCTCGCGCCCACGCCCCCGAGGCCGCGCTTGGAGCCGCAGCTCCTGGGACTGGCGAAGTTGCCAGAGGCCTTGAAGCGCCAGGAGAGACTTTTGCGCTACGAGCTACAAGTATTATTTTGAGACTTTATCCTAATGAAATTACCATGAATGTGTAGCTAAATATTGGTTTCTAAAGATGGAAATAACCTAAACAACATAAGGGGATCGGTTAAATTATGGTACCTCCAAGTGACAAAATCATACGTGCAACCATTAAAAATGATTTTTTTAAATACTGAATGACATAGAAGGATTTCCATTATTTAAGTGGGATTAAAAGCAGATACCTAAATAGTATGCATGGTGTGAGCACGTTTTGTAAAATTATGTAGGCAAAGGAAAATAAGGTTCAAAGCCCCAGAAAGTACCTATATTGAACCTATGTAATAAGAAGCCATTACTAATAAAGACAGTAACATTCAGCCATAATAAAGAAGGAAATCCTGCAATTTTTCAACAACATGGATGGACATTGAGGGCCTTAATGTAAGTGAAGGAAGTCAGAGAAAAACAAATAATATGATCTCCTATGTGGAATCTAAAGAAAAAACCTCATGGATACAGAGGACAGACTGATAGTTGAGGGGGGCAGGAATAGGTGGGTGAAATAGGTGAAGGGCGTCAATAGGTCCAAACTCCCAGTTATAAAGTAAATAAGTCCAGGGGATGTAATGTACAGCATGGTGACTATAGTTAATAACACCGTATTGTCCATTTGAAAGTCACCAAGAGAGTAGATCTTAAAAGTTACATCACAAGAAAAAAATTTGCAAACATGTGCAGTGAGGGAGGTTAGCTACACTTACTGTGATGAGCACTTTGCAATATATACATATATTGAATCATTATGTTGTACAGTTGAAACTAATATAACCAATTATATGCCAATTATATCTCAATTAAAATATAATAATAATCTAATTTAATTCAGAAAACAGAATTTACTGCGAGGAAAACAGAAGCGATAAAAGAATAAACAAACTGAGGAAAATATTTGTAAAACATAACAGATAATCTCTTTAATATATCACTAATTCCTTCAAATCAATAAGAAAAGGATTAACAATGCAACAGCAAAATTGAAGACATATATAGAAAAGGAAATAAAACTGATTTTTAAACATTTGACATGTTTGATCTCACTCATAGTAAGAAACACACAAAATGAAACCAAATCTAAGTATGATTTTTTAAGCTATATGCTTGGCAAAGATCAGAAAGTTTAACGCATTGAGTTGGCAAGAGTATAGGAAAACAGGCATTCTAATGTACTGTTGATGGGAGTATAAATTGCTTAACCCTCCCTGAAGTGAAACAGGCAAATCAAAATTTCAAATGCTTGTGCCTTTATACCCAACAATTTTACTTAAAGGAATTTCTCCCACAGTTATATTCAATCATGTGGTAATGGCACATGTAAGGACATGCATTACAGCATTTCAGCATTTTTCATAATAGGAAACAACTAGAAACAACTTAAAGACTGGTTAAATTATGGCCCAGCTATACAGTATAATATTCTGTGATGGTTAAAAATAGTAAGGCACCTCTTCATACACTTACATGGAAATATCTTCAAGATACATTAAGTGAAAAATTCAAGGTATATAATGGTGTGATAATTGAACACTACCCATTTCATAAAAATAAAATTAGAAATGAATGTGCATGTATATGAGTCTAAGTAAGTATGTATACACACAGGTTGTATACACGTTGACACCCACACAACTGTGTGGTCACAGAGCACATCTGGGAGGGTACAACAGCAACAACAAACTGATAAACTGCTTCCCTACAGTGTTGAAGTCAGGGTAGACAAGCTCCCAGAAGTTAATTCTAGTTCTTTGCCTCAAACTTGCCCCTTCTTTCATTTCTTCCTATTCAAAAAGGTACTACCACTTATCCCATTGATAATGTCAGGAAAGTGGAAATCAGTTTTCTTCCTTCTCTTTCTGTCACCTTCCCTGCATTAAATCAATCATTAAATCCTGCTAATTTTACCTCCAAAACATATCTCAACTTTGTATACTTCTGTGGCAGAAGATGTTAGTTGTCTCCATTGTTCATTGTTCCCTTTGTTCTTAGTTATAAAACCCCAGGTTTTCAACTAGACTGTAGTCCTAGAATAACCATTTTATTTCTCAACACTCCTTGCAACCACATGGGGCCGTGTGACTAAGTTCTGTCCAACGATCTGTAACTAAAATGTCATGTGTAATTTCTATAAATGCCCTTAAAGGGAGGGGACAACACCTTTTCTTCTCTTCCTCATTCATGTTGACTGTAATTAAAATAACATGGCTGGAATTAGAGCAGCCATCTTGGACCAGGAGGTAGAGACTACATGTTGGAAAATAAGATGGAAGGATCTAGTCCCTGGCGATCGGGAAGCCACCAGTCTAATTCTAGGCTAACTATGGGCAGAGTTCAATTATGTGAACAAGAAATAAACATCTTATCTTCCCAAGCTACTATAATACAGAGTTTTCAGTCACAGCTACTCCTAATTTCAAATGATAAAATATCTCTCCATTTCAACCATCAACCACTTGGTCCAAGCCCAGCCCATCTCACCTGAACTACTGTAATAGCATCCTAACTGTTCCTGCCACATTCAATCTCGACCTCTCTCCATTCAATTCTACACACTCCAACCAGAGTATTCCTATAAAAATATATGTACGATTAAATCACTTTTGTTTACGATCCCTTAATGAATTCCTATTCATTTTAGGACAAGTTTAAAATTCTCAAGACAGCCTATTCAATCTCACATTGGTCCCTAAAACTTCAGCCCATCCCTTGATATTTCCCATCCCACAATCTGTGCTACTGTTGCATTCATTGTAAATCTCTCCCCGATCCCTATTGCTTAACTAACTCTTACTAATCTTTCAGGTCACTGATAAATGGAAATTTCCTCAGGAATTATAGCGAGGAGCCACTTCCTCATGACATCTTGCACTGTTCTTGATAGTCTTTTTCTCCTTTCCACCTACAGCATTATTTGTGCAATTTTCCTTTAATGTAGAGGGTTCAAATGGTGTATGGGTCTAAAGTGCCTACAGAAAGATACATCCCATAGAGCACTTTCTTTTTCATTAAACTTGAAACACTTCAGTCAGTAAATCTTCTTTTTGGTTTGTCACAGGTTCCAACAATTCATGTCATGTCACTGACTTAGGTCCCTCTCCTCTATTATCTAGGCCTCTGAAACTTTGGCCTGTCTCCCCCACTAAACAAGAAGCTCCATCAGGGTAAGGATAGTGCTTGTCTTCCACATCATTCTATGCCCTCTATCTTAATATGTTTGGGACATATTAAGGTGTTATAGAAATCCCTGTCCAGTGATTGAGGGCAATTAATGAACCACCCTTGCCACCATTTTTAATAGACTATTTTTTTCTTTCTTTTGTTTTTTTATATCACATACTATAGGGAGATAAATGTGGGAAGCATCCATTTGGTAATTATTGCATACCAAATTTTGAACAAATTTAGCATTCTAAAATTTAAAAGAAACTTTTCCCTTCTTTTCTACTAGTGGACTAAGTAGAAAGTAAAATCATATATTTACACTCTTGAAAGTTTTGAGAAAGACACAAGAACATTTCATCTGGGCCATTTTAGTTCTGCTCTCAAGGAGTTAGGCACTTGGATGTCAGTGACCCAATTCTACATTGGCTTTTTAAACTCAAGATACTCCGAAATGTGTGTTTCTATAAAGAGTCTGTCCTTGCCAATGGCAACACCAAAAATAAATCCAGATCACATTGCTGAAAATCCTTATCACATCAAACATGGTGCTAAACACACAACAGGAATTTTTGCTTTATATCAATAGTTTTAAAATGAAGATAATAACACATCCTTGTACTGTCTAGATTTTTTTTTTATGTTTTCTATTTCCTCATCCCTTGAAATGGCAAAAGTTTAAGGATTTGTATTTATTTTCTTATTTTTTGAGGTTACAAAAACTAGAGACTCTTCTAAAGCCCTGGGTCTTCTACATTTTGACAGAGAGCATTGGGGATGAGTTACTTCTAAAAATTATAATTCCAGGTTCTACACCCCTACACATCACTATGCATTTTCATTGCTCTGAAAATTTCTTACACCACCTTAACACACACACACACACACACACACACACACACACACATTTTGTTAGGTTTTCCTCACTTGGTGAAGACTGTAATCCTGTTAATATCTCTAAGTAGAGTTATCTAAGCTCTAGATAAAAATACCAGAATCCTTTAAAAAAATTTCCCCTGTACAGGGGAGGAGGGGGAGGAAGGGAGAGAGACAGAAATCAGTTTAAACTTATAATGTTCAAAATCAAAATTTTAAATGGAATATAGTTTCTTAAAAGATCTGTATAGAAAATGTTTCCATAAGCAAACTAGTAAGAATATTTTCTTTCGTTAAAACAAAGTAAATCTAGTGATGTTTATGAAAGTCAATCATAAATGTGACAACTGATGTCATGAGTTGTTTTTTTCATCAGTGTAATATCTCACCAAGTATGAAAACCAAAACATCAGACCACTAGTTTTGTTCTATGTTTGTACAAACAGCTAAATGATTTGTTGAAACATTATATATTTTTCTATTTCTCTTCCTCTCCCTTCTACTCATACATTTTTTGATTTGAAGACCAAAAGTCATCATCTTCTGTAATTTCAGCTCTCCATTTAAAAATATTTCTACTGGGCCTTCCTTCAACTCATTGGAAAGACAAATCACATTGTCTAAAAGTTATGGATTGTGTGCTGCTGTAGCTGTTTCTTTTTTGCTGAGAGCAATCTGTCCACCCACCCTCTGCCCTTCAAAAATGAGTTTCCACAAAACTCATAGTTCTCTAAAATACCCTCTCAACATTTTTCAGATGATAAAGTTGTTCCATATTTCCATTAGATGTCTCAGAAAATCCAAAATCATTTGAGTCTGTCACTGATGCTATCACTGATAATAATAATAATAGCTAGTATTTATTAAGCACTTAGTCTCCTCCAGGTGATGTGTTAAGTATTTTATATGTGCAGACTCATTTTATCTTCTCAATAACCCACCATTAGTCAAGAATCTTTGGGTTGCAAATGGCAAAAGTCCACCTCAAAATTTTTTAAGGAAAAGAAAAGGCATAGGCTTGCATACCTGGAGGTCTTGGAACATAGTTGGCTAAAGACATGACACAGCCTCACTGATATCATCCAGACACTTTTTTCTCTCAGCTCTACTTCCTTCTAAATTGTTTTATTCTCAGGCTGTCTCTATGTTATTTTGAAATGAATGCCATTAGCTCCATGTTTACATCCTATCAACAAAACAACCTGCTGTGAACTGTCTTGTGTCCCTCCCAACTAAATTCATATGTTGAAGCCACAACCCCCAATGTGACTATACTGGAGATATAACTGCCTTTAGGAGGCAGTTAAGGTTAAATGAGGTTGTAAGGTTGGGGCCCTAATCTGATGGGATTGGTGTCTTTATAAGAGAAGATGAAGACACTGGAGAGCTTGTGCTCTCCACCATGTGGGGACACAGCGAGGAGGCAGCCACCTACAAGCCAGAAAGTATCGTCACCAGAAACTGACTCTGCTAGCATCTTGATCTTGGAAGTTTCAACCTCCAGAACTGTGAGAAATAAATCTCTGTTATTTAAGCCATCCAGTTTATGGTATTTTGTTATGGCAGCCCAGCTGACTAATACACAACCCTCGAAGGGTTTCCCCAGCAACCTCAGCAAAAGTCCCAGAATTGATTCTGATTGGCCTTGTTCAGGTCACAGTCCACCACTGAAACAATCACAGCAGTGAGGGTTCTCTTATTACCACGTCTGGGTCACCTGCTGACCCTTCGAGCTCATTCTGTGAGATCAGTCTTAAACTATTTGGATCAAAGTTAAGGGGAGATTATTCTCTATAGGAAAATTATTACCACAAACAAAAAAAAAGCAGAAAGTGATACAAAGAAAAACAAAACAGGAGTAGATCTGCTGTACATATACTACGGAAAAGGTTATTTCCACTTTGTATAAGAGGAAACAGGCTGAGTTTGGTGAAGTTACTTGCTGAAAAATGCAAGTCTGGCACATAGCAGAGCTGGGTGGGACTCAGACTCCCAAGTCTAAACTCTGAGCCACAGTACTCTTCAACCTTCTTTATGCTGAAGACCTTAGGGAATGATATATAATGCTATTTGAGCCCTCTTCATGGCCACTGCCCTGCTTCCCTTATCACAGGGAAATTTAGCAAGATGCTAAATAAGTAGTATGCCTCTTTCTCTATAATTTTTATCAAAATGATAAAAACAAAACCCCACAGCCAAAACAAAAACAAGAAATGATAACTTTTCTGGATTGGATCAATGGTCCATTTAGTCCAACAGCATCTTCAGCAATACATTTGGGATGCAATTTGCCCCTGATTACAATTTTAACAAGAACAACATTTCCCAAGCATTTTAGGGTCCTTTAATCATGGCTCTTTTAACGGTGAATGTGTCAAAATGTTTTTAGTCTCTTATTAATATTTCTCTCAACTCACTGTCCACCACAGGAAGTAGTATCTCCTTTTTTTATCCTAAGCATGTCTCATTTAAGCTCCAAAGGAGGCTGCTCTCTCTTGTGTTCAGGATTTGGTGAGACAGTTTCTACTGACACCCAAATCAGACTGTTGATCTTATAGATGAGCTGGGATTTTACTTCCCGATGTACCTCTCCTCTTTCCAGGTTAGATCTTGGGCAGTTAAGCTCATCCTCATGAGCCATCCTCCCGTGACAACTTTTCTGAAAAAATGCACTTAGCATTTGAGATATGGCTCATAATCATTTAAGGAAAAGCATGCTCCAAGACAAGGCGTCAATAGAGGCAAAGACTAAGCCATCTCAGTGTCTCTGGTCCAGATCAGCTAGGAACAGAAATCACTGTGCAGTGAGGGAGACAATGGAGAAGCAGGAAAGGGGTTGGTAAGCAGTAGGCAGTTGAAAGAATCTTCATCCATTGGATTTATAATAAAACTAGATTCCACAGCAGAGATGTGAGTCTAGAGTGTTCATGAAAACCCTTCAGGCTATTTACTTATGGGCACTGTCACAGTGTATTACAATATTGCTGCAAGGGCAAAATTCTCTAGTAAGGGGATCAAAATTGCATTCTTTATAGGAAAATGTTACAGGGAAAAAAAAAAAGAAAAGAATGTTTGCTGAAGATGCTAGATAGTTGAGGGTCAGTCAGCAGGGTGGATAAGTGACAGGTTTCCCAGAACAAGAATTTGTTCCATTAATTTTTACCAGAAAATTACTTAAGCATTTTATTGGGAATGTTCATTTCTTCCCGGAAAGGAGATTGCAAATTATTATGTCATATACAAAGATTCTTTCCTACACCAGGTTTGGGGCAACTTCTCTTTTATAGTAGCCAGCGTGTTTAAAGGTAATGGCCGTGGAAATTCACGTGACAGTGTTAAGAATTGGAAGCTGTATAGCAGAGGGGGATCTGAGTGTGGGTTTTGCAGCCCGATGGACCTGAGTGTTCAACCTTAAACCTTAGTTTATTCATATGCAAAATGAAGGTGATAATCACTACTTCGTTGAGAAGGGAATATTAATAAATACTATTTGGGCTTCCCTGGTGGTGCAGTGGTTGAGAGTCCGCCTGCCGATGCAGGGAACACGGGTTCGTGCCCCGGTCCGGGAAGATCCCACGTGCCGCGGAGCGGCTGGGCCCATGAGCCATGGCCGCTGAGCCTGTGCGTCCGGAGCCTGTGCTCCGCAACGGGAGAGGCCACAACAGTGAGAGGCCAGCGTACCAAAAAAAAAAAAAAACAAAAAAAACCCAAACTATTTTATTCTTATTTGTTTCTCTGAATGTTTATAATTAATCACTTTTATATTGATCACTTTCATGATCATCATTATCATAAACAATAATATTTATTATTACTATAAAGTCTTCATGGCAACCAGGACCTGTGTTTATATCTACCATGGCCCCTTTCAAGGCCTCAGGGTAACTTTTAAAACTTTAGAAAATTTGGGCACCAGAATTTTAGGGAATAGTGAACACTGAGTTTTCCACACTATGGGAATCGGGCAAATTCCTAGACCAAACCCAATTCTGAGCGAAGTTTTCGCACACACACAAATTTGTAAGTAGAACTGTCTCCTCCCAAGAGCCCATTGCCATGGTAATCCACTAAATAAAATAGGCTCAAAGAAAATATTTTTAATGCTTTCTTGTTCAGAGGCCTTGGTTCAGAGATCTTGTCTTCTAAATGGACCATCAGTAAGTTCCTGTTGTCCTCTGTCAAACATCAAAAATCCAGAGCAATTCAGGTTTACACATAACATAAGGAAACATACCTTCATCCCCTTCTCCACCTTCAAACTTGTGTCTGGGGACTGCAGCAGACCTGAGGTTTGGTGGCCTGCTTGTTCAACAGTGGAGTCCTCTCCAGCACGAAGGAACAAAGGGAATCCTTCTAGCCATTTGTCTATTCATTCTGGGAGCCCCCTGAGCAGCCAGGACAGAGGCATGGCAAGCCCCCCCTCAAATACATCAGGCCTCTGTATGATTAGTCATATTGCTCCTTGGCAAAAGCAATGTCTGTATTTTAAGATGTAAATTAAAGGAGCATTTAATGGGAATGCAAACATTGCATTTTTCAATGCTGGATTAGACCTTTTCTGTTTTCCAATCAATAATGCACTTACATCACCTATCTCGGTAATCATCACACTTTAGTGTAATTCCTTGTTTAATCATCTGATGCCCTTACTAGACTGTGAATTGGGGGTTCCGGAGAGAGCTATGTCTGCCTTGCTTAGTGCTATACATCTGGAGCCCAATACAGAGCCAGTACACTTGATGAGCAAATGTACAGAGGATAGGTGACTGAATAAATATTTCAGTTGATTACTTGAAATCGTGAAAAACAAAATGTACTGGACAATTAAGGAGATGATGATTTTATCTAGGTTACTGCAACAGGGAGAATGTTCATTTTGTCAAAGAAAGGGAGGGGGTCTGGGCTTTTACAGAGTTGGATAGACAAGGGCGTCATCCTCAAGTCTCATGAAGAAGGATGGAGACAGGTCCTACGTTGGCACATGTGAGGGCAGTTAGCCATTTCCCAGAACACAAGAATGGGGGGATTTCTCTACCAGTGCTGCTCTCCAGGAACACGGGGCTCAGATAAAGTTCCACATTGTCAAAATAAAGTAGGGATTCCCTGGTGGCGCAGTGGTTGAGAGTCCGCCTGCCGATGCAGGGGACGAGGGTTCGTGCCCCGGTCTGGGAAGATCCCACGTGCCGCGGAGCGGCTGGGCCCGTGAGCCATGGCCGCTGAGCCTGCGCGTCCGGAGCCTGTGCTCCGCAAAGCGAAAGGCCACAGCAGTGAGAGGCCCGCGTACTGCAAAAAAATAAAATAAAATAAAATAAAGTAGATAAAGCATTTAGCACAAACTCTAAGAGCACATAGCAGGCCCTTCTAAGTGGCAGCAATTGTTGTATCAAATCAACAGAAGAGTAAAGGGTATCCTTCCTAAGACACCATCACTGTTTCCTTATCAGTAGCCGTTCCCACCAGTGTCTGAGGTTCTTGGGAGCTTCTCACTCTAGGCTGCCTGCCAGGCTCCTGGTAATTTCAAGGACCCTCACTAGTTTCCTCCCAACACTTTCACTTATCAGATGAGGCGTACTTATCAGTCCATCTCCCTTGGAGGCCTGTTCCTATTCAGCACAGTGCCAAACACACGTTTCGCATAGTAAGCGCTCCACAAACACATAAATTAATGCATGATCAAGAGCCTGAGCTTTAGAAAATCTAACGTCCTATTTATGATCACAATTGTCCTTGTTTTCCCTCTCAGTAATGCACATATTTGGCTGCAGAAGCTTGTGGGTTTATGTCATTAGGCAAAAATTTATCACGACTCTAGAGTCCTTTTCCTGTCACATTTTAGAACCATTCTTTTAAATTTTTCGAATATTCCTGTTCTAAATGCATTACTTTGCACTTGTCCACACTTAAACTCATCTACCACTTTCCTGCCCATTAGCACAGCCTCCTAAGTCTTCCCTGCTCACCAGGGAGTTGGTACTCATCAACTTGGTTTTTCCCTATTCAGAATAGTTCAGCAGCATTAGCTGTAGACTGGCAGATTTCACAGTACAAACCCTTCTGCAGATCATTTATAAAGGTATTAAATAAGACTGACTCAGACCAACCCCTGAGGAACCCCACTGTGCTTATCCTTTTCCTTCTAAACAAATGTGCATTACTCCCTACTCAGTTTGCTTCCCGTCTCTAAGCCAGTACTGAATCTGAGACAAAATACCCTTACCCAATCTACGGTGACAACAGTTCCCATTAAACTGTACTTTGGGGTCTCACAAAGCACAAAATATCACCTGAGGAACAGAGGCAATTCATAGTTTGCCAATATGACAATATCCTCACCACAGTGCCATTTAAGAACTATTTAACCCCAAGGTTAAATGCTGTCCCCATAGAAATTCAGGCACAACAGATGGCCAGCAGAACTGAGGTGCAATGGAATATTTGAAACCCACATTTCATCAAGAGCATTTATTTAGTAGATGGGGTTTCCAAATCCTGAAGACTTCAGCATGAAGATGTGTCCATTTAGGAATGTTGCTACCTTTGAAATGAGGCTTTGTCAGTTGTTTCACAGAAACCTTGAAGGGCTCTTTGTGAACTTAAAATTCTTAATATCCATGAGCCAAAATTACTCTCTTTGGCTCAGTTTGCACCTATGCTAACTTTAACATCTGTTAACTTCAGGAGTCACTAAGAAGGACTCAAAGAGCTCCTCCTGTTCAGAGCCTTCTTCTACCCCTACTGCAACAAGAATGCCTCTCTACCATTAAACTTCTCACACTGTAATGCAATTATCTGTTTATGTATTTCTTCACTAGCAGAACATGAGTTGACTTACAGTGGGGATCACATCATATTCATCTCTATGTCACAGGAGCCTAGCACATAGTAGGTGCCTACCACATATTCCTTGAATGAGTGAGTGAATGAACAAAGGAATAACCAGACAAGCCACACAGCACTCTTCCCCATCCTAACCTTGCACCTCAAGGAATTAGAAAAGAACAAACTAAGTCCAAAGTTAGCAGAAGTAAGGAAAAAAAAAAAGAGCAGAGCGGAAATAAATGAATAGAGACCAGAAAAACTTTAGAAAAGATCAACAAAACTAAAAGCTGGTTTTTCAATAAATTTGACAAACCTTTAGTTAGACTAACCAAAATAACATAAAAAGAAGACAAATAAAATGAGAAGTGAAAGAGGAGACATTATAACTGATACCACAGAAATGCAAAGGATTATAATGAACTAGTCTAAACAATTTTATGCCAACAAATTGGATAACCTAGAAGAACTGAATAAATTCCTCAAAACATATAACCATACAACCTAGAAACATACAAGACAGAATCATGAAGAAATAGAAAATCTGAGCAGACAAATAAAAAGTAAAGAGATTGAATCTGTAATCAAAAACCTCCGAATAAAGAAAAGTCCAGGTCTAGATGATTTCACTGATGAATTCTACCAAGTATTTAAAGATGAATTCACACCAATCCTTCTCAAACTCATCCCAAAAATTGAAGCAGAGGGAACATTCCCAGTCTTATTTCATGGAGCCAGTCTTACCCTGATACGAATCCAAATAAGGACACTACAAGAAAAGAAAACTACAGGCCAATATCCCTGATAAGGGCTTCCCTGGTGGCACAGTGGTTGAGAGTCCGCCTGCCGATGCAGGGGACGCAGTTCGTGCCCCGGTCCGGGAAGATCCCACATGCTGCGGAGCAGCTGGGCCTGTGAGCCATGGCTGCTGAGCCTGCGCGTCTGGAGCCTGTGCTCTGCAACAGGAGAGGCCACAACAGTGAGAGGCCTGCATACCACAAAAAATATATATATACATCCCTGATAAATATAGATGTAAAAATTTTCAACAAAATACAAGCAAACCAAACTCAACAGCATATTAAAAGGATCATACACCATAATCAAGTGGGATTTATCCTTGGGCTGCAAGGATGGTTCAACATACATAAATCAATAAACATGATATACCACATTACTAGAATGAAAGATAAAATTCACATAATTATCTAAATATATGCAGAAAAAGTATTGGACAAAATTCAACATTTTTTCACAATTAAAAATACTCTCAACAAGATAGGTATAGAAGAAACATAGCTCAACATAATAGAGGCCCTATATGACAAGCCCAGAGCTAATACCATACTCAATGGTGAAAGGCTGAAAGCTTTTCCTCTAAGATCAGGAAGTAAATTACACCATGGATGTCCACTTTCACCACTCCTATTCAACATAGTACTGGAAGTCCTAGCTAGAGTAATTAGGCAAGAAAAAGAAGTAAAAAGCATTAAAATTAAAAAGGAAGAAGTAAAATGGTCTCTATAGATGATATAATCTTGTATATCAACTAATCCTAAAAACTCCACCAAAAAAACCTGTTAGAACTTCTAAATGAATTCAGTAAAGTTGTAGGATACAAAATCAACATACACAAGTCAGTTGCATTTCTATATACTAACAATGGACTATTTGAAAAAGAAAATAAAACAATCCTGTTTACAATGGCATCAAAAAAGATAAAATACTTAGGAATAAATTTAACCAAGGAGGTGAAAAATCTGAACACTGAAAACTACAGGACATTAAAAAAGACACAAATGGAAAGATATCTCATGTTCATGAATCGGAAGAATTAATACTGTTAAAATGTCATTTTACCCAAGGCTGTCTATTAGATTCGATGCAATACTCATCAAAATTCCAGTGGTATTTTACACAGAAAAAAAAAAAAATCCTCAAATTTGTATGAAACCACCAAAGACCCCAAATAGCAAAAACAATCCTGAGAAAAAAGAACAAAGCTGGAGGCATCACACTTCCTGATTTCAAACTATATCACAAAGCTGCAGTAATCAAAATAGTATAATACTGTCATAAAAACAGACACATAGAACCATGGAACGGAACTGAGAGCATAGAAATAAACCCATACATATACTGTCAACTAATATTGACAAAGGAGACAAGAACATGCAATGGGGAAAGGACAGTCTCTTCAACAAATGGTGTTGGGAAAATTGGATAAGCACATGCAGGAAAACGAAATTGGACCCCTATCTTACACCACACACAAAAATTAACTTGAAATGGATTAAAGACTTAAACATAAGACCTGATACCATAAAACTCCTAGAAGAAAACATGGGAAAGAAGCTCCTTTACATCGGTCATGGCAATGATTTTTTGGATATGACACTAAAAGCACAAGCAACAAAAGCAAAAATAAACAAGTGTTACTACATCAAACTAAAAAGCTTCTGCACAGCAAAAGAAACAGTCAACAAAATTAAAAGGCAATCTATGGAATGGAAGAAGATATTTGCAACCACATATCTGATAAGGGGTTAATATCCAAAATATATAAAGAACTCATACAACTCAACAGCCAAAGAATACAAATAGTCTGATTTTTAAAATGGGAAGAGGATTGAATAGATATTTTTCCAAAGAAGACAAACAAATGGCCAACGGGTACATGAAAAGATGCTAAACATCACTTGTCATCAGAAAAATGTAAATCAAAACTACAGTGAGATACCACTTCACACCTATTAGGATGGCTATTATGAAAAAGACAAGAGATAAGTGTTGGCGAGGATAAGGAGAAAAGAGAACGCTTCTGTACTGTTGTTAGGAATGTAAATTTGTGCAGCCACTATGGAAAACTGTATGGAGGTTCCTCAAAATATTAAAAATAGAACTACTATATTATCCAGCAATCCCACTTCTAGGTACATATCTGAAGGAAATAAAATCATTATCTCATAGAAATATCTGTACCTCCATGTTCATTGCAGCATTATTCACAAGTGCCAAGACATGGAAGCAACATAAGTCCCCATCAATGGATGAAATTAATGGATTAAAAAAATGTGGAATACATATACACTGGAATAGTATATATAATGGAATATTATTCTGCCATAAAATGAGGGAAATGCTGCCATTTGCAACAACATGGATGGACCTTGAGGGCATTAAGCTAAGTGAAATAAGTCAGACAGAGAAAGAAAACTGCTGTATGTTTTCTCTTACATGCGAAATCTAAAAGAACCCAACTCATAAAGAGTAGAAGAGTGGTTGGCAGGTACTGGGGCGGGTAGGGGAAATATTGGCTGAGTACAAACTTCCGGTTACAAGAGGAATAAGTTCCAAGTGATCTAATGTATAATATGGTGACTGTAGTAAACAATACTGTATTATATACTTGAAAGTTGCTAAGGAAGTAAATCTGAAATGACCTCACTCCCCCCCAAAATTGCAATTATGTGAGGTGATGGAGGTGTTAACTATCTTATTGTGGTAATCATTTCATAAAACATATGTGTATCAAATTATTATGCTGTGTGCCTTAAACTTACACAACGTTATATGTCAATTATATCTTAATCAATCTGAGGGGAAAAGATCACTCTTGCTACTGTGTTCAGGAAACTGTAAGGAGGTATGAGTGGGGGGATAATGCAACTGAATTACTAATTAGCGGCAATTTGGGCATTTACTGCGGGTCTCCTATGTGGGTCAGGCAGCTTGCTAAGAGTCAAAGATTCAAAGGTAATAAGATGTGGTCTCTGACTTCACAGATCTGGTCTTGTGTTGGCTGCGGATAGTTGATTACAGTGCGGAGCGATGCAGAAGCCGCGGAGGATGCAGGATGCATAGGAGGAAAAGCACGCCCATGTCTGGAGTCAGACTAGCCCAGGTTTGAATCCTAGCTCCACTCCTTGCTAGCTGGGTGACTTCACACTAACTGACCTTCCTGAGGTCGGTCCTCACCTGGAAAATAACATCACTTCAGTGCATTCCAGAGATGGTTAAATGAGATCATGCATTTAAAACACCCAGGAAGACACTTGACACAGAGGATTGTGCTCAATAAATGAGGTCAGTCCTGTTACAGGGGAGAAGCAGTACACTAACGAGGCTCAGAGGAAGGGGATCCACCCCGATAACCTTCTAATCCTGCCGGGGGAAGAGGGGAAAATGTCGCAGAGGAGGTAACATCTGAGCTGGGTCATGCAAAATTAGAGTTTTCCAGAGAGGAAAACAAGATGCTCCAGAAAGAGATTTCTTGAGCTTAGCGTGTCATTTTGAATCCTGCCCATCTACCTCCTGGAACAGCTTTTGTCAGTCACTCTGGGATTCAGAAAGAGCACCTACCTCAGAGGTCAAGAGAGCCAGGACAGCAAAGGTCTTCCTTCCACACGTTCTTCAGTATGCAGGAAACACACCCACTGGCCAAAGAAGAGGGGGAGGTTGAAGTAGATGTTGGGAGAGATGAAGAGCTACAACCTTCACCTTGAACAACTCCGGGGTAGGGGGGGTGGGGGCATAATTCTTTTTGTACTCTAAGCGCACAGCACCCCCTTGTGGCAGTACAGGGAATAGCCCCTGGGGTGAGGAGTACAGCTGCTCTGCAGAGGAGCGCTCACAGCCACCAAGACTCAGAGAAGCCAAGCCATGGGCTTCCTCTGTGCCAAAAGGGTTGAGACCCAGACCCCTGTAGGTCCTGCGCAATGCAGAGCTTTGCAGCAGCAGTGACTGCACCGCCAGGTGCCAAGCATTGTGCCTGTGGATACCAAGGTAAACATAAGGGAGTTACACCTAGGAGAGGGAAGAGTTTCACTGGATCTGCATGCAGGTGTGCAAAAAGATGGACTGCTCTAGGCTTCTCTACGTTGGAGGCAAATTTTCACTAAGATCACACTTCAAAAATGTTCTAAAACCATCTTCCTGGGCTTCCCTGGTGGCGCAGTGGTTGGGAGTCCGCCTGCTGATGCGGGGGACACGGGTTCGTGCCCCAGTCCGGGAAGATCCCACATGCCGCGGAGCGGCTAGGCCCGTGAGCCATGGCCGCTGAGCCTGCGCGTCCAGAGCCTGTGCTCCGCAACGGGAGAGGCCACAACAGTGAGAGGCCTGCGTACCGGGGAAAAAAAAAAAAAAAAAAAAATCTTCCTTTACCCCTTCAAACATTTCCCCTCCCAGCTTCCCTGAGGTGGCCCCTTCTGCAGGGCTCTTTCTCCACCTTCCCTTAGATCCATTCACTGCTTTGTTTGCAAAGTGGACTGGGCGGGGAGGGTAAACCTACACCACAGGAATGAATCACTTTCCATGTGATTTCCATAGGTGGCTTACCTGTGACAGGGAATTTTTCAACAGGGACTCTTCCCAGTATAACCCAGCTTATCTCAGTTGACACACCTGCATCTACCTGCTTCCAGACCTCAACACCCTGACAAAGAAGGCCTTAACCTGCCCCTCAGCTTGACTAACCTTTAGACTGGTTAATTTCTGACTATAGCCCCATTACTGACCTCCCTTTTCTTAGAGCATTAACTTTAGAAAATTTGTATTGTAAATTCTCTGCCCCTTTGCCACTTAGCTTCTGCAACCTAGGAGTCATTCTCTAGGAAGCGGGGGTGGGGGCAGCCGGGAGCAGCCCTTGGAAATGTAATCATCAAAAAAGATCGGGCTCCTATTGCCCTAATCCATGGGCAGTAGGAGGCTAACGTCAACAAGCAAACACAGGTGGCCTAATCACATCAAGCAACCTTCTCCTAACACTCTCCAGTACTTTCCCATTGGCACATCTCAATATTAAAAGCCCTCCAGGCTTTTCATTTTCCCGTGGAGTTGAGTTCCCTCCCTTGTTGCATAATCTTGAGACCCCTATTGCAATAGTCTCAAATTAAGTCTTCCTTGCCTGTTTAACTCCACCCAGTGCAATTTTGCTTTGCCAACATTTTCTCCTTTAAGTAGACTCCCTCCTTTTGAGGCTCTGGCCATCCCCCAGCCTGTTCGCAGCAGGCCAAGGGAAGTCTCAATCATAGTAATGTTTCCCAGCTGCTACTTTGCAACTTAACAGCAACAGCCTAGGAGATGCGCTTGAGTTCCTTTTGTTATGAGCAAACTGGAGAACATGTGCCAAATTGCATTATGCTGCATGAGGATGCACTCTTCCTTTATTTCTTTTTATCCAAACTGTTCCAGTTACCCAAAGCTCAATTTTGCGAATGCGTAGACATAAAATTCCTTTTCTACATTCCTATATCCTAGTCAAAACAAACCATTTTCTGCCTGCCAAAATGTGGCGAAGGGACAGCATGAAAAAGAGGAAAGAGCACGAGATTCTGGCCACTAACCAGCTGGTTTAATCTTAGGACAACCTTCGCCCTTCTCCAGATATTCTTTCCTCTGAATAGTAAAGAAGCACAATGAGAAGGAGGATTCTCCATCTTTCATCATTCGTATTCCCACTAATTACCAGGTCAAATAACGTGACTCCCACCGTGAGAGGAACCAAAGCCAACTCTCTCTGAAGAGGATATTTATATAGTTACAGGCCCCCTGTTACTCTATTTATCATCTTGTGTGTGTTTAAACGCTGCAGTGGTAGAGCTGAGAATAATTTTTCTTTGCTATCATTTCTAAGCACAAGAAAAATAGTAATTCCATCAGTGGCTGAAATTTTGTACTAATGCCATTAGCATATATGTTATTGCTACAGTAAATCTAAAAACTATTTTTAATTGTAGTAGTATTATGTATAGTAATGGGAGGGGAGTGATTAAGAGCAATAAGAGATCCAAAATGAATCATCTGTATATAGAGATGTCTTACTGATCCAGGAAACTGGGGTTTATGTTATATAACAGGTGGGGAAAAAATATATTCACATTCTTTCCCCCTCCCCCAACAGTTCTGACCATGGCCCTGCCTTTCTCCCTAACTCCCCACCTACCTCTCACTTCTGTACTTCATTATGCTGATGGCAAGAATGGTGAGAAACGAGCAGGAAAGCCTAGATTTCCACAAGAAAGGAAAAAAAAATGGTGATGAGAGAAAAGAGAGGAGACAGAGAAGTGTGTCTGGGTTTGGAAGAATATTTAAAGTTGTGAGTTGAGAGAAAATGAGATCTTCTGGAAGGAACTTCTGTCCATGAGGAACATTTCAAGAGAAGCAATGATTGGGACAAATATTTTAAGTTCTGCTATATATTAGGAATGTTCTTTGCCACCTCGTTAGACTGAGAAATTTTTTTTAAATTATGCCTTTGTTGTTGATATGGGTTTTCTTAAAGTCACTACCATGTATGACTGCTGTACTACACCAGAAAGCAGCACAAGAATGCTTGCTCTATTCCAGTTATGATTGCAGACTTTTTTTTTTAATCCTGAGTTCCACTATCCTGCAGTCTGCAATTTATATTAAGTGCTTGGCATTATAATCCCGAGGGGTCCATCACCCTAAGGGGAACACCACTCCATAGCTGGCATCTAGCGTTTGATGTTTGAAGGGGTCAAGGAAGTTTTTTTTTGTTTTTTTTTTTTGCGGTACGCGGGCCTCTCACCGTTGTGGCATCTAGTTGGCATTTAGTGTTTGAAAGACTGTGACAGAAAGTGACACCTCAGAGGTGGCTCCTACGATTGTCTCTACCGTCCTTATCAATTCCCGGTAGTGATAATGAGGTATCGTTTTCCACTAGTATGAACGGTCTTCAAGACATGGTTACAAGTATTACGGAATCTCTTCCTGCCCTAGCATGAGCAGGGTAAACAAATCTAGCAAGTGCAGTAGTCTGTATCCTTTGAAATTTACCCCAAGCTTGACTCCAGACAGAACAGTTACTGATTCAAGGGATTCTTGCTGTCAGGGTATAACTGTAAAGTTACCTGAGTCTAGCCACATTTTCCTCTCATAGAGACATGGTGACAAAGATTTTCTCCTTGACCAAACTCTAATTGGTATCCTCTGAGATCTTTTTCAACTAAGCCCCATCCTTGGGCATGTCCTCAAGAGCAAGAATCCTACTAAGTCAGCTTAGCCAGAATCCCCCATCCTCCACATCTCCATACCTAATTAGGGTCTCCAGTCACCACCATTCCCCAGGTGGCATCTGATCAACCCAGCGTGTCTTCAGCAAGAATCCCATTAGATCAATTTAGCCAGAATCCCTCCCCTCCCCTTGATGTTTCCTCTTAATAATTTTCCACGCACCAAGTCCTGCACATACACTGTTTCTTGGCTACAAATTCTCACTTTGCCTTGTTGTTTTTAGAGTTGAGCCCAGGGCTTCCCTGGCGGCACAGTGGTTGAGAGTCCGCCTGCCGATGCAGGGGACACGGGTTCGTGCCCCGGTCCGGGAGGATCCCACATGCCGCGGAGCGGCTGGGCCCGTGAGCCACGGCTGCTGAGCCTGTGCGTCCGGAGCCTGTGCTCCGCAACGGGAGAGGCCACAACAGTGAGAGGCCCGCGTACCGACAAAGAAAAAAAAAAAAAAGCAAGCTACAAAACAATATGCACTTTTTTTTTTTATTTTTGTTGAGGAAAAAAATATATAGGCCTAGGGAAAAATAATCCAAAAGAATATACCTTAGAGATGTTCATCCCCCCCCACCTCTCCTCCCAACCTGGGGTGGTAGAATTACATAAGATTTTTATTTACTTTTTTACAAAATCGGCACATGCTTAAATTTTATCAACAGATAGTTTCTAATCCATGGAAGAAAAACAAAAATATTTTTTAAATACCAAAAGCAAATGAAAAATAATACCTGGCCATTGAGAGCCGTGTCAAAATGCTGACATTTGTTCAGATGTGCACCTGGGAATTTTCAGTAGCAGAAAGACAAGGACAAAGCAGTGGGTTCAAATAGCTTGCCTTCAGGTGGCCAAGAAGAACTTTTGCTGAGCCATGAAAAATATTAAAGAGAGGAAGAAAGAGACTTGGGAGAAGACAATAGCCGTGAGGTCAATGCGAGATGACCAGAACTTAGGTGGGGAAGCAGGCCTGGCAGAGGAAGATCGAAGGAGAGAGCCAGGAATCCTAAAGAGCAAGAAATGGTGAAATTTGATAAGAGCCTCAGCATGTGGATGGGTGACGATGAGAAGAATGTCCAAAATGACTTCTTCTATTACAGACCCGGGACACGGCATGCTATGGGAGGAGGCGGGGTCTCTGGAATTCCTTTTAAAAAAAAACACATTATAACTTCATCATCCTACACTTAGCAACGGCAGGGCTTCTTAGAAATATCCTTAATCAGGCAGGCAAATTCAGAGATAAAACAAGTAGAGGAATCATCTCCTCATTAGTTTTAGAAAAATATTTGAAAGGAAATAAGGTTGTGATGAAAGCAGTGGAAAGGAACAAGAACTGTGAGTCAGACCAATGTTCACAGAAATACTTTTTAAAATTGGAAGCAACATGCCTATCACTTAGCAAATCTTAATAAATGCAGATATAGTTACCTGTCACAAGTTTTAGCTCTCCTAGTAAATTAAGAGGTCCTTCTAAAGTTTTCTCTCCGTAGTCTCACTCCAAAGTGCCTAATACGTGGCCTTGCCTGTAGTAAGTACTCAACAAATGTCTGTGGGAAGAATAAATGAAGGCAGTTAATAGTTCTAGTTTGTCCTTCCTAAGTGCCAAAGAAAAGGACAAGGTATGATTAACCACAAACTGGATGATTGCTCCCTGTAAAGTGAATTCACCTGGACTCACAGACTGTCGCAGGCAGAAGGAATTTTAGAAATCAAGTCCAGTGGTTTTCTACCACCTTGGGATGGGGAATGACTCATACTCAACATCAATCAGAGCAACTCAGCTTTTACCTGTTTTATATATTGAGCTTCTGAATAAAATTTCACTTGTGCCAAGTTTTTGAAGACAACGTCTCAGAATCACTGAATCTGAAACCCTCTCATTTCATACGGGAAGGAAACAGCAGAGGAAAGATGCAGAGCTGTGGCTAGAAACCAGTTCTTCTGACGCTTTTGCCAAAGTTCTTCCTAGCACGTCAAATAAGCCCCTAATTTGGGGTATGTTTTTTCAAGCCATTTCCATGCAGAGTTGCCCAATGGAACACCTGACGCCCATTACATTTGAATATCAGATAAACAACACAACATTTTTTTAGTATGTCTCAAATACAGCTGCACTTGTCCAGCTGTCCAAACACCAGGGTCCATAAATGCTTCATCTTTGAAGCTGCTACGCACCAAGGTTTTCAGTGTATCACTATCAAGAGACGACTCTTTTTTAAAAATTTATTTTATTGAAGTGTAGTTGATTTACATTGTGTTAATTTCTGCTGTACAGCAAAGTGATTCAGTTATAGGTATATTCTTTTTCACATTCTTTTCCATTATGGCTTATCAGGATATTGAATATAGTTCCCCGTGCTATACAGTAGGACCTTGTTTATCCTTTCTGTATATAATAGTTTTCATCTGCTCATCCCAAACTCCCAATCTATCCCGCACCCACCCCCCGCCCCCTTGGCAACCACAAGTCTGTTCTCTACGTCTGTGAATCTGTTTCTGTTTGGTAGATGAGTTCATTTGTGTCATGTTTTAGATTCCACATGTAAGTGATATCATATGGTATTTGCTGAGAGACTATGCTTTAATTCCCAGTTTGAACAATAAAAACCCAGCTCGTAAATCATACTCTCCGTGTGCTATTACGGATGGAGCAGCCATTACCCCAACAATCCTGACCTTCATTAGGGTGGATGAAGGCTTTCCTGTCGAAAGTGAAAGGCACAACTGCTCAGTGTTACCTTAAAGATAATGCCCTCCACATGTTCACAATTCAGTGGATCCAGCAGATGTGCCCATTTGGGACTGATGAGAACATGTGTTTGTGTAAGGGAGCTGTAATATCTGTGTTGCTGACTTTGAGGGTCAGCTAAACACTCAAACCATAAATCATCAGTTGCTTCCTTGTCTTGGGCATCAAATTATCAGTACATTTCTTTCCGGGTAAACAAATATCTTTTCACTCTGGTTCCATCCCATATTGAGCTCCATCACATATGGCATTTACCAAGCATGCTGCTAGACAGAGAGAGGTAAAGTAAGACACCCCCACCCTTGACATGCCCACATTTTAGAAAGGGAGGTAAACGGGAAATATAATGTAGATCCTGAGTGCTGTAATGAGGGTAAAGAAGCATGAACCACTATGAGGAGAGGAGGAACGTGAGATAGAAGCAAACTGGAAGTTAGGCAAAGGTGAGAGGGTGAGTTGCAACCACAGGGACAGGACAGCATGATCAAAGGCACAGAGGCATGAAATGCCAGTGTGCTCAAGGAACTAGGAGTAGTTTGGTGTTGCTCAAGCGTAAAGTTCAAGATGAGAAAAAATGACAAGGTTAAAAATCTGACCTGACTTTATAACATAAAATAGAAAACCACTAGGAAAGCTTTAGGCAGGGAAGTGACACGGTCAGGTATAGGTTTTGGGTAAAGCTGTCTGGAGGCAGTATAGAAAGGGATGCAGGGTGGGATGAAGGGCAAGGGAGATAATGTACAAAGACTGGCCTCAAGGAGTCATGCCCGGTCCACATCGAAGATGGAGACAGTCTCAGCTAGGGTAATGAGGAAGGGCAAGAGGAGATGGGCTTGAGAAATATTTCGGAGGTCAAATAGGCAAGATGTGGTGGTTGGTTTTATGTAAATGGTAAGAGAGGGAAAGGAGAGGATGACGCCCTGGTGACCAGGTGGGTAATATTCTGCCTGATTAGACAGCAGTCCCCCTGTTGACTCTCAGATACCCTCTGGTGTCCATTCCTTTGTCATCACAGATTGAGGTATGTACTCATTTGTGTGCTTATTTGTTTAGTGGCAGCCTGCCCCTCCAGACTGAAAACACAGTGGGGTAGAATCATGTCTGGTTTTGCTCATCCTTGTACCACCAGCACTAGCTAAGTGAGTGGTACATAATCAGCACTCAATAAATAGTTGTCAAAGAGAAAGACAAATACTGAATACTGCATGGTATTGCATGTGTGGTATATTTAAAAAAAGGGGGCGGAGTCTAAACTCCTAGAAAGAGACAATAGAAAAGTTGTTATCAGGCTGCGGGGGTAGGGAAAATAGGGAGAAGTTGATAAGAGAGTACAAACCTTCAGTTATAAGAAAAACTAGGTCTAAGGACCTAATGTATAACATGGTGGCTATAGTTGACAATACTATTGTATAACTGATATTTTCTAAGAGAGTAGAACTTAAATGTTCTCATCCCAAAAAAAAAATGGTAAACATGGGAGATGAAAAATGTGTTCATTAACTTGGTGGGAGGAATCCTTTCACAATGTATACATATATCAAATCATCACGTTGTATACTTTAAATATCTTAGAACTTGGTCAATTATACTTTAATAAGGCTAAATAAATAGTTCCCAAAAAATACAGAATGAGAGAGAATATACAGGAAAAAAGACACTTTTAATGAGTTCCTTTTTGGACACCGTGAATTTGAAATGACTGCAAAACTCCAGGTGTAGATAACCAGGAAGCAGCTAGAAATGAGTTTGAAACTCAGGGAGATTAGGTTTGGAGATAAAGACTTGAGAGATACCCACATATAATAAAAGCCTAAAAGTGAGAAGGGCATCAGGAGCAGACCTGATGAAGTTCAACATTGAAAGGGATTTCCTTCCTCCTACTTCTTAGTCAATTACCTTTGCATTTGTCTTCTCGAAGTACACTGTCACTGTCCCCTGGGCAGCTCACAGAGGGAGCATGTGGCAGCTCCAGGGGACATGGCTCTGTGCTGTGATCCAGGGAGGGCCCAACCTTTACGACCTTTCCAAGGAGACATCATATGCCTATAATATCTTCCCACCTTTTTGCAACTCGGTTCTCCCAAATTCTTTAAACGACCCCCGATTTCCAGGAAAGCCTCTTCCATGAAATCCTCCCACATTGGACCATAGAAAAGCAATTATCCTGAATATCCCGGCCATCAAATAGCAAATTGCCACTCTGCTTTCTTTGTTTTTAATTTATATTTTTTAATTTATTTAATTTTATTTATTTTAATTTATTAAAATATAAATTATTTTAATAAATTAAAATAATTTAATTGCAAATAGCAATAGCATCAAATAGCAAATTGCCACTCTGCTTTCTTTGTTTTTAATTTATATTTTTTAATTTATTTAATTTTATTTATTTTAATTTATTTTAATTTTATTTTTGACTGCATTGGGTCTTTATTTTTGCACGTGGGCTTTCTCTAGTGGTGGAGAGTGGGGGCTACTCTTCGTTGCAGCGTGTGGGCTTGTCATTGCAGTGGCTTCTCTTGTTGCAGAGCACGGGCTCTAGGTGCACAGGCTTCAGTAGTTGCAGCACACGGGCTCAGTAGTTGTGGCTCATGGGCTTAGTTGCTCCACGGCATGTGGGATCTTCCCGGACCAGGGCTTGAACTTGTGTCCCCTGCACTGGCGGGCGGATTCTTAACCACTGCACCACCAGGGAAGTCCCGCCACTCTGCTTAATCAAAATGTAGAAATCTTACTCTTTCCCAGTTCTTTTTCAAATTAGATACCTTTTTTTGACATCTACCTTTAATATCAGATCCAGCCTGTCTTGATGTCCTGTTGGTCTATTACTACTTGGTTTATTGCTTCTAGTCAGTTGACTGTGTTTTTGGCCACAGCAGGGGTCTGTGTGCTTTGACCTAGTTTGGACCCTAAGAAATCACAGGCTATGTCAGTTAAGGTGACCAGACCTCCTGGATTTTTGAGCACCATCCTATTAAAAATATTCACCCTATAGCCAGGTGATATGTCAAACTATGTATTTTGGTTCAAAAGAGGTGGCTGGGGCAGGAATGCTTGGTAAATTGCCTGGTATTTATAATTTTTATGCTTTTTTAGAAATATATATGCTTTTCAGAAATAACAACTGAAAAAGGAAGTTGGGCTTCTAAATTCCTGGCTTTGTCTAAAGCCCACAGGGCTTCTTTAACTTGAGTTTAAAAAAACAGTAACTAGAAAGGATAATACCCAAGGTCAATACAATAAATATATTTATGTCTATGTACCACTGTATAAGTTTTCAGTGATGGGTCAGTCAGGACTGAATTTATATGCAAATAACAGGAAGCCCTTTTCCCCCTAACAAGTTCAGAGACAGGTAGTCCCTCACTAGCATAGTAGCTGCCCAGGACCGATGACCCAGGCTCCTCCTGCCTGTACGCTCTGCCATCCTTAGCAATACTGGCTTTATCCTCACACTTGTCATCTCTTGGATGGGGATGGTTGCTCCACCTCCAAGTTTAACGTCCCCAAGAAGATGGAGAAAATGAGTTGAGGAAAAGAGAGAAAAGAAACTTCTTTGTCATTTTATTCATGAAGGGAAGCCCTCCCCAGTGATTTTCACCTCCATCTCATTGACCATTTCCAGCTACAAGAGGACAGAGATCAAGTTTGTAGCTTTTATGGCTTCTATGATGGAAGTAGGCATGCGATGGGAGAAATGAAAATTGGGAGATGCCAATCAAGTACTTGTAGACTTAAAAATATTTCTAAGTCACATTATTATATCTGCATATTTCCTAAAATCTTGCAAGCATATCTTAAGCTGATTTATTTTTGCTGATGTTGATTTCTATTTGCAAGATTCTTGGAGTAATCTTATGTCAAAATTTCCCACTTTATATGAACAATATTACCCTCTTCTATCATGTAGTCTATTTTATCAAAGTGAGGTAGGAAAGGATTGAAAATATTTCTAGATGCTAGTCCAGGTAATTGGGTGAATAAGATATATTTTTAGCCACATTACTTTTAAAATTAGTTCCTGGAATTTTCCTCAGTGATAGAACTTCTTTGGATGGCAAGCAACAGTACCAAAGATAATTTTACCTATCCTCCCACATTTTTGCCCTGCTTGCCACATTACATAAATTGGAGTTGATGCAGCTGTGAAGTCAGAGAATGGGTTTTGTTTATGTGGGGGCTTTTTCCTAAAGAAGTGCTTTGTCTCCCTCTGGTGAACAAACTTATCTTTGCAACATCAGCTGTAGTTCTCAGGCCCGGCTACACTTTAGGATCACCAGGGTTGCAATAATCCCAATACCCAGGCCCCATCCCAGACCAATTCAATCAGGTCTGGAATAGGACCCAGCCATCAGTATTTTTTCTAAAAGATACGTAGGTAATTTTAATATGCAATTAGGGTTAAGAACCACTGAGTTAAAAGAAGCTCTAAATCAATGATGAATACTGGACATTATTCCTCCTCTAAGATTGCCACAAAGGAAAAAGAGAATCTATGTATGCAAATTCTATAATCTTCCAAAGGCCCTTTTACAATTTCTAGAGGGGAAATCACCAAGGACTTGTTAAGAATATGAGAAATTTAAATCTGAACTTCCCTGGTGGCGCAGTGGTTAAGAAGCCGCCTGCCAATGCAGGGAACACGGGTTTGAGCCCTGGTCCAGGAAGATCCCACATGCCATGGAGCAACTAAGCCCGTGCACCACAACTACTGAGCCTGCACTCTAGAGCCCGTGAGTCACAACTACTGAGCCCCCGTGCCACAACTACTGAAGCCCGTGCGCCTAGAGCCTGTGCTCCACAACGAAGAGGAGCCACCGCAATGAGAAGCCCGCGCACCACAACGAAGAGTAGCCCCTGCTCGCCACAACTAGAAAAAGCCCGTGCATAGCAACGAAGACCCAAAGCAGCCAAAAATAAATAAATAAATTTCTTTTTTAAAAAAGGCATATATACAACTATAGACGTTCTTACACATGTAACATGGAAGCTACATCTTATTTATTCCTTTTTACATATCCTAGAAGATTTCAAATGAAGATATATAGATTGAAACTGGTTGCTGTCTTTTTAAAATCTTCTCAAACTAATTCCCACTGATAATGGCTGTTTTCATCGTAATACATGCATTATTGGTACAAAATTTAGTTATTACAAAGGAGACCAGTTCTATTTCTGGCAATACTGGACTAGATGGTTCTGATCAACTCTCTCACTAAGTACTACTTAAAAATTATACAAAATATGTATCATTAAAAGAGTGAAAAGAGTGAGAAAAAACATTAGTAACACATGTAAATGACAAAAGAGCTCATATCTAGAAGATACAGAATTCCTAAAAATAAATAAGGAAAAAACTGACAACACAATTTAAAAATGGGCAAAGGACTTAATAAAAGGAGATAGTCAAAAAATATATGAAAAGATCTCAACCTCATTAGTAATCAAAGAAATGCAAAATAAAACCATACAATACTAAGCGATTGTGAGTGACTGCAACTCTCATACCCTGCTAGTGATAATGTACTTTTCTACAAACATTTTGGGAAACTGGTAGTATCTTCTAAAGTTGAACATACAAATATATCCTATGACTTAGCAATTTCAATTCCAGGTACACCCCATAGATATGCATGTTTACGGCAGCATTATTTGTAAATAACAAGAAACTAGAAAACTAAATGTCCGTGAATTGTAGAATGGATAAATTGTGATATATAATGGAATACCACATAGCAATAAAAGTGAAAAAACTAAAAAGGAAAACATGGATAAATCTGACAAGTGTAATTTAGCACAAATGGTGTCAGACAGAACAAATGCATATTTTTTTGAATTCTATGCTGTTAGAAATTAAGATAGTTGGGACTTCCCTGGTGGTCCAGTGGTTAAGAGTCCTCACTTCCACTGCAGGGGGTCTGGGTTCGAGGATCCCTGGTTGGGGAACTAAGATCCTGTATGCCTAGTGGCACGGCCAGAAAAAAAGATAGTTGGTTACCTTTACCTTTTTTTTTTTAACATCTTTATTGGAGTTTAATTGCTTTACAGTGTTGTATTAGTTTCTGCTTTATAACAAAGTGAATCAGCTATACATATATCCCCATATCTCCTCTCTCTTGCGTACCTTTCAGTAATAGGGAGATGTCATGCCTGGGACGGGGAAAGAGAGTAATGATAGAATTTTTGCTTTGAGTTTTCATTAGATAGATGTATTCACTTTGTGATAATTCATTGAGCTGTATACAGTTTTGTGTACTTCAAATTTTTAAAGATTTAAAAAAACCAGGATATTAAAAAATAGTTAAGAATCGAGTCTTCCTTGTGCTTTTCTCCTTAAGTGGAGGAATTTTTTTGTTTTTGTTTTTTTTAAAGGGCTTCAAATGCTTGGCTTTTTATTTATTTATTTTTGGCTGTGTTGGGTCTTCATTTCTGTACGAGGGCTTTCTCTGGTTGTGGCAAACGGGGGCCACTCTTCATCGCGGTGCGCAGGCCTCTCACTATCGCGGCCTCTCCCGTTGCGGAGCACAGGCTCCAGACGCGCAGGCTCAGTAGTTGTGGCTCACAGGCCCAGTCGCTCTGCGGCCTGCGGGATCTTCCCAGACCAGGGCTCGAACCCGTGTCCCCTGCATTAGCAGGCAGACTCTCAACCACTGTGCCACCAGGGAAGCCCAGTGGAAGAGTTTTAATTGATGAGATGTAACTGGCAGTGCTCCTCAAACTTTACTGTACATGACTTATCTGGAGATCCTGTTTAAAAAGGCAGCTTTTTTCCAGGAGTCTAGGGTGGAGCCCAAGCTTCTGTACTTCTAGCAAGCTTCCAAGGGATTCCCAGGCTGCCGGGCCATTGACTGCACTTTAAGTAACAAGGACCTCAGGCAGTCCTTCCAAACTATGTTCCTCAAAAAGTAATGTTTCACAAATCATTTATAGATGTTATTAAATCTATTAAAATTTTAATCAAAATTTACTTTAAAAAATAATACTAAACACTTTTAGGCTCTTCCTCTTATTTATGATGAACAAACATGTTTGGCACCTTGCTGGATGTGTACCAGTTGGCAACTGGCATTAGGTATGTTGGACTGTCTACTACAAGAGCCAACCAACTTTTTCTGTGTAGGGCCAAATGGTAAAAATTTTAGGGTCTGCAGACCACATGGTGTCACAGCCACTCCACTCTGTCACTATAGTATGAATATAACTATAGATATATAAGTGAAGGGCATGGCTGTGGTCTACTAAATCGATCCCTGGTCTACTGGATCACTGGTCAACGATATGTATCTTGTCTTCAAATTTCCACTTAATGTGTTATCTGAGAGAATATTTTAAATCTCTCATTTGTTTTCTATTAAAATTTTCAAAAACTAGTTTTAACTTTTACCACTAATCCATGTGCATATTTCATCTCAAGAACATCATTTGGGTGTTGTAAATGATTATTCATGGTTATTCGTTGCTAAATAAGTTTTAAAATGGTCTTCTAAGGACAAGCAGTGTCCCAAAACAAATGATAAACAGAATGATAATACAGGGGGGCTAAGTGTTAATATATAAATCGTATTCTTGAAGCATACACTGCTAGACTACTGGCCTAACTGCACTAGTTTCGTGGGACTAGCCATCGGTCATCATATTGCTGAATCGGTGTACACATTGCACAGAAATTGCATCTCTCAATTTAGATTGTATATAGAACCTAGTCATGCCAAGTCCATACCACGAGGCCCATCTGCTATTTTACATAAACTTATGTTCTTGATGCACATGGAAGGTATAATCAGAGAAAATAAAAAGTGAGTTTTAGAACCAAAAACCAAATTTTTAGCTAACTATTAATTATACTAGTCTCTGCTAGCTCAAGCCTTAGGTTCAAAAAGCCACAATGAAGCCTCCCATTTATGAAAGTTTAGCCTACTTGGCCATGAAACAGGTCTAAGCAAAGCCTAAATTTCCTTTTAATTTGGGGGGGGGAATATAGATATTTTCTTACTGATTTTAATTTTTAAAATTTTTATTGGAGTGTAGTTGATTTACAATGTTGTGTTAGTTTCTGCTGTACAGCAGCAGTGCATCAGTTATACATATGCCCACTCTTTTTTAGATTCTTTTCTCATATAGGCATTACAGACTATTGAGTTCCCTGTACTATACAGTAAGTGCTTATTAGTTACCTATTTTATACATAGTAGTTCCTTAATTAGTTCCATATTTGGGGAAACTAGGGACTTGACTGTGTGTGTGACACTGAGACAGAGTTCAGATATTGGTTCAAAGCTGCTAGTCACCTATAATAAATGAAAAGCTTTGAAGATTCAAATCAGCCAGTAAAATTCCAGTCTAGTGCCCAGTCTGGTCATTCTTTGGGATTTGGCCAAAGCAGATATACTGATAGCTACTATGCTTTACCAAATATGTGGAGGGGCAGGAAAATGCCCATCTTGACCAAACTGCAATCATAGCAATTACATCTGCAGTGATGGTTGTAGGCAGAGATCAAATATGTAAAGTACAGTACTTTCATCTTGCTCCAAAGTAGTGAAGACGACCAAGATTAGGGAAGCTGGGCAGCTGGGAAGTGAAGCACAATTTGGTATGGTGGATTATAGTAATCAGAACATCACGTTCGTGGGTTCCTCCTTCTGTTTGAGATTCGAGACTCAGATCAGTGAGAATATTCAGAATATTGGACTACGACTTTGCAAAAACTGGTATAATTGGATCAAGTGATGAACAAACCTCTGAAAGCCATAGGGACAAAATATAACAGGCTTGTTTAACATACTACCAATAATATTTTACTAATTTTCTTCGAAGTTGTTCCGTTAACTTTAATATAAAGTCTTTATTTCTCTTGAATGCTACTGAAGACGAAAAAAACTGGAACCAAAGGAGAACTCAGCAGTATACATCCTCTTTCCATTTTTAGATATACAACATTTAGCTTTCTTCTGTTATGCTTTTAAATAGTATTTATCATCAGCTTTTGATAAGCATTTGCTAACCTGACTTGTAATCACAAATCAGGTATAACTTTACATAAGAAAAAAATTAAACTTATAAAACACATAAATTAGAAAGTGATTACCCTAAGTATTAACACTTATTATTTCCTTTACAAAAGGCTTCACAACAAGATTCCTCTAATGATCTCCCCTAAGGCATTTAGAATTAATTCAGCTTACACTTGTCTTATATTCCATTTTGAATTCCAGCTACAGATTTTCAAACTGTCGCCCAAAGCTGCTATCAACCACTTCATCAAGTGGAATTATTAATACCTGTATTCTAAAGTGAGCTTTAATAAAATGCTTCAATTATAATTCTATTACTTTTAAGTCACCATACCTTATAGTTCTTTGTCAAAATATGCCTCCAAAACATTTTCCAAAGTATGATCTCTTGCCACAATAAAGAACGAGTGCAGTTACTCTACAGGGAAAAAAAAAATTTCTTTTAAATATCATGCTAGAAGCCAAAATCTTTCTATTGAGATAAAGTTTCATACAATAAAATTCATTCATTTCAAAGACAATTTTATTTATTTATTTATTTTTTTTTTTTGCGGTACGCAGGCCTCTCACTGTTGTGGCCTCTCCCGTTGCGGAGCACAGGCTCCGGACGTGCAGGCTCAGCGGCCATGGCTCACGGGCCCAGCCGCTCCACGGCATGTGGGATCCTCCCAGACCAGGGCACGAACCC
The DNA here is from genome assembly GCF_003676395.1 of Aethalodelphis obliquidens. NCBI lineage: Eukaryota > Metazoa > Chordata > Mammalia > Artiodactyla > Delphinidae > Aethalodelphis > Aethalodelphis obliquidens. The sequence goes on along the minus strand of NW_020837955.1, from coordinate 9,461,539 downwards.
GCGTCCCCTGAATCGGCAGGCAGACTCTCAACCACTGCGCCACCAGGAAAGCCCTCAAAGACAATTTTATGTTTAGAAATTGCATACAGAATACAAAACAATCAAGGCATAGAATAGAGCCATTTCCCCAAGAAGTTTCCTCATGTCCTCGGATCCCATCTCTTGACCGCAGCCTCAAGGCAATCACTGATCTTCCTTCTCTCACTGCAGTTTTCCTTCTACTTGTGGCTTTAATTTGCCTTCCCATGATAACCAATAACCTTGAGTATCTTTTCATATGTACAGTGACAATATACAATATACATACAGTATACTGATCACTGCCTGTATCTTCTTTAGTGGAGCACCTATTCAAGTCTTTTACCAGATTTTTGTTGAGTTGGTTGTGTTCTCACTACAATTTTAAGAGTTTTTAATATATTTTTATATATACGTGCTCCGCCTGTACATACTCCAATATTTTCTCCAGGTCAGCGGCTTATCTGCAACCTGTTGTATTTCTCAAGACTTTGCTGGTTTTCCTATCAAAGTTTTCTCTTTATTGTTGGTTTTTAGTAGTTTGACTATGATTTTCCCAGGTGTACTATTCTTTGGATTTATCTTAATTGGAGTTTACAGTGCTTCAAAGCCAATGTTTCCTCATAAAAGTTGTAAAATGTTTGGCCGTTATTTCTTCAAGTATATTTTTCTGCCCTATTTTCATTCTTTTAGCCTTCTGGATCTCCAATTACACCTGTTAATCCATGTGATATTATTCCATAGGACCCTCAGGCTCTGTTCTTTCTCCAGTCTCCCTTATCCTCAGATTGGACAATTTTAATTGATCTGTTTTCATGTTCACTGATACTTTCTTCTGACACCTCTAATCTGCTGTTAAATCTATCCAGATTGTTTACATCAGTTATTTTTGTTTTAAAAATTCCACTTGTTTTCTCTATTCTTTCCATCTCTCTGCTGAGATTCCCTTTGCCTTACTCATTGAGATAGCATTTCCTTTAAATCTGAACATGCGCACAACAGCCGCTTGACAGTTTCTGCAAAATTCAACAGTTGTGCCATGTCAAGATTTATTTTCATGTTTTTTTCTTTACCATAGGACTCATTTTCCTGTTTCTTTCCATATATACTAATTTTTGACTGGTATGGCACACATTATAACAGATATGTTAAAGAGAATCTGTGCTATATCTTCCTCTGAAGTATTGATTTTTGTTCCAGTAGGCATTTTGATTACTGATTGCTTTCAACTTATGCAGACTTGGTGTTATGCTCTGTTAGTATAAGCGTGTGGAAAGCCCAAGGTATTTCTCAAGCCCTTCCAATTGTCAAACTGTCTCCTTTGCAGATGTTGTTGAGGCTTGATTTCAGTCTACATTCTGGGATGTAGACACTCATTTACAGTATGAGAGCTGAAACAAGAAGCCAGTGTAATCTTGTTCAACCTTAGCTGGGAACATGCATGTTGGGTGACTAAAATTTTTTGCCACTCTGGGGATGTCTGAGAATGACTACAAAAGTGCCTAGGTACTGATTTGGGGATGACAAATAAATTTTAGCAAATAAGCAAATTTGTAATCATGTAATCTGTGAATAATGAGGATCAATTATATATATACACGTGTGTGTGTGTGTGTGTGTGTGTGTGTGTGTATATATATATATATATTAGCATGAAACCATGTAGCATAATAAAAACATGTTCATGCTTAAAGAGGTTTCAGTTTTAAATTAACTATTTTGATGGAAATTTTCCCCAAACACATATAAGTGTCTCCTAAACAAGACACCAAAGATAACTTTTATTCCTGTCTCAGGGACATGATTATAGTAAACAATGCTAAAATCCAATGAAACCTTAAAGGTTTCAGATGCATAAATGTGTGCTCTTAAAAAGCCCCAGTTGGCAACAATTCTTGAGGCCTCTGCTTTGTTTTTTGTTTCTTGTTGGTATTTTTTTAAACCAAAGCTTAATATACGTTAGTTGTGTGAACTTGAAAAAGTAAATTTTATGGGTCTCAGTTTTCTCATCTATAAAATGAGGAAAGTGTATTTCTAAGGTCTCTCCAGGTCTAAAATTCTATCCTCCCTAGATAACAGTATAATTTTTTGGCCTCTAGATGTTATCGCCTCTTCCCTTCTAACTTTTTGCGTCTAATCTTCTGTGTCCTGGAAAAATCAGAAAACCAACTCTATTCAATTATTTAAAAATAAAAGACATTCTAATTAAAGGCCTGAGATCTTTTCTAAATTATGTGCATACATATTTTAGCAACTAGAAGACTCGTACACACTTACTCCCTGAATCTCAGCTATAATCCAAACAGATATGTAAAATTACCTGTATTTCCTAACAGATACAGTAAAAGCAATTCCTAAAACACTGTTAAATATAAGTAAACCAAATTATCTGACCTGTGATATCTATGTATAGAAAAACAAACAAAAAATAACAGCATCTTTCCTAGGCTCCTCATTGGTCCCATGCCTGGGATAACAGGAAAATACATACAGTTTGAAAAGAAGCGATTATTTAAAAGCCTTAGAAAAGTAGACAAGCAAACTTACTGTTGACTTATTTTCTTTATTGAATTAAAATTACACTATTATAAAATAGCAATGTACACACAAAGGGATTTGATGCATCATAGTATATACAATTATCTTTAAAAGGTCAGGATGCAAGTTATAATGATTATGAATATAAATTTTATATTAAAACATTCTCCATAAGTGATTTATTTGACTGTTTTGGTTCGAAGTCGTCGTTTGAGAATCTGATGATCACTTTCTTTCACTTTATGGTCCATAAAAATCTGAAATTAACAATTTCATAATTTTTTATAAATAAAAATAAAAATGAAAGCTTGCTTACAATTAATAAGCTATGTTCACGTTCCATGACAGTACTTTCTGTCCTCCTGGACTGCAGATATACAATCTTCTATAAAAAAGCATGTCTAAGGTAGTAGATTTTATAAAAGATTCTTTCAACACTACCTAATTCTGGAATTAAAATAATCCACACTTTTACTGAATTCATAGCTTGAAATAATTACTAAAATATTTGGAGACAAGTGCCTCAAATAATTTTTAGGAAATGATTTTTTGCAGTAACAAGTATATAACTTAGAAAGTAGAAACAGCATTATTTTGCAACTAAGAAAAGAAATAACTTCAGCCAAGGGAGAAAATTATGTGCTTATCAGACAGATGGAGAAAAGTAACCAAGAGAACAGTACTTCCAAAAGCATGACCTAATGAACCTAATTCTTTACTACTTGCTTCAAGTGTCTATCTTATATCTGATAGCTACTGTTGCAAAAGGTCTCTCCCGATTTTTCTTGGCCATTTTCTGTTGAAGGCTTTTTCTTTAACTCCTTTTCTACCTTCACTTCCATCCACTAGGCAGATGCAAAAATGATAGAAAATTAGAACTTTCCCTGTAATAGAACAGCCTGTTCTAAGTAAGGAGAATGAGTCATAAAGTCAGGGTGACAATCTATATAGTCTTTTCTTAAGAAAACCTGGAAGCCTTAGAGGGAAAGTGGGAAGAAATGACTGAATGTCAATTCTATATTTTTAGCAGGCAGACTTAGGGCCAGATTTGTACAACTCTTGTGATAAAGATAATAAGAAAAACAGATGTTAGAAGCCAATAAATTATTAAGTAGTGATAATTCTATTGATGGAATTAAAATTCCTCTTATGAGTTTATAAATGCAGATGCATGTGACACTTGTATACATTAATGCAGCGTTTATATTCAATTACTATAAATTTAACACATCCAGTACCAAAAGTACAACATTTAAAGCGTGTTTTAAGAGATATGGTCTACAGAATAAAAGTTCAAACCATTATATAATTCAAATTGTTATGAATACTTCAGAATTAAGAAGAACATAAACAGTTTTACTTTTAAGAAAACTTAAATAGTAGCTTACCACTTGGCCAGATATATCAATAGGAGATGAAATTTCATTTGTGTATAATTTCCGTTTGGCCCGTTTTGGTCGAGACACATTTTCTTTACTTACTTCTACATTTGAGAGCTTTGAAGAGCTTATTGTTTCAATTATCTTCTTTGCTATGAAAAAATACATTAGTTAAATCTTGCAATAATTTTCTAACTGCAAATATTTGAAATCCTTAATAAAGAACCATATTAAAAAGAAAAGCACTGCAATTTATAAATGGTAAAAGGACACGAATAGAAAACTCACAAAGAAAAAAGAATTAAATGCCTAATAAACACACAAATTAATGATCAACAGCAAAAATAAAAGGGCAAATAAATAAAATATCACTTCACTAATGTTCAACATATTGAAAAGGTTTGGTAAATTATAGTACAACCACTAAAACTCAGGCATCTTTAATGACTTGGAAGAGGTTTATACTACATTAAGGAAAAGATCAGGATACGTATATAGTGGACCATGCATCACTAAGAACAATAAGGTGGTAGAGCTAGTTCAGTACTCACATGTAAAGACGTCCACAATGAATACTAAGTGAAAGTAACTTGTGAGCCCTTTACTTCTAGTTAACAAACGTGTGCCCATGCACACACAGAGTAAAAGAAAGCAAATTGTTAACAGCTGATTGCTTCTGGTAAGTTGAATAGGAATTTTAAAATTTCTTACTTTGTACATATGCTTTTTTTTTAATAGACACATATTGATTTTAACAGAAAACATACTTCCATTTGGGAAAACTTCTGGATAGAAAATCCATGTACATATGATATCAACTATATATTTTTTTAAATAGAAAACACATTTAAGGAAACATGCTGAACTGAGGTGTACTTGTCAAGGGCTGAGCTGAGCCTGAGAGCTGAGCTGCCAGATGTCAGAGTGGCTAATTAAGACAAGTCAAAATGAAAGTTAAAGCCTTTAACCACTTAACTGCAGTTGAATAAGCAAGAGGCTAGACCTGAGAAAGCGCCAACTCCCACCGCCCTTCTAGATTCCCCCGTGGAATAATGCACAGTCTGGGTCAGGTGGGTCAGCACAGAAGTTGGGGTGATCTTATTGCCAAGCGAGCCCTAAACAAAAGGCTCTTGGCGCTTGCAGTTTTATGGACCTTGGTGCTGGAGACCAGTGGGGAGGGCTAGGAGCGGAAAAGTAGAGTCAGAGTGGAGAACAGTGTCTTCAAGTTTCCCTCCACCTCCCCGTCATAACGTCTTTGGCAGAGATGCCTGAGGACGTTCTCTACTGAAGGCTCCCAATTAATAGGATACAAATGAAGGCACCTAGGCTAGGAATGCAGATATGTGTAAGAGTATGGCTGGCAAGAGACCTGAGTCCTTGACTAACTCCCTTCACAGACTAGGACGCATTGGCTGTGTATCAAGTTTGATGTGGGGACGGTAGCTTTCCCTCATGAGACCTAACAGGTAAAACCTTTGTAATTGCCTAAGGTCAGCCTGAAACAAATCACACATAGGATTTTGGCCTGGAGCTTCGAAATTCCTCACTACTGTGTGCCAACCACTATACTAAGAGCTGAGGATGTAAACTAGACAGGCATTTTGCACTTGTAGAGCTTATATTCTACTGGAAAAGATAATAAGAAAACAAAAAGTTGTATAGTTTAAATAATTCATTTTGCACTTTGAAAAGATCACTCTGGCTTCCATGTACTGAATGGATAAGAGATAGACAAAAGGGATAAACTGGGAAACCAGCGTTACTGAGTAATGGATTAACAGTAGTTATCAGAGCAGTAGAATCTTAAGCACTAATCTCTGTTTTCTTCTTCTCTCCCTTTATTTCCAAGTGATCAACAACAGACATGTATTGCAGTTACAATCCCAAACAGGGATACTTTATATTACTAGAAATAAGTTTTTAAAAATTCCACACCGGGTATATAGGTAGGGAAGCTGTTAAGGACAAGGGAGTCATTACCAGGTGGGTACCTCCCTCTCCTTGAAAACATATTTCTTTTTAATATATAAGCAACGGTCAACATAATTTAAATAAAATACAGAAGCATCTACAATAACAAGTCCCACCTCTCCAAATTTAGATATTTAACAGTGTGCTGTTTGTCTCTCCAGATATTTTCTATGCTTGTACAAACTATACCTTTCAAAGAATGTATATATTTTTTGAAAAATATATACAAATGGGTCTAAGTCTGAAGTTCCCAAACTGTGTACCAAGACATGCTGCAGCAAATTCACGAGAGCAGCTCCGAATATTTTAAATTTTTGAGGAAAACAGTGACACTCTGTAACTCAGGGTAGTTCAGTTTCAAAAAGATATCACATTGCCTTCCTTCTGATGATTACATATTTTGGCAACCTGGATCTTCAGGAGCTGAATTTTCAGTGATTGTTTGGCCTTAAGTATTAACGGATGGAACTATTAGGTGTTTCTTTGGGTGCATGGACACAATGAAAAAAATTACTGAGACATTAAGGGCGCTGTGAACCAAGAAAGTTTGGGAAGCTCTGCGGTTAAGTTTTTACAGAAAGTATTTTTATACAACCAATCTGACTAAATTCAGCTGTCCCTGCTTTCAGTCCTTTTCCCTCCTCCTTCTCCCCACCTCCAGTCTCCAATTTACCCTATTGCTACCATTCAGGTACTCTAATGAAAACTCACTCCTTCCTGCCCCCTTCCTCCCAATAATCTCTCCGCATTCTAGAGGCCAGATGCATATTGCTACCTGTAATTGCCTGCACATTCCCTACACTTTCCTGGTACTCTATTTGTGTTAAAACTGTTCCCTCTGGTAGATGTGCATATAAATATATATTTATGTATACGTGTATAGAGAGGATATATATCTTAGCACATATTAATACAAAAGTATTAGTATGTCTACATTATAAAGAAAAAAGCATTAAGCAACTAAACTCAATACATTTTTATAGAAATATATGCTTTTGATATATATGATTAGGTAATGTTTATACATGCAGAGAAAAAAACAGTAGGAGAAAATATACCATAATGCTAACAGCGGTTATCTCTAGGAGGTATAATCTTCCAACATTTCAACACCCAGGTTAAATCCCATCTCTTCTATAAAATCTTCCCATAGCCCCCAAACAAACAGCTCTCTTCCTCCAATACTACCATGCACTTTCCTTGTATCTCTACAACTATTACATTAAGCAGCCTTCTCTGCATCAATTACTTAAATACAGATCTTTCTCTTCCATTACCCAGTGAACACCAAGGCATATCATCCTTTCATGTTTCGTCCCTAAATACCTAACATAAGACACTGTCTATTGGAAATATAATAGTCACTATTGTTGAGTTTATACACCAATCAGATATTAGAAAACACCATATATCTAACGTAAAAGGTCATTTAATTAATATTCTGCAAACCTTTTGATTGAAGAATAGTTGGAGAATGTTGTAAGAAATCTCCAAATTTCTGTAGCGTTCCTTCTTTTTTCTTAGCAGGCACGTTTATACTAATTGTGGATGCCTGACTCCGTAAAGAATAAGTTTTCTTAGATGATGGGCGTGTGGAAACCTAATAAACAAACACTTCTTGTTATTGTTGATGAGGAATGTTAGAAGGAAACAGTTATAGCCATAGTTGAATTAAAGAGGTCAGGCACAGGTTATGAATTCTCAGGCAGGGAACTTGAGATTAAGAATATAAGGAGAGGGGGGCTTCCCTGGTGGCGCAGTGGTTGAGAGTCTGCCTGCCGATGCAGGGGACACGGGTTCGTGCCCCGGTCTGGGAAGATCCCACGTGCCGCGGAGCAGCTGGACCCCTGGGCCATGGCCACTGAGCCTGTGCTCCACAACAGGAGAGGCCACAACAGTGAGAGGCCCGCGTACCACAAACACACAAAAAAGAATATAAGGAGAGGGATGAAAGGGCCGGAGAATGAGTGTGATAGAATGATAAGTCAGAGGTGAACACATCAAGGGGTACCTGCTACTTGCCAAATGCCAAAGGTTATATATTCAGAGCTGAATTAGATGAATAGAAAATGAAAGACAAATAAGTTATAACTGGACAAAACCCAACTTCTGAATAATTATTACTAATCAAATTTGATATTTTTATTTTCATCTTCTACTTTATAAATGTAAGTTATGAAAATGGTCAATTTTGGACAAATTAGAAGACAAACCTTTTGTTCCTTTTTGACAGAAGAATTTCCATGCTCAGAAACAGGGGACTTCAAATTCGTTCTGGGTGTAGCATTCTTCTTATTTTCAAAATTCACAAAGTCCTAAAAATAATGAATTTCAGCACTGATTAATTTCTTGACAGTGTTTTCTTTCTCTCTCTAAACTCCAGGGGAGGAAAAAAAAAGAACAAAAGCAAACTAACAAACAAACAGCAACAAAACAAGAAAATGGTTCTTAACCAGGGGCAATTCTGACGCCAGGGGACATAGGCATTGTCTGAAGATATTTTTGGTTGTCACCGCTGGGGATAAGGGGAAGGTTTAATGGAAACTAGTGGGTAGAGGCCAGGAATACTGCTAAAAACCCCTTAAAATGTACAGGGCATTGAACTCTCCTAAACAAAGAAATATCTGGCTGAAAATGTCAATCACGCTGAAGTTGAGAAACCCTGACTGAAGGTACAATGTTTTTTGCCAACTTCATTGAAATATTACTCATATATAACATATGTAAGTTTAAGTGCACAGCATGATGATGCAATACATGTTTTTATCACAAAATGATTGAAGGTATGAATTTTTCACATGCATCATGATGAAATTACATTAGTTAAATGAAGGGATAACATCTTTTATTTGAACCCCATCTTGACAATACAACATAGCAATATATTTATCTACCCTTTTTCCAACTCCCAAATCATGCTGAGCATAACCTCTCATTGATACTTAGTGACACTGAAAACAGAACAAAACTCTGCAGTATAAGCACAGGTAAAACGTGAAAGTTAAGAAATACAATCTGTTTTTGCTACTAAAAAGGCATGACCTCTCACTCTTCTTTTCCCCACTTAATCTTAAGACAAAGTCTTTTGTAGTACATTAACTGAACTGAACTTGTGCAAATATTAGTCGTACTAAAGATTATAAGCATAAAAGGAAAAAAAAAAGGCATGAACAGAAGCAGAGAGATCATGACTGAACCTCAGAATTCAAGTTACCCAGTAAAGTCTTAAGAATCACAAGAAGAAGATTTTGTAAAAGAGGAAAGATGGTAATCAGGGGAAGCAAAGGAAGAAAGATTGTAACTCCATCATACTTGTAGTGTTCAATAAAGAGCTCTCTGGAGTCTTCACTAGATTAGAATATAGCACCGTATAAATTATTTTCCTGAGGACTTTACAACACTCAGTTTATTACAGCAGTAAAGAGCTAGCAAAATCAGTTAAAACTTTTAAGTTTCTACATGGTTTACCCTACAACAATCTGTGTATCTATTCTGAAACTGGGAGTATATGCTGGCAGTAAAATGAATAAAATAACTTTATCTTAACCCTCTGAGCATACAACCGATTTTTCCTTTTCCTTTGAAAAAAATGAATCAAGTCAACATAGATGTTAGTCACCATGTTAACAAAGATGATGAAATTAAACTACTTAGTACAGTTGGCCCTTGAACAAAACAGGTTTGAAATGCATGAGTCTGCTTATACGCTGATTGTTTTCAATAGTTAGTAGATACTACATCACTACATGATCCGTAGTTGGTTGAATCCACGGATGAGGAACCTCACATACTGAGGGCCGACTGTAAGTTACAGAAGATTTTTCTGCGCTGCGGCTGGCACCTAACCCTCACGTCGTTCAAGGGTCAACTGTGTCTTAATGGTATCTAAAGTGTACTAAATATAAATTAAATAAATATAGAATAAAGGTTAACTAAGGCGCTCCAAAACAATCGCTAAAGGTGTTCTATGTGTAGAAGGAAATATGCTAAATAATATTCACTCAGCAAATGTATTACCTGACAGAGAGCCTCAGGAGCATGGTTAATATTATTTCTGCTCTTCCACCAACTTGAAAACATACTACTCTTTAAAGGCGTGAAAAAGACAAGTTGGAAAAAAAGTTATTGTGCCAGAGAGTTTATAATTATAGTTTTAAACATAAATATTTCTGTTAACATAAATATTGCCATTTATTATGTATCTACCACATGTGGAATAAAAGCAAAACATTTTAAACATATTATATCTAATTCTTTATTTCCGAAAGGAGGGAAGTGAGGATCGGAAAGTTTATGTGACTGGCTAGAATATGATAGAAAGTTTGGTAACCCCACGATCAGAAAGCTGCGGCTGAGAGAAGTAAATAGTTCTTGGCCTACCACTAAATTGGACCCAAATTTTAATACTGGCTCATAGAAGAAGAATTTCTCTTCTGAAACCAACTATGATCATACAGACCTAAGATTTTAGTTAAATGACAAAGATTATATTCAAGCAAGTTAGTCGTTTCAGTTTCTCTAATTCCTTTTATCAACCCCTTTTCTCTTCCATTGGTGGGAAAGTGACTGAGTTTGAACAGGACCAGTATACTGAAATAGCTCGCTACTAAAATTCACCACCATTTGACCTGTCATAGCTTCACTAAAAGAAGGAATAATCTATATATTTTAAAATCTATAAGCTTTTTGTTTGAGGACTATTCACCACAGTAATATTCTTAAAACAGTATTAAATATACCATAAACTATGATTTTGGTCTCTAATAGCAGTGCTTATGAACAGGAGGGCAATGTAACAGAGTTTAACTATATATTATCACTGAGCTTAATAATAATAAGGTTTACTTGTTTAATTCACTTAATAGTTAAGTATTTACCTCCTCCATTTCATTACTCTTCCTCTTCCGGGCCTTGGGAATCTTAACCGTCACTGGTGAGGTACAACCCAGGTGTTTCACTGCCATTTTGTTTGGCTGTAAAGGTGTAAATTGAATCTCTAACTCAGGTTTTGGAAATCGAGTACTTTGATTATTTTCTGTTGACACTTCACAAGAGTCAAGGACTACAGATCCATCCTACAACAGAATTTAAAAGGAAAACAAATCTTATTTGCAGAATATGAATTTCTAAATTGCCAAAAATTAACTGTCTCAGTTACCTATTAAAAACAATAAATTGGAAAAGATAAAAAGTTTGCTTGATCAAATTTGCTACAGCAAGGACAGAAAGACTGAGTTATCATCTACTTTCTCCAGGTTTATACATGGTATGTTAAAATTGAGAGAAACTTAGAGATCAGTATTTCCCAAACCTCTGTCATCGTAAGAATTATCTAGAGAAATTGTTTAAAAGATTCTTGGACCCTACCACAAACTTACTAAATCAGAACTCTCCCAGGAAAGAGTCAATGATTTTTAATAAGCGCCCTAGTTATGGTAAACTAAAGTCTGCTGTAAATTCTTTACTGTTCTTCCCACTGAGAGATAGAGTCTCATTTCCCTTCCTTGAATTGGGGCTGGCCTTAATGGCTTCCATGACTGATAGCATGTGGTGGAAGTCACATGATTCTTCTGAAGCCTTGTAAGGAATGGCTTGTGTTATTTCCCCAGATAAAAATGCCGTTCTCTTCCCATTCTCTGCTTGGTAAACTTCTATTCACCTTCAAGACCCAGTACGATGTTACTTTTTCTAATCCACGTCCACAACCACTCAGGCAAAATTCATCATATCCTCCTCATCAGTGTTCCTTCTTAGCATTCTCTTTATAACACTTAGTCCATAAGGTGAAACAAGATAGTCATTAAATACCTGTCTTATTAGACTTCTTATTCCTTGAGGATGGCGATCATATCTTACTTATGTCTTTATCCTCAGTGCAAGGTTCCCAACAATGAATGCTCCCAATAAATGTGTTTTTAAAATAAATATTTAAAAAGTAATTTTATTTTCAACAAGTGGCATAGAATTTGTATCTATTTCATAGGCAATCTGAGAAACTACGTTATCCAATGCAAGTCACAGAACCCTAAGCCCACTTCAAACTAAGGAAACTCATTGTGAGGTTATTGGGATTTGGTGATAAAGTTATAAAATGGGTAAAATTTCCAAAAAATGCTATTTAATAGAATGCTTATTAAATGGACTGCTTATGAGGGAAAATAGTCATCCATATTTTATCTTTTGTGGGATTTCCTATTTCTGACCATCAAATTTGTTTATAATCAAAGATCTGTTTGAGATCAGTATCATTTTGAGAGGAAATTAATACCATTTGGGGATCAAATTTCCCCAAAAGAATTGCATCTCCCCTCAAAAGCCTTCAGTTTTCCTTTCCATAGCCAAGAGCACACACAGCTAACTGTATAGCAAGACACCTACAACAACTGATTAAATTATACTTGCAAGTATTATTTAGTAATTAATGGTCATTGGTAAAGAGGGTTAAAAAGTGGACTGTGTTATCAAATACTCACTTCTACTTCATCCCTGGAAATTTCAAAACTTGTTGACTGAGGTTCAGTTTCAACCCTGCCAAAACTTGATGACTGAGGTTCAGTTTCAACCCTGCCAGGATTCATTGAACTCATATGTCTGGGCTGGATATCCATGGTCTGTTTTTCCTAGTAAGGAAATATTAAAGCAACAAGCCACCGTAACCGAATATACATTAAAATACTTCACCTAAAGAATATAATATCAAGATTTGGGTGAAATAAATAGTGGAAGTAATTAAAGACTTCTTCAATGACCAACTAACTCTCCTTCTTCTTCTCTTTCATCCTCAGAGAGTTAGGAAAGGCTGGGCAACTTTCCAGCCTCTTCTGAATCTGATCTAAAGAGAAATTTGAAAGATTACTTTCTAACTTCCAAGGTGTTTTACATATATTCTCTCATTTTACTTTCACTGCAACTCTGAGATTTGGCAAGAATTGTTATTCCTACTTTCCAGATGAAGAAATAGAGAGAAATTAAATAACATGACCACTGTCTGTACTGAGTTGGAGCTTGAACCCCCAAAATCACTTTGATAACACAATTTTGAAAAACTAGAGGTGTCTTAGGAATGCAACTATAGCATTCGAGTAGAAAAGACCATACTGATAACTAAACCTTTCCTTGCTGCACACTCTTCATCTCACTTAATCAGTCATAGGGTATGCTCTATTCCTAAACCCTACTTAAGGGATCTATAAAAAAAATCAGAATACATTTTTAAACTTGATAAATTCCAACGTGCACCTTCTAATCACTACCATCAAAATCAAAAGTCAAATACATCTCTTATGTCACCTACCCATAACTGTCAAATAAAAAAGATGCTATTGCATTCATAATGGGGAAAGCAACTAGCATGTACTGACTTCCACTGTGGTAATAACTGTGCTAATTGTTTTACAAATGCTCTCGATTAATTTTCACAATTCTATTAGAAAGACATTATCATCTCTGTTTTAAAGTTTGGAAATGTTAAGTAATTTTCCTAAAGGTCCCAAAACCACACTGACAGCAGTTGATACCTAGTTTTTCTAACTTTCTATTCTGTGCAATTTATACCACATGCTAACACCTCTGTTTTGAGCAGTCTTTCTCTTAGAATCATGAAGTCTTTTGATGTAAGAGACATATACACACAAACACATTTAATTTTATTATTGTCTGAAGGCTGCGGAACAGCAGATTTTCAAATGCAGATTATTTACTCTGAAAAGACTAGCTTCAGATGTACCCTGATTCAATTTACCTGGGAAATAGCTATCTGTGAAATGCAATACTTTCTTTACCTAGGGTTCCTAGCCCCAATGCAATATTACAAAAGTAGCTCCTGGGAATTCCCTGGTGGTCCAGTGGTTAGGACTCGGTGCTCTCACTGCCGGGGCCTGGGTTCAATCCCTGGTTGGGGAACTAAGATCCCTGCAAGCCGTGTGGTGCAGCCAGAGGGCGGGAAAAAAAAAGTAGCTCCTGAATGACTCACATCTCCTCACCATTATGCTTATTTTCAAAAACAATTTGTATCTTTTTCATAAATTTAGGATGGGTTCAAGTATTTAAATATCACCAAGCATTCAGGCTGAGTCATATTTCCAAATTTTAAAGGCAGATTAGGGACTAAATCATCAGTTGTTTATTTTCTAATTATTCTATCTAAGAGATATGACCAAAATATTGGAGAAAGTACTATTTCTCAATTAGTCATTGATGAGTCAACCATAATGATAAACTCTGAAAACTCAAACTTCATGACCAATATCCAAATAATTTATTTTTATTTATTTATTTTTTTTGTGGTACGCAGGCCTCTCACTGCTGTGGCCTCTCCCGTTGCGGAGCACAGGCTCCGGACGCGCAGGCTCAGCGGCCATGGCTCACGGGCCCCGCCGCTCCGCGGCATGTGGGATCTTCCCAGACCGGGGCACGAACCCGTGTGCCCTGCATCGGCAGGCGGACTCTCAACCACTGCGCCACCAGGGAAGCCCCTATCCAAATAATTTTTTCAAACTATGATTCCCCACTGATCTACTTATGTTTTTATTCTTTAAAAGTTAATCAATTAAATAATTTTGAATACTTCCTATGTTTAATTTAAAAAGGCATAGAAAGAACATGATTCTACTGACTGTTTTAGAAGTTTCTGATGTGATCTTTTTTAATTGTTCAATTTCATTATCTTTCTGTATATTACTGGAGATCAGTGCTTTCAGCTGTATTTCTAAAGCTGCAACCAGCTGATCACGTTCTTCCCGCCACTGTTGGAGGTTACCATCTTTCTCAGCCAACTGTGCTTGAAGCATTTCCTAAACAGAATATGGACAAAATGTTAAAATAAACCCTGCAAAATTATGAATCTAAGAAATTTCTGAATTTCTAAATAACACAATAAATACAACTGTGAACAGGATATATAACAAATTACATAGTCAAGTCTCGATAAAATATTTACTTATAAAGCCAAACACATAATGCCTTCATATATCTTAAATGTTCACATTGGGCACTTCTTTCAATAAAAAATTACAGCTTTTAAACTAATTCTAGCATTTCCCCCAATATTTGAGAAATGAGATGGTAAAATTACAATAAAACAAATGACAAAACTAATAGCAACAAACAATAGAGAAATGAAAATTAAAAATACCATTTTCACTGGGTTCAAAAATCATGAAATAGTTAGTGGTAAATTAAAGAAAATACATGCAAGACCTAAACATGACAAACTACAAAACATTGCTGAAAGAAATAAAAGAACACTTAAATAAACAAAGAGAGAATCTGTGTTCAAGGATCAAAAGATTCAATATTGTTAAGATGCCAGGTCTCCCCCAAAAGATCTAGAGTCAAAGCAACTTCAAAATTCAAGCAAGCGCACACGCACGTGTGTGTGTGTGTGTGTGTGTGTGTGTGTGTGTGTTGACAGAAATGAAAAAGCTGACTCTAAAAATAATATGAAAATGCAAATGACGTAACAGTCAAAATTATGTTGAAAATGAAGAACAAAGTAGGAACGGGCTTCCCTGGTGGCGCAGTGGTTGAGAGTCCGCCTGCCTATGCAAGGGACACGGGTTCGTGCCCCAGTCTGGGAAGTTCCCACATGCCGCAGAGCTGCTGGGCCCGTGAGCCATGGCCACTGAGCCTGCGCGTCCGGAGCCTGTGCTCCGCAATGGGAGAGGCCGTAACAGTGACAGGCTCGCGTACCACGAAAAAAAAAGAAAAAAAGAAAAAAAGTAGGAGCAATCACACTACATCATTTCAAGACTACTATAATAATAATAATCAAGACCGTGATATTGGCGTAAGGATAGACAGACATCAGAAAGCAGAGGATAGGGTCCACAAATGTTATGGTCAATTGATACTCTATAAAAATGCCAAAGAATTTCAATGGAGGAAACGACAATCTTTTCAACAATGAGTGATGGAACAACTGAAGAGCCAAATGGAAAAAAAGAAAACAACCTTAATTTTAATCTCACACAATGTATGAAAGTTAACGCTTGGACAACTGATTTATGACAAAAGATGCAGAGCAGTAAAAAAGAAACAGTTTCTTCAACATGTACTACCAGGTCGATCGTTAATACACATTTACAGTGACAACAACCGCTTTTACCCCATCTCACTCCAACACAAAAATTAATTCTAGGGTCTAAATATGGAAGGTAAAACCCCCAACTTTTCAGGAATAATGTAAGAAATGCCCTTGAGGTTCATAAAGGAAAAGATTGGGAATATGAATTACAATACCTAAGAATTTCTGTTCTAAAAAGGCAACAGGAGAGTAAAAAGTAAACCAGAGATTGAAAGAAGGTAACTGCAACACGCTCCTATCCAGAAAGTATAAAAGTATAAGGAACTCCTATAAAAAAAAAAAAGGTAGTCCAATAGAAGATAAGCAAGGAGACTTGGATAGGCAGAGCCAATAAACTAAACATCCAACAATACTAGTTGGAGTATAAATGGATACAACTATTTTGAAAATCAGTCTGGCATTCTACTAGAGTTCCACATACGTTTACCCTATCAACTAGCAATTCTATTCTTGGCTATATAGGCAATAGAAATGTACACACATGTGCACTAAGAGAAATATATAAAAATGTTAACAGGAGATCTTACGCATTAACAGCCCCAAACAGGAAACAATCCACATATATTCAACTTTAAATTGAATAGACTGAGTATACTTATACACTGAAATATTCAGCAATGAAAACAGACTAACTCCAGTTACCTGCAATAGTATAAATGATCCTCACAAACATAATACTGAGTGAAAGAAACCAGACACAAGAAATGCATTTTATATATTTATATGTTTTCATTTATATAAAATTCATAAATGAGCAAAACTAAAGTTTAACATTAAAAGAGAGAACAGTTATTACCATTCAGAAGAAGGTTCCATTTTTTAAACTCAGTGGTAGTTAAGTGGGGGCTGGCTTTATAATAATAATTCACTGAACTATATGTTTGTTTTGTTTACTTACTGTGTTATGTATGTTACAATTTTAAAAGCTTTAAAAAACATCAACAATTTATTTCTTAAATATCATAGACACATATCCTAGGTACGATTGTAAAGAAATATATGGGAGAAAGGAGAGAGCTAGCTTTCTCTAGGATGAAAAACTCAAAGGAGGTTTACTTGCTGGCATTGCTGCTAGAGGGACTACTGATTAGGAAAAGAAAGTAGGCCCATTCCTGGGTTGGAGGTAGAGTGACTGACTATGACAGCCAAGAGCTTTGATTTCACTTCTTGCCTCTTATTACTGTCCAGGGAGGTTGGATGGGCTGTGGACAGAAAGAGAACCAGCAGCAACATTTCCTGTTAAGATAAACGCAGCATTACAATCTTGCTCAACCCAACACTTCCTGAAGGTACCTCCAGTCATGTGGAGTTCGCACATGAAGTGAAATATATTGCCATCTCATTGCTGTAGTAATGACAAGTATTAGTCTCACATAACTTGTCACATGACAAAGAGAGTCAAGACTCTAAGGAAACACAACAACTAAATGGAACGTAGTATCCTAGATTAGATCCTATATCCAGAAAAAAACAGTGGGAAAGCTGGTGAAATTCTAGTAAGGTCCATAGTAGACCAGGTCCATATAGACCTCTAGTAAGGTCTATAATAATATTGATTTGTTGGTTTTGATCACTGTACTGTTGTTATGTAAGATCTAACATCAGAAGTTGGGTGATAGGTATACAGAAATTCCCTGTACTAGTTTTGCAACTTTTCTGGAAATAAAATGATTTCAAAATAAAAAGATAAAAAAATTTTAAAAATCATTGGAAAAAATCATCCCTAACTTATTGAAAATTAACATTCCTGTTTGTACAGGAAAGTTTAGCTGCTATAAGTAAAATTCTGTCATTAACAAAGGAAATGCCAATAGATGACAATGTGATACTGCCACGTTACTATTACTGTAAATAGAGAACTAGTTTTTCATTTAAAAATAATGTTAATGTATTACTCAACAGCTTTCCTCGGATCAATGATGACTTTAAACTTCTTTTTTCTGATTGAGTGTCAAACAGACTAAGTTGTCGGTTTAAATAGGAGGAAAAAAAGACAAGCTAAGATAGAATCACTTAAGAACTAGAGCCAGTCAATGTAAAACTGAACGTTATTTCTACCTATAGTCTTCTAGAAACTGTTTAGTTGACTTTAAAAAGAAGACCTGATAAAATGAGCTTTTGAGGTAAAATATAAACACCATGTTAGTAGAATCTACAGTTCAAAATGTAAATGTTTTACAATACAGCAGGGATAACCCTGTGGCAGTCAAAAGAAGAGATTTTTAAGTTCTGAATCTAAATATTGAGATATAATTATTTCCCCAACAATAAGAACTTCAAGATAAAATGGGCTAGAAAAGTCATCTTACAAACAGACAAACTGCCTTTGAAAAAAAGACAAAAAACAAAACCACGCAACCATGTAGATACTGATAAGAATATAAGAATCCCAGGGAAAAATTTAAGAAACCAAAGAAAGCAGGCGAAATACATAGAAGAAAAAGTATAATTGTTACCAACCATTTCGTTTTGTTGCTTCAAACAATGCTCTCTGTCTTCAGCATATTTTCTCATCTCTTTGTTTCGTAGATTCTCAGCTTCTTTTGCTTGAGTGAGAAGCATCATTTTTTCTTCTAACCATTTTTTTCTATCAGCTTTATATTTCTGTTCAGATTCCTATATGTATACATAGCATAAGTAACTATCATATGCTTCAAAAGCAATTAATAAATCTGTATTTACAACATTTCCATGTAATCCAGCACTTTTCATTTCACCTCTTCAAAAAGTTAAAAACAAGTGTTTTTCTTTAAATAATGACAAGATTTGAGTTTATTTCAGATTATCAAAAGAACATTGTTGGTTTACTTTCCTAAATAGTTATTTTGTTTATAAACTTTACTTTGCTGTAAAGTGTATTTGAGGACTTTCCATCATCAGTGAGCTTAAGAAGAAGACACAATTGAAATTTCTGAAAGAGTTACAGAGAACCAAGCCTTCTTAAATGCCAGATTAAAAAAAAAAAATTGACCTACGGTAGTCATTTCTAATTGTATGGTTCCAAAAATAAAATTTTCCTGGGTATACAGGATGCCAAATAAAGAATAACTTGTGCAACAGGGCAAACATTTATTAGTTTAAGGAACAGCTGGACAGAAAATATAGTTGATCAGTAAATTCCAAAGAGGTTTCCATAGATCCTTTGGGTTCAAAAATGTCTAATTTATACATTCAAGTAAAACTTCATTTGAAACAAAAACAGTAATACCACATTAAAAGCTATGTATTTAAAAATCCCATTTATTATCTAAGATATGTGATCATGTTATTTTAGAACAATGTAGAACATACTGGTATTCCTTAATACGAACATTCTCAATGTAATTAATGTTATTTTTTTTCATAATTAATGGAATGGAAAAGGTAAATTCTAAAGTATATAATTAATAGTTACAAAAGAAAGTAACTGATTTCTTTTGTATTTGTTCAGTATCTGATTATATACAGCCTGAATTTAAGAAAATAATTTAGATGCAGTCTTTTCAAAATCACTGTTATGTTTTCTTCAATCCCAAAACTACAGTTGGATTGCAACTTCTAATAAATAAAATGTACAAAGTTTTACGTAGTATTTTTAAGTCCCATTAAAAAAATATTTCCCCCATATGTTGTATTCTACACATAGTATGTGAAAGCTAAACATGGAAAAACATATAAACACAAAACAGAATATCTTCTCTGTAGTAGTATAGTTTCAAATGTATTCCAGTGTTCAGACATTCAACTCTATTCTTTTGCAGCTTAATAATTAAATTTACAATAATCAAAATAATTTTCCTAATAGTCATCTTCTCCACAGCAGTATTTGATGAGTTAGAAGTTTAAAGCGTAGAAAATAGGTACAAAGACATAAGAAGTGATGATTTAAAAATTAAATATGTAAAACTGAAGACCCAACCACTGCACTTTCACTGGCACTTACTTAGCAGCTTGTATCTTGGGAATTTCTTCCCTGTGTCGCTTGAGTGTATACTGAAAAATTATATATTAACATTTCCCAGCTATTGGTTCATCCATATCTAAATTAATTATAAAATATTTACTAAATTATCCTTTTATGAGAAATATAATGCATATATATAAAGATACAATTACATATACAGATAAAAATCATACCTGTAACTCATCTTGAAGCTTACTGAGCTTTATATTAAGTACATCTGTGTTATCCTCAAGTTCTTTATTTGACCTTTGATTGCTTTTGGTTTCCAAATCTTTGCATTTTTCCTTCCATTTTTCCAATTCTGATTTGAAAACATAAAATTATTTTTAAAGTACATGCAACAGTTATACCACATAGAGCTACATGTGGCATGGGATACAGACAAGAATCAGCAGAGCCCAGAAGCAGAAGTACACAGACCAAGATAGAACCGAGACCCTTCTGAGAGCTTACCAAATTCTTAGAGAAGAACTACAAAAACCTCTCAATAACCCACTGAATAGTGTTCTGACTATACGGTATAAATGCATGCCAATATACAGGAAACTTCATGTTCTCAAAAATTAAAAACAAAAACAACCGGCTGATGGTATTCTGAAGGATACAGTCAGAGTATTTATTGAGATAAACATGTAAGATGATACCAGTTGCTATACAGAAGTGAAACTCAGTTGAAAGTTTATTCTTAACATCTGGGGAACACTGCAAGCTATCATCCAGTTATCATGAAAGTGTCCTTATTCCTTCTCTGACTTAGGTACAACAATTTTCATCATAATGAAAAATGACAAGGGACAGGATGTTCCAAAAACACACCAAATACTTTTTCATTATGAATTATTATAAACACTAAACTATGTTTAAAAAGGAAAGAAATCTAGGAAAATAAAGAAAATGAAAGTATGCTTTGAGGTATTTAAGCAATCTTGTTTCACCTGTGGCCAGTCTTTCAGTTTCCTTTAATTTAGCCTCAAGCACTTGATCCTGTTCTACTTGAGTTTGTTCTTGTTCTTCTAGGGTCATTCGCATGTCTTCAATTATTTTCTCTTTAACGCTTAGATCTAAAAATTTGGAAAGAACATTTTAGAAATTACTAACATCTACATCTATATATCCAATTTTTCCTCTGAGTTCTTCTAAAATTAAAATACACTTTTATTAACTATAATAGAATATGAGTTCCAAATAGAAACTTTGTCCTGTTCACTGCTATATTTTCAATGTCTAGAACAGTACTGGCATATATGAAGGATCAACTAAATAACTGATGTACAGATGGATGCTTGGATGAATGCAAGAATAAATGGATGGAAAAGGAATCTTTTCAGATAAAACTAACAATTTTCAATATAATTAAACTATTAATAAAAATAATAAAAACTATTATTTTACTGTACTTCGCTTTATTGTGCTTCACATATACTGTGTTTTTTACAAATTGAAGGTTTGTGGCAACCCTGCATTAAGCAAGTCTATCAGTGCCATTTTCTAACAGCATTTGCTCACTTCCTGCCTCTGTATCACATTTTAGTAATTCTTGCAATAATTCAAACTGTTTCATTATTGTTGTATTTGTTACAGTGATCTATGATCACTGATCTTTACGTTACTCCTGTGATTGTTTTGGGACACTATGAACTACACCCATGTAAGACAGCAAGCTTAATCCATAAACACTGTGTGTGCTGTGACTGCTCCAATGACCAGCTGTGCCCCGTCTCTCCCTCTCCTCGGGCCTCCCTGTTCCCTGAGACACAACAATACTGAAATTAGTCTAATTAGTAACACTACAGTGACCTCTAAGCATTCAAGTGAAAGGAAGAGTCGCATGTCTCTCACTTTGAATCAAAAGCTAGAAATGAAAGGATTAAGCTAAGTTTAGTAAGGAAGGCATGTCAAAAGCCGTGACTGGCCAAAAGCTAGCCCTCTTGCACCAAACAGCCAAGTTGTGAATGCAAAGTAAAGCTCCTGAAGAGACTTTAAAGTGCTACTCTAGTGAATACTCAAATGACAAGAAAGCAAAACAGACTTATTGCTGATACGGAGAAAGTTTCAGTGGTCTAGACAGAAGATCAAAACCAACCACAACATCCCCTTAAGCCACAGCCCAATCTAGAGCAAGGCCCTAATTCTCTCCAATTCTGCGAAGGCTGAGAGAGGTAAGGAAGCTGCAGAAGAAAAGTTTCAAGCTAGCAGAGGTTAATTCATGAGCTTTAAGGAAAGAAGCTGTCTTCAAAACATAACAGTGCAAGGTGAAGCAGCCAAGTGCTAATGTAGAAGCTGCAGCAAGTTATCCAGAAGATGCGACTGAACTGCTGGAATTTCATGACAAAACCTGAACAGATGACCAGTTGCTTCTTATGGATGAACAAGGAAAGTGGTTTCTTGAGACGGAATCTACTCCTGGTGAAGACTGTTGAAATGACAACAAAGGATTCAGAATATAGCATAAACTGAGTTGATGAAGCAGTGGCAGAGTCTGAGAGGCCTGACTCCAATTTTGAAAGAAATTCTACTGTGGGTAAAATGCTATAAAGCAGTGCACGCTACAGAGAAACTGTTCACGAAAGGAAGAGTCAACTGATGCGGCAAATCTCCTCATTGTCTTACTTTAAGAAACTGCGGCAGCCACCCCAACCTTCAGCCACCACCGCCCCGATCAGCCAGCAGCCTTCAGCATCGAGGCCAGGCCCTCCCTCCACCAGCAAAAAGATTACAACTCCCTGAAGGCTCAGGTGATGGTTAGCATTTTTTAGCAATAAAGTATGTTTTCATTAGGTATGAGCACTGTTTTTTTAGACATAACACTATTGCACACTTAACAGACCACAATATAGTGTGAACATAACTTTTATGCACTGGAAAACCAAAAAAAAAAAATTGTGTGACTTATTTCACTATGATCTGCACTTTATTGTGGTGGTCCGGAACCGAACATGAAACATCTCTGAGGTATGCCCGTACTAGTAACACAGATCTTGGGATTTAGAAAAAACATTATTTGTCAAAACACTTACTTTTAGTGTTAATATTCTCAAACCAAAACTAAAACTTTTACCTCCTAAAAACAATAAATTCTCAATCCCAAATTTAAATCTCAAGTAATTATTTTTTCTAGAAAAATTTTCAAAGCCAAATATTTACTCCTAGTGTTTTTAAAACCAACTCATCAGGAATAACTGTACTATTATAACCTTACCAAAACTGTTTCTGGCCCTTGAAAAATGACTACAATAATGGCTTATAAACAATTCTATTCTAATCCTGCCTGATAGAAAGAGATAAGGAGGAAAGATTGATTTATCGTCTCTGGTGATAGACACATAGTAGCAGGGCTCCCTTCTGACACCTCTTACCAAGATTGCTATGAATGTCAGAGGTGATGAATCTATAAATGCATAGCTCAAACTAGGGCACTAAAAGTGACAAAAAAAATGACACAAATATCAAAAGATGGCTCCCTTAAAAATGCTTAATATAAAGTAAGCTTAAAACAAAACAGTGAGAAAAAATTTTAACGAGTAATTTTCAGTCTTTCTGTTCAGTGATGTAAGCTGCCAGGAGAGCTAATGAAACAGAATTCCTCTTTAGGATTGAAGGAGTACTGGTATTCTATCTAAAACTTTTTCTTTCAAAAAGCATGATTTGCAAATATATTCAGATTATACAATTAATTATAATTTTATTCGAAGAACCTGTTCCTTTTACACCCTATCTATTGCTCTAAATTGGAGGGCTCAAAAGAAGGAGTTTAAGTATCTAGATAGCAATCAGTAAGGCCCCAGGACACCAATGTTAACTTCGCTAGTGGCTATCCACCTATTATTTGAAAGGTAGGAACAGTAAAAGAAACAAGAGCATTCTTAAATCAGTCACTGCCTCCAATAACTTACATTTTATCTCAGGAAAGAATCCAGAAATATGCAACAAATAAAACAGAAAATAAAGCAGCATGAAGACAGGAATGAGATATCTCATCAAAGCTGTCTAAAGATATCTATGAACTATCATAGCTAAATAAATGCCTGGCAAATGAACAAGCAATCAAGTGTTTAACATTCAGCGGAGAGGATCACTGAAAGCTATATAAAGAAATGACACACAAATGTCATGTAAAACTCTGCATTAGAAATACTCAGTGACTGGGAATTCCCTGGAGGTCCAGTGGTTAGGACACGGCACTCTCACTGCCAGGGCCCCAGGTTCGATCCCTGGTTGGGGAACTAAGATCCCGCAAGCCGGCCGGCGTGGCCAAAAACAAAAAAAAATACTCAGTGATAGTTCAAATGTACTTCAGAATACCAGTATACCAGACGCACACAAGTACAAAAGATTGAGACCATGTGATACCTTGTTTCACTTATCACACTGGCTGTAAGTTCAAAGTGTGATAACACCTAATACTGGCAAAAATGTGCGGAAATGGGCACTCTATACACTATTATTGAAAATATAAACTGGTATAATGACTTTGGGGAGCAGTTTAGCAATATTTATCAAAATTTTAAACACAACATGTGGGCCAACAATTACACTGCTAGGAATTTCCCATACAAATATATTTACATGTGTGCCCAAAGACTTTTATACAAATATATTCATGTTAATGTCTGTAACAAAAAATAATGTCTGAAATAACCAAAAAAATTTTTTGTTAATAAAAGGGGTCATATTACTGGAGAGTAGATTAGAAGATATGTTGATTGTTACTCCCTGTGAATATGACCTTACTTGGAAACAGAGGCTTTGCAAATGTAATCAAGTTAAGAATAAGGTCATACTGGATAGAGTAGGCCCTAAATCCAATATGACTGGTGTCCTTATAAGAGGGAAATTTGGACAGAGACAGATAGAGTGAAGACACAGACACATTCAGAGGGAAGATGTCCATGTTAAGACAGAGGCAGAGATTGGAGTTATCTCAGAAGTGTGAATGCGGAGTGATTGCTAATGGGTGCAGGGTTTCTTTCTAGGGTGATGAAAATGTTCTGGAATTAGATAGTGGTAGTGGTTGTACGAGCTTGTGAATTTACTAAAATCCACCATACTGTAGGCTTTTAAAGCGTAAATTTTATGGTATGTATATCTCCATTTTAAAAAATTAATAAGATAGCTAAGTGAATGGCATTCAGTATTTAAATAGAAATGTAGAAGCCAGGGAAAGCCTCAAGAGCTAAAAATGCACTTTTTTTTTTGTCAGAGAATGTCTCATACATACTTAAAATCACAAGAGTGAATGAACTCTCAAGAGAGAAAATACAAAGAAAAAAAATGATGATGGCTTAATCAGGAAATTTGTCAAAGTGGCTGAGGCTCATTCTGAGAGAAAGGCAGTAACCCTAAGAATAGATCACAAAAGCCGAGGTAAGAGTTTCAAAAGGGGGCAAGCTACGCCTTACCTTTATGTTTAGTAAAAATATGCTCATACACAATAAATACTACTTAAAAAATGAAAATGAAAGAGAGTAGACAATAATTCAAAATAATTAAAAAATAAAGGAAAGATTGCAAAAAGCTAAAAGATTTGAAAATATGTAGGTTACAAGTGATCTGGGTGAAAGTTTAAAGAGCATGGAGAAGATGGAAGATTAAAAGTACTCAAAATGGGCCTATGCCACACGTCTCAATATCTGGCAAAGAAAGAAAAAATTAAAATACGATAAAAACTATATCCTGGTCCAAAGAATGCTTTTCAGAGTATCTATTCACATCTACCAACAATGACAAAGCAGCCAAAGTAAAGGGAAACTCCAAAAAGATTACGGAAATAGGAGATATTAGAGGACAGTGGCCTAAAAAGGTAGGAGAAAATAGGACTGTGTGCAGAGATATATTTTCACATCGAAGTTACTGATCTAAGTGAACCCCACAAAAGTCCAAGTCATCCAAATAAGTAATAATCTTGTTGTCTTACACCTGTTCTTTAGTTGGCCAAGTACAAATGGCATGAATCAGTGAAGACAGTCTGGAACTTAAGACTGAAACAGACATGGGTTCAAATCCCAGCTCTACTACTCACACAACTAAGAAGTTAAGGGGTGACTGATGGGAAGGAGAGGAATCTGCATAATTTTATGAACAGAAATATGTACATATCATCTACAAAGATAATTTTGTAATATTTCAAATAAAAAAATCAATCCAAATTGATAAAAAAAATTTAGCACATACAATTTCAATCTAAAGTATTAGTTTTTAAAAACATTTTAAAAATATTTTTTAATTTTAAAGATATTTTATTTGAAGTATAACCTTTATATTATTTTGACTAGAAATCCATTCCATTCATTGTGACCTATGTAACTTTAATTTTATTTTTCACAAAATACTGGCCATTATCTAGAAATCAATGTTGCTTTGACTGAATATTTCTTTTTTTTTGCGGTATGCGGGCCTCTCACTGTTGTGGCCTCTCCCGTTGTGGAGCACAGGCTCTGGACGCACAGGCTCAGCGGCCATGGCCCACGGGCCCAGCCGCTCCGCGGCATGTGGGATCCTCCCAGACGGGGGCACAAACCTGTGTCCCCTGCATCGGCAGGCGGACTCTCAATCACTGCGCCACCAGGGAAGGCCTTACTGAATATTTCTTAATGTTTTACTTCTCCAAGGATAAACTTTATGGTGGTAAGTTACTCTTTAGAATCAATGCTTTTCTCTTTTAATAAAGTTACATCTTATGTTACCCTTCTTTAACTTTACAATTTTCAAAGGAAAATATTAAACCAATTGTTATTTTAACTACTTATCTTGCAGTCATTTTAGTACTGGAAGTAGAGGTTTGTTTCTGACCTTTGCACACTCTCTCATACTGCTGTATAGATTCTTCCACTTTCTGATTACTTAACTGCTCCTGCAAAATAAAAGAATATGAATTAAATGCAAATGTAACTTAACTACACCCCATTATTTAATAGTGGGACTTGAAAACAGGGCTTAATATTAAGTTTGAAATCTGTCTCCTAGAAGGCTGACTAATAGTCTCCAGCTCCCAAGTTTGTTTCACCTCAGAGAAAAGGGCAGGGTGAGAGTGGTAATAAGAAAAAACAAAACAAAACCCCCAAACTTTAAACCTTTAATCTACCCCCAAAATGCCAAATCCTCTTCTTCACTCAACATTTCAAGCTAGCATGTATGTTCTCTTACACAACACAAAAAGCATAAAGAGAGAGAAATGAAAGTTTACTATGTATTTAATGTGGGAGGGACAAAGAAAACCATAAATAAATTCCTTAACAGTAAACTCAAAATGCAGAAAAAATAGAATCCCCACATGCCATACAAGTAAAAAGTAGCTGGGAGGTTTGAAAAGGATGCAAGGTTAATTTCTGGGCACTGGAAATCCTTCAATTCTAGTTTTAACCTGCCAGGTAATCCAACCTTCACTCCTTCTCTCATCTAACTTCAGCAATATCTTCTCATTTTATAAGTTTTAGAATAATCATTACAGAACCTGGAAATCTCTGAATACTATTATGAAATCAGCTAGAGATGGAAAGACGGTGAAGAGACAAAGAATGAAGGAGGAAAACAACGGAGAACTATGGACGTGGACGGACAGAGATGGAAACAGACGGAGAACGAAGGAGGTGGACGGACGGGGACGGAAAAAGACGAAGGACAGAGGTGGACAGACGGGGAGGGAAACAGACGGAGAGCGACGGAGGTGGAAGGAAGGGGACGGAAACAGAGAACCACGGAGGTGCTCGGGCAGTGATGGAAAGAACTTATCAATAGATGGTGTCTGGCTACATAGGGGTGCACTGTAACAAGTTTTCAATCTGTTTTGAAACCTCACCATACCTTTGGGTTGACACTGAAATCATCTGTTATCACCAAGTACTCATAGCTGTTCCCCAAAGTCCCCTAAGGTGTTGGAATCGTGAAATAATTGTCTTCCTGAAAGTAGGAATTTTTTTTTAATTAATAAATTTATTTATTTTTGGCTGCACTGGGTCTTCGTTGCTGCGCGCGGGCTTTCTCTAGTTGTGGCGAGCGGGGGCTACTCTTCCTTGCGGTGCGCGGGCTTCTCATTGCGGTGGCTTCTCCTGTTGTGGAGCACGGGCTCTGCTGCTCCACAGTATGTGGGATCTTACTGGATCCTTAAGTCCCTAGGATTTTTTAACAGCTTATTTTCCTAAAGGCTTCCAAAAAGTCTCCTGAAAACACCATGACTCTTGTTCTGTGGGTGTAGGGGAACATGCAGGCAGACTAGGAGACAGTCCCCCCGAAACCCTGCTCCCAAGGACTGGAAATCTCCCTAAACCTTGGGACGTCCTACTGCAGTGACAGATGGAGAAAGGGTTGGTCTGAGACCCAGAAGGAGGGGTTTGCGGAGTTGGCTCCACCGAGGAGAGGGTGTGGTGCTTGGGAGCCGCAGCCCACACTTTGCAGCCACCTGCTGTCCAGATGGTGCCCAGGATACCGAAATCCAGGGTGGGTGGGGAGGCCTCGAACTCGGGCACTGCGGGCAGGGCTCCCCAGCTAACCCTGACCCTGGCAGAGCTGGGGCTCCAGGACCCTTCCCTGACCGCAAATGCAAACGCACCTCTGCTGCAACCCCAGCAGTGCTGCGCACCCTGACCAGACAACTGGGCTGGGTTTACCACCTGAGAGTTCTCACTAAGTTGTGACAAAACAAAACATTTTTAAGGCAGGATAAGGAAAAAAAGAAAATTTTTTTTTTCAAATATAAAGTTCTGTCTGTGCCCACCCCCTACCCCACTTTAGTGTGCATTATGCATCTGCATTAACCCTTCCTTAGAAGACACAGGAATGCCTGCTGGATTGTAAAGAGCTATTTTCTCCTGGTGCCAGCAAGATAATGCTTTAGGAGATAACCTTCCTGCTTATGGTGAAAGGGGCCATGACTACCCACTACTCCCTTTGTACTGCAGATCTGGATTGTGTAAACTGTCAACAATATACCATTTGATGTATAACCCTTTGTCTCAAAAGGTATGTAAACCCTGCTTTGACCTCTAATGGGTAGAACAGTCTTAAGAGCTTTCTGAAAGACTGTCTCCCAGGTTATAATCCTCAGATTGGCTCAAATAAAACTATCCATTTCTTACATAAAAAAAAAAAAAAAGAACTGATACATTTAATTAAACACTAAAATATACCAACAGAATCTACTAAAATCACCTTTAAAAACAAAACTGTTACCTTAAGTTGCTGAATGGTTCGCTGTTTCATATCTATTTCCTGAGAACACTGGTTTTTCTTTTTCTCCAGTTCATTAATTTTAATCCTCAACAATTTCTCCTCATCACGCATTACAGATACCTACAAAGTAATAAATCAAATTAAATATTTCTAGAAATACTAATTGCTTTTTGTTTAAGATTCATGGCCACTCGTTCAAAGATTCATGTCCTTTAAATCACATGAGAAAAATTACAGATTCTAACATACATGATATGGCTTCAAATTATCAGAAAATTTCTTGATGATATGGCTTCAGATTATCAGAAAATTTCCTGATACTCCAAGGGAGATACATATGAAGAGGCCATTTTCTTTTTACAATATTTTAAGACTCTCAAACCCTGTAAGTGCTCTCAAAAAAGAAACAACATAGACTCTTGCATGCAACAGCAAAATCATTATCATGGAAAAATCAATAGAGATACTCTAGGGGAAAAACACTGGCTCAGATTTCCAAGATCTATTAAGTAATGTGATCCAGTAATATAAGAAATACTTCAAAAGCTAATAATGGCACATAGAGAATGAAAATGGAACAATTACAAGATCAAAAGTTACCCATGCAAGTGAAGGTCAATTGATTTTTGGTATTACTGGTAATTTAATTCTATAAACCTATTAAAGAAATAAAAAAGCACTATGATTAGTATGCAAATCTTAGAGGAGAGGAGGAGAGAGGAGGGGAAAGGGAAGGGAACGGGAGGAGAGATAGCAGGTAATCTATGTACGCCTTTAGTCCAATTTCCATGATACCAATCCTAGAGATCTCAAAAACTGAAGGAAGTTAATTGAACAAAGTTCCCCTTCATAAAAAGCATGGTATCTCCAAGCTTTTTATAATAATAAAATAATAAAAATAAATAATAATAAAATAATAGTTCTGAGGGGTTTGGTTTCAGGTGATTTTTACACTTCTTTTTAGGCTTTTTGTATATTCCAAATTTACTACAATAAATATATATTCCTTTTATAATCATACATTAATAATATTTACTTTTATTGGCTTATTTTGTTCAAAAATATGGGACTTCCAGTAATAAACACCATCTTCATCAATTTTACAGATATAAACTGTCTGCCAATAAAGTACAGAAACTACGTGTTGCACCAAGATGCACATAAGGACTGCTTCAGTTTCCATCCTGGCTCTAACATTTACTGGCCAAGTGAACTTGGACAAGTTCTCTCTCAATGCCTACTTCCTTAGTCATAAAATGGAAGTTAAAAAAATGCCTATCCCTAATATTTGTGTGAAAATTAAATGAGATGATACATGTAAACTCAGAACAACCAATCCAGACTAAGCTTCTATTATTATTAGCATTGACATCATACATTGTTTATTTTGAAAAACAGAAAACACTATTAATACCCACCCTTAGAGGAATGTTAAATAGTCATCTATACAATAAAACATTACTTAAAAAGAAATACCTAAATTCTGCTATAAAAAAATCTTAAAATTATAATATATTTTTAAAGGAATTATTTATATATAGTTGATCCCATTTATAAAAATAAAACCATACAAGCACTATTTACATATATTTATTATGTAAAATGCATATAAAAAGATCTAAAAGAATACAGAAGGACTGTCAAGAGTGGTCATATTTAAGCAGAGAGAAATGAGACTGGGGAGAAGGCTTTCACTTTTACCTTCATTTCTTAAAAAATATTTCCTGGGCTTCCCTGGTGGTTCAGTGGCTAAGAAGCCGCCTGCCAATGCAGGGGACACAGGTTCGAGCCCTGGTCCAGGAAGATCCCACATGCCGTGGAGCAACTAAGCCCGTGTGCCACTTTGCGCTCTAGAGCCCGCGAGCCATGACTCCTGAGCCCGTGAGCCACAGCTCCTGAAGCCTGCGTGCCTAGAGCCCATGCTCTGCAACAAGAGAAGCTACCGCAATGAGAAGCCCGTGCACCGCAACAGAGAGTAGCCCCTGCTCGCCGCAACTAGAGAAAGCCTGCGTGCAGCAAGGAAGACCCAAAGCAGCCAAAAACACATAAATTAATTTTTTAAAAATTTCCTAATAATGTATTATAATGAAAAGTTTTTAATTGGAAAAAGAAGCCATTTTTAAAGAACTGAGTAACTAGCTCCATATGAATACAAGTCAATTATACCATGTTTGATAATGCTTACTGATCATCATGGTATTCAGAAATAGTATCTTAAACCAGGAAGTTTCTATACTCCAAGAATCTTCAGCCAGGATATCACTTAACAGAAATAAACAACCTATATTACAACAATCTAAAACAAAAAAACATTTTAAGAGGACGTCCCTGGTGGTGCAGTGGTTAAGAATAAGCCTGCCAATGCAGGGGACACGGGTTCGATCCCTGGTCCGGGAAGATCCCACATGCTGCAGAACAACTAAGCCCGTGTGCCACAACTACTGAGCCTGTGCTCTAGAGCCCGTGAGCCACAACTACTGAGCCCGCGTGCCTAGAGCCCGAGCTCTGCAACAAGAGAAGCCACTGCAATGAGAAGCCCACGTACCGCAACGAACAGTAGCCCCCGCTCACCACAACTAGAAAGAAAGCCCGTGCGCAGCAATGAAGACCCAACACAGCCAAAAAAAAAAAATATTTTTTAAATAGATCAGAAAAGACAAAGGAATGGTGTTCTAGCCTATCCTGTAGTAAAGTCAAGAGAGGCAGACCAGATCTCACAATCAGTAATTCAAAATCAAACTACACAGGCCTTGCTCATACATTACATTTGATAGAAATGAGGAAAATGTATGAAGGCTTAAATACAGCCTAATGGTTATTTCCTTATTTGTTTTGTTGAGGATACTATGAACAACATGTGGACTGATAATAGGAATGTAAATCCAAAGTTCCCTCTGGACTACTTAGCTAAGTGAAAGGAACCTAACAAAAGGCAATAAGGTGCATAGGGCTAGGACTGCAGTTTATATTTTGGAGTAATTTAATCCATTTACCTGTCATTTGCCCAGAATTTATAAAGCTTTCAAGCCTGTCTACCACCTATAGAAGCTCTAGTCTTGATCCTGAGGTGTTAAAAACGAAATGTCATTTGAAATTTATTTTACAAGTTCAGAATCTACACTAAATCCAAAGGTAGGTAATTTATATCCAGTGAAGGGAGAAACAAAGGCTGCCCTGGCCAAAATTTCATTCCTAGAAAGCAAACAATTCAGGCTTCTGAATGACAAACAAGTGCTTTTCCAAATTATGATTTTTAACTTGCTGATCTGACTAAACATTTTCCGATGCCTAATTACAGTTTAGGTCGTCTTTACTGTCTTACATTTCTAATCTAGTCCACTTTGAAATACTTGTTGTGTGGCCTGGAAACTTTCTGTGTATAATTATCAGAAACAACATATATTTTGCATTTTATCTATGGTGGTATTTTTTGGATTTTTCTTCCATTAATCAAAAATTGTATAACTAAATACAATAGAATAGATAACTATAGAATAGATAACTAAATTGTATAGTCACACGTGGAGTATTACACAGCAGTGAAAGTGATTAATTATAACCATACATAAATGTCAGGAATATGATGTGAAAATGCTCAGAACACGACATAATGTTTAGAGATAAAAAAACAAATATGATTTAACTTATATTTTTAAAAGATTAAAAAAAGATAAACACAAAACATTCATTACAGTAACCTCAGTGGAGGTAGGAAACAGAAAATCGATGAGACCCACAAGCATTTGTTGTATCAATATTCTTCAGACCTTACACATTTAAGTATTCTTTTGTAACTAACTCAAGGTAATGAAAAATATTTAAAATTACTTCAGCTTTTTAAAAAAGTCTAATTATGCTTCAAAATCCCACAGTCATAAAAGAAAAATAAGTTGCTCCAAGGCAAAAAAAAGAACATAATCAAAATGAAGAAAAATGGCAATGTGGGGGAGAGATAGGGGGATATCTATAATTAATATCCTTCAAAAGTTAATTTCCAGAAAATATACAAATCAATTTTCACTGCAAAGTAAAGGAGCTGCTACAGTGGAGGATTACTGGACTGAATGTCAATATTATGACGTAGAAAAAAAATATATGTATATATGTGTCATCTTGGGCATGTTACTTAACTTCTTGTCTCATATGTAAAATGGGATAGTAGTAGTATTGTTGGGAAATTATGTGAGATAGTATATGTAATGTAGAGCACTTAGAATGGTCTATGGTTCAACCAAAGACTATATATGTGTTTGCTTTCTTCATGGTATTTTATTATGTATATGCAATATAATTAATTTAGCTAGTTTCCCATTGATCAATGTATAGCATTTTCAATTCCTCTGCTATTCCAATGTTGTTGTCAATATCCTTACATATCCATTACCACTGGCAAAAAACAAACAAACAAACAAAAAGATAGTCTCCTTATTTTTCTCCTAAAAGATTAGCTTTTCATATTTAGATTTTCATTATGCTTATGGTTGTTTGATTTTTGTATTTGGTTTGTATTAGAAATCTATGACTATTCCCACTGCCACCCTTAAGTAAAATAAATCACCCTTAAATTAAAAAAAAAAAAGTTAATTTCCTAAGTATGTAACAAGCTCCCACAAAGCAATAATAAAAAGAAAAACAATAACCCAAACTAAAATACAAAGAGTATGAATATACAGACCACAGGAAAAAAAAATACAAATGAATTTTAAACCAAAAAATGTTCACTCTTAATTAGAGATATGCAAGTTAGAATTATAGTTGAGGTACACTATTTACATGTCAAATTAGCAAATATCAAAAAAAAAAATGATAGGGGCTTCCCTGGTGGCGCAGTGGTTGAGAGTCTGCCTGCCGATGCAGGGGACGCGGGTTCGTGCCCCGGTCCGGGAAGATCCCACATGCCGCAGAGCGGCTGGGCCCGTGCGCCATGGCCGCTGAGCCTGCGCGTCCAGAGCCTGTGCTCCGCGATGGGAGAGGCTGCAGCGGTGAGAGGCCCACGTATGCAAAAAAACAAAAACAAAAACAAACAACAAAGAAAAGATAAAATACTACTTTGTGGATAAGAGTATAGAGAAAAATACTCTCTTGTTCTCATACATTAGTTTTGGTGAGTAAACTAGCATAATCTCTAAAAAGCATAATAAATATCAAAATTACAAATGTACAAACCAGTGACCCATAAATTCCACTTTTAGGAATTTATACCAGAGGAAGACTTGCAAATGTTCAAAATGGCATCACTGCATGATTAACGGAAGACTGGAAATTACCTTAATTGTCCAACAATACGGGGCTGATTAATGGTAAATAAATGTTCAGAGTCATAAAAAAGAAAAAAAGCTCATTTGGAGACTCTTTATATCCTGAGATGGAAATATTGAGAGAAGAAAACCAAGGTTCACATAGTTCACATAGTGTTTATAGGATGTTTCCATTTTTTATAAAGGAAAAACAGAGGGAGGAGGGAGAAGTAAAGAGAAAAAGAAATAGTTGGTAACATCTGACGCCTTGGAGGGAAACTTGATGGCTGGGAGGCGGTTTTTTCCCTCACTATACATATTTTCATATATTTTAAATTTGGAATCATGTGATTATATTTCCTATTTTTAAATCAAATTATAATAAAAACTTGTTACAATTGCACTACATACTCTCCTAAATACTATCTGCAAACAAAAGTTTGCTATTTACTTTTCTGGGGGGACTTGAACTTAGCAGCCCTTAAAAGAAAAAAAAAAGGTTCTAATCTTACATAAGGCACATATTTTTCTTAATATTAGACATCCTTCAGTTTGTTTAATCTGACTAAATTTTCTTTTGTGAAATAACTTTTCTCATCATTTAAGAAAAATTATGGAGTTGACAAATGTTCTGGTCAATACTAAACTTAGTGTCTAAACTTGATATATAAGGGAAACAATCTTTATCATTTAAATTGGCCACACACTTTTTCAAATAACCTACCTCTTTCTGTACTTGCTCAATCTGCTTTTTGGCATCCGCCAGTTTCTCTTTCAGCTCAGCATAATCTTCTTCCTTCTTCTGAAGATCTGCTTTCAGATTCTGGGTAAGAGCAGCACTTGCAGAGAGCTCCTCTTTCAACCTAAAAAAAAAATCACTTATCTATAGTGACATATCACTAATCACTTAGAATCATATGCGTGAGCTACTAATAATATACAAAATTAGATCTTTTCACAAATTTGGAATGTCCAAACCATGAAGAAATCTTTCAAGGAGGATTTCAGGAGATTTTATAAACAGATCTTTGCATATAACTTTTGGTTCCAAAGGTTTATATAAACAAAATTGAAGCTCTTCAGTCATCATACATGTAATACTTAACCAGATTAAGATATGCCCACCCAGATTCTTTAAAAGCTACACAGAAAAGTCAATAAATGCTTTCCATATTTTCAAACATTTTAATAACTTTTAGCTTACTTTTCTGTTTCTTGCCAGTTTGTTTCTTTTTCTTCTTCCTTTAATTGAAGTGAATGCTTTGCATCTTGCAAATTGTTTGTTAATTTTGTGATTTCTTCTTTCAATTTGACTTCCCTTTCACTTAAATCTTTGGCGTTTTTGGTAGAATCTTGAAGATTTGCTTGAAATTCCTTCAGATTTCTTTCTTGCTTTAAAATGATAGATTCCTTTTCCATAATTTCTTGTTCTAACTTGGCTGAACGGCTACATTCATCTTTCTGAGTTTCTAACATTGCTTCAAGTTCCTTTATTTTCACCTTATAGCAAGTAACATCTTGAGTAAGTTCTGAAAGTGCTCTCTTTCCTTCAACTACATGCTGTACTTGAATATCAAGACCAACAGTTTTTTCTCGCAATTCTTCCTTCAGCTGCTGTATAAGACTTTCTTTTTCTTTTAGTAGATCTTTATGCTCCCTCTCCTCCGTTTTTAGTCTATTGTTTGCATCTTTACAGTCTTTTACTTCTGCCTGTAATTTTTCAATTTGTTCTTCCAGTTCCTGGATCTGATGTCTTTTTTTGGAGGAACTCTTTACAATCTCCTTACATTCTTCCCAAATGGCTTCAACAGTAGAGTGGAAAGACCTTTCCCTACCAAGTTCTTGAATACCATTTTCTTTAACTTGCTTACTTATCAAATAATCATTATCCAAAAGATGTAACTGTGTATTCGGCAAATTATCCTCTTGAGAACCATTTGACAGATCCCTGAGATTGAGTAAATCTATGTCTGAGATCTCAGAAACTGAATCAAGTGTACGCAATTCATCTATTTTTGCTTGCATTAATTTTATTTGTGAAACATTATTTGTGATGTTTCTTCTAGCAGTTTCTATCTCCTTTGACAATTTCATGATCCTCTCCTCCTGCTCTTGGTTTATGCCTCTCTGCACATGTAATTCAGAAATCGCATTGTCATAATTCGACTGAATTTGTTGGACCTCTACACTAAAACTACAACTCTTTTTTTCAGAAGAAGAGAGTTCCTGCTGCAAACTGACAATCTGTTTATTTAATTCTGCTTTTTCTTCCTTTTCATTTTTAAGTTCATTCTCAACAATGAGTAAACGTGTTTTCAGCTCTTCATTGTTTTCTTGTAAAACTCTAATGTTTTCCTCATCTTCTGAAATGCTCTCTTGCATTTCTTCACTTTTCTTTTGGTTTTCAGTGATGGCTGGACTAACATGTGTAGGTCCTTTAAAAATAAAAAAAATTATTATTAATCTAGCAAACCTTAATAAAAATCAAAAAGTTACCATATAAGCCAATATTCAAACATAGGAAACATACGAAAGCACGCTTTTAATGAAAAACAGAAATAAGCTATCGAGTAAAAAAGAAAAATCAGGTTGCAAAACATACATAGCATACACCAATTTATGTAAAAATTGTAGTTCCATTAAGTCACAGCAGGAAAAGTTAGCAAAGGATGTGCAAGAAAATCCTGGTAACTACTTCTGAGTGGGATTACTAGTTACTTCTACTTTCTTTTTATAGCTTTTATGTTATTTAAATTGTCTACTACAAATCCTTATGATTACTATGAGATAGAAGGTAGGGAATTATACCCTAAGGCAGACTAAAGAACAGTCTTAAAGTACAATTATACTGTAGATCTACTAAATTAGTGAT
Source organism: Aethalodelphis obliquidens (assembly GCF_003676395.1). Taxonomy (NCBI): domain Eukaryota; kingdom Metazoa; phylum Chordata; class Mammalia; order Artiodactyla; family Delphinidae; genus Aethalodelphis; species Aethalodelphis obliquidens. The sequence continues at coordinate 9,424,332 of NW_020837955.1, read as the reverse complement.
TTGCAAACTGAGTACCTGATACTTTCACAGGTAAAATTAGGAGAAAAATGGTTAAATTTATGCCAAGTCTAATGTAGCCCTACCCTTCACTAGCTGCATAACTGTCAATAAACTGCTTGACCCCACAGCTGCTTCCTCGAATGGAAAATGGAAAATAATAGCAATAATACCACCTATCTCAGAGTTACTGTGAAGATCAAGATAATCAATGAGCTTAGAACACGGTGCTTGGGATACAGTTAGATATTATTAGAAACTGAAAATCTGTACAGAAGAGTTCAGCTAATGAAAAATAAATAAAAGTTTGTCTTTTCCAGGCTTAATATCTACATTTCTAAAATAAGGATATTTCTACCTGCCCTACTTACTACAGGATAGTGTTAAGAGGGCCAAATAAGTTAATATATAATGTATGTTAAAGCATTCTGTAAATGTTATACAAGCACAAGAACATAGTTGGTATAGATTAAACTATGTCCAGAGAAGATGCACTATTAGCTAAAACTTAATTCTTAATATTTGACAAATTAATTCATCTCACACAACTGTCCAGTATAAACTATGTTCAAATTTTTCTCACAGATGACATGATTAACTCTTGAAACATAATTCTCAATTCTCCAGATACACAAATTTATCTTTTTATGTCTTCATACAATTTCCATTGATATAATAACTGATCTGATGAGTGTCTCATATCCTGGGAAAATTACTTCAAAACATATAAGAATCTGATGCTTTGGTTTTTAAATTTTTTTCCTGTTCTATTTCACTTCATGGTTTGATGTTTATATGTGTGAACTTTATATACACAACTCTAATACAATTTTTATGAAGTTTCTACACAATACTGTACTGATATAATCAACTCAACATGTCCTTTGACCTTCATTCACTCCCCCACTGGCCACTTATCTGTCAATTTTACCTATATTTTTATTGGGTAGTCTCACTAAGCATGTTGAGAATCGAACTCCTCATGCTTAAAGGCACCAGATATAATATAAAATCCATAAGAGCAGAAGACAGTTATAAGGGAGAGATGGATTGAAATTCTCCTAACTAAGAAACCTGTTACTTTCAGTTGGTAACTGTCCAATGAATCTTTAAAAAGTGTATTTTATAGTTTTCTTTTTAGTGTGTGCCACCATATTATACTATGCATCTGAGCACATTAGATTATACTGAAATAATATGTTTGTCACTCTCATTTACTAGATTCCAAACTTCCTGACAGCAGACTCTCTGTGTCTAATGCATCTTTATATACATGAACAATAATCCTAAATGAACTTTTAAAAATATTTATTTATTTGTTTTGGCTGTGCCAGGTCTTATTTGCAGCATGCAGGCTTCTTAGTTGCAGCATGCGGACTCTTAGTTGCAGCATGCATGCAGGATCTAGTTCACTGACCAGGGATTGAACCCAGGCCCCCTGCATTGGGACTGCAGTCTTACCCACTGGACCACCATGGAGGTCCCCGTAAATGAATTATTTTTGAAATTTAGCTACATAGCTTATGTTCTCCTTTTCTATCTCTAAGACGTTATCATTATATCAGAAAAACATAACTTTTGTCATCAGTAAACTATTCTGGTTCTAGATATGTGCAAATTTATAATCTAACATGCCTCAGTTATATTAACGTGGTTACTTTAGTGCAATTTTGTTTTAAATTTTGAGCTGTTCTCTTTACAGCGCCTTTTTTATAACAGTGGTTCTCTAGTTTTAGAGAATTGGCAAAAGAGCTTATAATATAGATTCTTGAGAACAAATACCAAACATACTGACTTGATAAATCTGGAATGTATTGTACACGCAAACACTTTGAGGGTACATGCACACTACTCCAGGAATCTATTTTTCTAAATTTCTGGAAGACCTTGATAGTCACCCGTGTAATAACATTTGGGATCTAAACATATCAGTTTGCTTCATTACTAAGCCCCTATATGGCAGCCCTACATGTAACTGTTCCATAAGAGATAAATGTCAAATATCACATAGTAATGACATACAAGCCCTTAAGTTTTTCCTCCTGTCTGTGGCAGGCTCTCATGCAGCCTAGATGAGAGATAATAGTACTCTATGTAACGAATCTGTTCAATTAAGAAGGCATTTTCAAGATCATGAAAAGATATTTAAAATTAAATCTACTATCCTACATACAAATAGGTTTCTATCTTCCTATATGCTAATCACAGTTGACATTGTGAGAAAAATAAAGAAAAAGCACAAGCATTTATGAAAGGTCTTTCAGATACTATTATATAATGCGGGGGAAAAAACTTAAGTGACTGTACAAGATTTTTAATCTTATGACCCCATTTGATAAATTAAAATCACAGCTCTCTCCCAGCATTACCCAAATAAAAAAGTTAGACAAGGACACTAGAAAAAAGAAAATTACAGGTCAATATCACTGATGAACATAGATGGAAACATCCTCAACAAAATATCAGCAAATTGAATTCAACAGCACATTAAAAGGATCATACATCATGATCAAGGGGGATTTATCCCAGAGATGCAAGGATAGTTCAATATATGCAAATCAGTAAATGTGATATACTCTATTAATAAAATGAAGAATAAAAATCATATGATCACTTCACTAGCTGCAGAAAGAGTATTTAACAAAATTCAACATCCTTCATGATAAAAACTCTCAACAGACTGGAGAGGGAACGTACCTCAACATAATAAAAGCCATATATGACAAACCCACAGCTAATGTCATCCTCAACCATGAAAACCTGAAAGCTTTTCCTCTAAGATCAAGAAAAAACAAGTATGTCCACTCTCACCATTTCTATTTAACATTAGTACTGGAAATCTGAGCCAGAGAATCAGGCAAGAAAAAGAAACAAACTGTATCCAGATTGGCAAGGAAGAAGTAAAACTGTCTGTTTACAGATGACAGAATTTTATAGAAAATCCTAAAGACTCCACCAGAAAACCTTTGGAATACAGAAATTCACTAAAGTTGGAAGATACAAAATCAATATACAAGAAACACTATACAAAACAAAAAACTGTACACTAACAACAAACTATCAGAAAGAGAAAATAAGAAAAGAAAACCTATTTACAATAGCATAAAAAAGAATAAAATATTTAGGAATAACTTTAACCAAGGTGGTGAAAACCTCTACACTGAAAACTATAAAACACTGGTGAAAGAGAATGAAAAAAGACATACAAAATAAGGAAAGATATTCCATGTTCATGGATTAGAAGAATTAATATTGTTAAAATGTCCATATTACCCAAAGTAATCTACAAGTTCAATTCAATACCTATCAAATTTCCAATGGCATTTTTCACAGAAATAGAACAGCAATCTAAAAATTCACATGGAACCACAAAAGACCCGAATAGCAAAAGCAATCTTGAGAAAGAACAAGGTTGGAGGCATTACACTTTCTAATTTCAACTATACTATAAAGCTACAGTAATCAAAACAGTATGGTACTGGCATAAAACCAGATTCATAGACCAATGAAATAGTTTCAAAAGCCCAAAATTAAACCCACACACATATGTCCAGCTTATTTAACAAGAAAGCCAAGAATACTCAATGGAAAAGGACAGTCTCTTCAATATTGTGTTGGGAATATTGGATATCCACATGCAAAAGAATGAAATTGAACTCCTATCTTACTCCACTTATAAAAATCAACTCAAAATGGATGAAGGACTTAAAACATAGCACCTGAAATCATAAAACTCCTAGAAGAAAACATAGGAGAAAAGCTCCTTGATACTGGACTATGCAACAGGTTTTAGATATTACACCAAAAGCTTGAGCATCAAAAGCAAAAAATAAATAAGTGAAACTATATCAAACTAAAAAGCTTCTACACAGCAAATGAATCAGTCAACAAAATGAAAAGGCAACCCATGGAATGGGAGAAAATATTTGCAAACCGTCTATCTGACAAGGGGTTAATATCCAAAATATATAGGGAACTCATACAACTCAACAGCCAAAAAGCCAAACAATCCAATTTAAAAATGGGTAGAGGAACTAAACAGACACTTTTCCAAAGAAGACATACAAATAGTCAACAGGTACAGGAAAAGGTGTTCAACATCACTAATCATTAGGGAAATGCAAATCAAAACTACAGTGAGATATCACTTAACATGCGTTAGGCTGTCTATTATCAAAAAGAGATAACAGGGACTTCCCTGGTGGTCCAGCGGATAAGACTCCACGCTCCCAATGCAGGGGACACGGGTTTGATCCCTGGTCAGGGAACTAAGATCCCACATCCCACATGCCACACGGCGCGGGCAAAAAAAAAAAAAAAAAAGAGATAACAAATGCTGGCAAGGATGAGGGGAGAAGGGAATCTGCACACAGTTGATGGAAATATAAAGTAGTACAACCACTAGAAAAACAGTATAAAGGTTCCTCAAAAAATTAAATATAGAACTATCTTATGAGCTAACAATCCCACTTCTGAGTATATATCCAAAGGAAATGAAATTACTATCTCAAAGTTCATGCAAGTTCATGCTCTATGTTCATTGCAACATTTTTTACAATAGCCAGGACATGGAAACAACCTAAGTGTCCGTGGATGGATGTATGGATTTTTTTAAATGTGGAATAAATATGTATACAATGGACTATTATTATTCAGCCTAAATAAGAAGGAAATCCTGCCATTTGCAATGACATGGATGAACTTGGAGGGCATTATGTGAAATAAGTGAAATAAGTCACATAGAGAAAGAAAAATATTGTATGGTATCAATACGAGGAGAAAAAAAGATCCAACTCATAGAAACAGAGAGTAGAACGGTGGTTGTCAGGGGATGAGGGGTGATGAAAATAGGGAGAGGCTTGTAAAAGGGTATAATTTTTCAGTTTAAGATGAATAAGGTCATAGGATCTAAGTATAATACGGTGACTATAATTGATAACATTGTATTGTATAACTGAAATTTGCCTAGAGAGTATAACTTAACTGTTCTCACCAAAAAAGAAAAAAGAGGGGGAAAATAGGTGAATAAGTGAGGTGACAGATGTATTAATTAATGGTGATAAGGTGGGAAACTTTTCACAATGTATATCAAATCATGTTAAACATTTTAAATATATTACAAAATTATTGGTCAATTGTACCTCAGTAAGGCTGAGAAAAAAATCCCAGTCCTCTCAAGATACTGATGTCCCCAGTGAAAGTATCCCCTCACCCCAAAAATCACTATATAATTTGGAAATCTCACCTCCCTACTCCATCCAAGAATTTATCCAATTTTACATTCAGTAGTATACATGTGAAAGCAAGTTTTATTTGTAAGTTTCCATTTTTCAAATACAATCCATATTCTTTTCCTTCACCGGATTGTTTAAATGCTCTTGGGCAGCAGTAATTACGTAATCCCATAACAGGATTCCAAGATCTCTTTAACAGACTAACTTTAAAAGCTCATTGGACAAGGTTTTACTACCTATAACTTACATTGTCTCTTCTGCCTCAAAAAGGACAGGAAAAACATGGCATTACCCCTGCTCTATAGCCTGCTTTCTGAAAAGCTGTTGAGTTTATTTTTGATGATTTTCCTATGTTTGTACTTACATTTTCCTAATTTAGTTCCTTCAGTTTATTCTAAGGATTCCATCTACTCTGGAAACTTAGAGATTCACTCCTATTTACGTTTACAACAAACTTGCCCATTTACTCTTATGAATTTTTAAAAATAATGTTCAACCAGTGCATTACTTTTATCAGATTGTCTCCTAACATCTTACAAAGCTGTGGCAAGTCATCCCAAAGTGGAATAACTGGCTTTTCCACTGATTCATACCTCTGTTCTATTTTCCCTTTAAGTAATTCTGAACTTATGATGTAATTTTCTCACCTATGACTTCATCAGTGGAAATGACTAATCCTTTTGCCCTTTAAGAAGACAAGTTATAAAGATGTCTGAACCCTTTATCAGGAGAGAAAGATGGGATCTAAGCAAGTTAAAAATGACAACAATCAGAAATTCAGAGCTCACAAATAAATCCTGAATATCCTGAGAAGAGATTTGAGTCATGTATACTATATGGATATAGTCCCTAAACCCTGAAGTGAATTACAGTAAGTGCAATAAAGCTTTTGTGATCAAGTAATGTTGTTCTCTTAATTTTACTATATTTCAATAACTGGGATAGGACTTCCCTGGTGGTGCAGTGGTTAAGAATCCGCCTGCCAATGCAGGAGACACGGGTTCAAGCCCTGGTCCAGGAAGATCCCACATGCCGCGGAGCAATTAAGCCCGTGTGCCACAACTACTGAAGCCTACGCGCCTAGACCCTGTGCTCCGCAACAAGAGAAGCCACCGCAATGAGAAGCCCACGCACCATAACTAGAGAAAGCATGCGCACAGCGACAAAGACCCAATGCAGCCAAAAATAAATAAATAAATTTATTTAAAAAAAATAACTAGGATAATTACATAAGGTACTTCAGATAATTTGTTTTGCACCTGATTTTCTTGTTCAGATATTCATATTATTCTTTCAGAAATTTTTATGTTTTATATCAAAAGATTCATAGAACATATTCAGAACAGCCTTGTCAGTGAGAAATTAAAGCATTAGTCTAGCAATAAAGATGAAATAGGTTTTACTGTATATAAACCTAATATAGGTTAACATAAAAAGTAAACATAAATAGAAAGATAATTACTTTAATTCAATATTTCTATCACATTCAACCTATACATATACTGCTTACCTATATTTTGCTACAAAAATTAGTTCTGGTTGAAAAGTTACAGGTAAGCAGATTGTAGCATATCTCTGGTTTGTCTCCTTTATCACTATTCTGAAGGCTTATTTCTTGAACCGTTTACATGGTTATCAGCTTCCCAAAGTACAGATACAGTGACCTCAAACAAGTAAATTCACTTTCATAGGGAAATGGCTTTGCATTCCCTTTAAGAACAGAAAACATACATTCAGTAAAACTATCAACCCCCTAATCCTATCCTAGTATTTATAGGAGTCACATATTTTGTTCTGGAGATTTTTTAGTAGCAGGTAGAGGGGAAGAAGGGGGGCTATAGCTACAATTTTATGATCCTTTATGTAGTCCCTTTAGTCTCTAACAACAAATAATTGAGAAACAGCCACAGTGGTTACGAATTTAAGGAGGAAAAAAAAATACTTTATGTTACCTAAACTTACTTAAATCTACCCATATCCAAATTATTTGTCACTAACAACTAGAGTTATTATACAATCACCTTCTTCATGAATGGGTTACCCTTAGGATTAGTCATACCACGTAGATCACTCGCTTCTGCCAACTTTCACTTCCACTTCCTAGCGATCTACTGTTCCTGCATTCTCAACTACCCTATATTCTCAACTACTCTGTGGCACCGATCAAGGTGAAAAACTAGAGGAACAGTGCTATGGAAATCATAACAAGGTTACACTCCCTGTAGCTAAGGTACCACTCCTTCAATGATAACAGAAGGTGACCATGCATATTAGTCTCAATCTATTAGCTCACACTTTATTGGATTAATATATCTAGTGCTATATTATCCTTTAAGTTATCTACTTTTGAAAACATTAATTTTACTGAGGTTCTATGAGGTGTTTATTATATTGTTGTATTAGCCAATTGTTTTTATTCTTAACAACCTCAGGAGGCAGGTATATTTAACTTATTTTACTCATGACCAAAGAAAGACTTAATTTATCCATTTTTCTCAAGGTGAAGCAGCTAACTAGGTTTCTTTGGGGTTTTTTGGTTCATAATTCATAATATATTATTACTCATAAATATTAATAACATTCTAAATCCATCTTTTAAAAAAATTTTATTGGGGTGTAGTTGCTTTACAATATTGTGTTAGTTTATACTGTACAGCAAAGTGAATCAGCTATATGTATACATATATCCCCTCTTTTTTGGATTTCCTTCTCATTTAGGTCACGACAGAGCACTGAGTAGAGTTCCCTGTGCTATACAGTAGGTTCTCATTAGTTATGTGTTTTATATATATAGTATCAGTAGTGTATATATGTCAATTCCAATCTCCCAATTCATCCCACACACCCCTTCCCCCTTGGTATCCATATGTTTGTTCTCTGCGTCTCTGTTTCTATTTCTGCTTTGTAAATAAGATCGTCTCTAGCAATTTTTTCAGATTCCGCATATATGCATTAATATACGAGATTTGTTTTTCTCTTTCTGCTAATTAGGTTTCTAAAGCTAATGCACCTTCTCTTAGAAAGGCCTCCCTCCCTGTATCAGACTGTAAAAGTTTTCCAAAAGACAGAATGAATAGCTTAGAGACAAGGTGAAAGCTGCCATGTTCTTCCATATAACCAGGGATGTATAGTATAGAGAAGCATGTGCCCACTTTTTTTTTAGTAATTTCATAGAAAACAAAACTTGACCACATTTGTCTTTAGTAATGTTTAGCTCAAAGTCTTACTGTCAAATGGCTTTTTCTTCAAATGAAACAACAATGTGGAGAAATTTTGGCAGAAAATGTACTCTAATCATGAAGATGAAAGTGATGACTTTTAACTACTACAGGCACAGAAGTAAAAGAATTATTGCCATGTTAAAGTGATAAAAGCACAATATCTAAAAACATACTTATTAAAGGCAGCTTTAAATATACCCATCCTCTAGACAGTTTATAACATGTTAGTGTAAAACTTAGGGACATTTATATTTTCTCAGTTTTTTTTCCTTAGATAAGTAAATTTCCTTCTCTTTACAACCCTTCTGTTTCCTGGTTTAGGAGTTAGCTTTCTTGAAAGCCTCCTGCTAGCAGCTGAAGAGTACCTTTCTTTGCTGGTGGTTCATCTTGTTGAAGTTCAATTTCATTTAATCTTTTTCTTCCTGAATAGGTTTTAGTTTTGCTGTCCTTAGACATTTCAATCATTTCATTACAAACCAATTTATTGTTTATTATTAAAGTAGATGTACCAGCATTGTCCTAAAGTAAAATAAATTAAAATTAGTTCACATATAGAAAGCTATAATACATTTAAGAACTATATAAATTATGATTCAATACTGTATCATAAAAATTTTATTTTCAAGTTTATTGAAACATTTTCTAAGTTATTTCTTAAATCTCACCCTAAAATAACCAATGGCTCTAGGAAGTGAGCAATATTAACTAACTTGTACATTCACTAAGGACAAAAAAAAACTTGTTAAGTGTGCAGTTTCACCCCGATACTAAAAACAAATTCATCTTTAGATTTTCTAAGGGAATCAGGTGGGTTAGAGACTTATTTGCAGATAACCACAGAACCCTAAAACACTTACCCTAAGTCATAAACAAAATGTGCTTTGAAAAGAAAAATATGAAAACACTATGACAAAATTGTTTCTTATAGGTACTTTTACTTAAAATCTTGAGGAATCTTGAGTAACTGGAGAAACTCATCAATTGTTTTACAACCAAAGCTTCTCAAAGTAACAATGTCTTTGTTAGTTTGTTCACAAGTCGCAGAAAAGGTTCTAGCCTTAGCTTCTAGCTTATGTATATCAAAGATACACAGTCTACACACTGCTTTAAAAGTGAACTCCTAGCACCACCTCCCATGACACCACCTTCAGAGCTCCGGTGGCAACATGCATCCGTGAGCCTACCCCTGGGCTGCCTACCTGAGGCCCACCTCTACCCACAGTCCTGTATATGAGCCAAGCAAACAGGATGTCTCTGGGCCCTTGTCCCCAGCGGGCTGGACAAGGACTGCCCACCAACCTGGCTCCATCAACCTTTCATGACCAAATGATAGTTGGCAAGCTCTGCTACCCAGTCCCTCTGCTACCTCCCACCCTACCATCTGGCAAAGGATGGACCCTCTTCTGTGCATTGACTACCTGTGGAGATGTGACCAAGTAGTGTGAAATGCATGTTTAGCAAATGTTAGGTACTGTATTTGAACCAATAAATGTGAATCCTTCTGCAGGTGGAAACAAACAAACAAAAAAAACCAAAAAAAAAAATGAGTTCCTAGTTTATCTAGATGATAAAAGCCATTTAGATTTTTATTTTTTAAGGCAAAGACTATGCCTCCCTAAAAGGACGGCAGAAGAAAAGGTACCCAGAAAGAGGAAGGGTGAAACCTTAGCAGTTAAGTGTATGTTTATAAAGTAATTAAAAGTATGGTAAAGGCAGAGATTTTTTTAAAAGCAGAGATTAATTAAATCCCTACATACTGGTAGCAATCCATTTTTGGGGGGAAAAAAAACTATATGAGAAAACAAAACATCATTTTACATCGTAAAATCAGCAAATGTTCTTAAGAGACATAGATAAAATGACTTTAAGTCAAAAAGTAATGCATTATTACAAAAAAAAAAAAAAAGCAAAGTCCTTTTAGATATCCCTAAACAAAGGATATCATGAAGAACAACCTACATGCTTTTTCACAATTAGTCCCTTGGTGTCGCTGATAAATGACAAAATCCTGGGGTAGAGGGATCAGACCTCTGACAAACTTTGAGTTTTCAAACAGACCATGACAATTTCAAGTTGTCTCCTCTTCCACTCTCAGACTTATCATAATCACCTAGTCATTTTTTTCCTCCTTCAAATTATACAATCTTCACCAAGAAAATCCATCCTCCACAAATCTCAGTTATTCAAAGGAATGTTTTCTGCCTAGGGTATGCTTGGTAGGAAGGATGCTAAAGAACCATGCAAAACAAACTTTTAATCATTAAGAGTCTGCTTTCAAAACAACCTTTGGAACAGTGACCCTAGATCAACAGTTAATCAACACCATGAGGTTAAGTTCTCTTAACCCTAGGCAAGTTATTTGACACCTCCATAAAAATAAAAAATAACAGTATCTACATCATAAGATTGTTCTGAGATTTAAACAAGTAAATATATGTAAAGAACTTAAGAGTTCATAGTAAATGTTCTATAAAAATGGATATATATAAAAGTCTCAAAGAGCTACCAGCCAAGTTGGTTTTGTTTTGGTTTTGATGTAGGAGAGACATTATGGGGTACTACTGTACTTTCTACTTTACATAGTTTAATATAGCTGAATTTTTACAACTAGCAGCTATTTTTGTAACTAGAAAAAATAAAGGAAAAGGAAAAGATCACGAATTGTGTAAACAATAACTGTAATGTCTTGTACTAAGTACATTATTTTGGTTACCTTTTTAAGTACTGGGTATTAGATACCAAGATCTTGAATTATTTATATCTGATCATATCTTAAAATATTCAGTTCTTTAGAAGGACAAATGTAAGTTAAGAGAAGGTCAGGAAAAATATTAAGTTTAGAATTTTAAATTCACTTCACCTCTATGTATACCTGCAATTTCATATTTATATCTATCAATGTCAAATTCATCTACAACCATTTAGAGTAATTATCTGATCTGAAGGTACAAAGTGCTAGAGATTTTCAGGATTCCAATGCTGCACACTGCTCAGGCCATATCCTAAATTTTAGAACACTCAGTAACTTCAGACAAAATAAACACCATTTAAATATATCTAACCAACACAATAAACCTAGTAAAAGAATGACATAGATCTGTATGTGCTGCCATACAATTATCTCTAAGATGTCTTCTAAGGGAAGAAAGCAAGACACAGAACTACAATCCCATTTGTACAAATTTTTTTAAAAGTGTGTTTGCTTCATATATACACACACACACACACACACACACACACACACACACACACACCTTTTCTGGAAAGACTAAAGAAACTTTCCAGAGGCCATCTTTGGAAAGAGGTATGAGGGTGAAGGCACTTATGCTCATCAATTTTTTTTATCACATTCATTTATTACTTTATTTTTAAAATAGACATACCTAGTCATAATTCATGCTGCTTATTTTACTTAATTATTAATTTCCTTATCAAGACAAAATAAAACTTAAAAGTATTACCTTAATAGACTTCTCAAGCTCTTGAACCAATGAATTTAAATTAATTTCTGATTCTGAAAAAATAAGAATATTAAAAATGAATATCTAAGCACCTAAAAAAATATATCACTGAATAATCATGAAACATAAGCTGCTATAGTAGACGCTTTATTGTTATACTCAGGAAAAAGGATTTTCACAGCACTAGAAGCACACAAGCACTTAGCTACAAATTCTACCACCAGAGAGTAATGTTTCTGAAAAAGCCACTTTCAAAACTTAGGGTAGAAATGAAACACGTATGCTCAATAGTAAAAAATTTCTGGTATAATGTCAGAAAAGAATTAGCTGGTACCTTTCTGATACACTTCAGAATGAGACATCACTTACCTGTTATTTTCCACCCATCTTGTTTCACACAGAAAAGGGCAGAGTATTTCATCTAACACTTGAAACTCAGATGTGACAAACCATATATATATATATATATATATATACACACACACACATATATATACATATATATATTTATATTTATATAAATATAAATATATTTATATTTAAGTAAATATATAATATATATATATAGACAAAATTTACAGCTATACAATTTCCTATGAGATTTCTTAATTTGCTGATAAAGCTGTACTTAGTTTTTGGTGTTTTTTGAGAAGCCTGTTTTCTAGTAACATTGGTCTAAAAGTAAAGAAAAGCAAAAAAATATTTGTACTAGTAAGTTACTATAAACTCATACAAATGGTAAAATATTAAATACATTACCGCCATCATTTTCTGGCCACTTGGTAAATAAGCTGCATAAATCTCATACTTACCAACTGTCTTTTTATGAATTTATAACATCTACATAGGGGTAAAATACATCCACTTACCATTTTCTCTCTTTTTTAACTCTTCCTGGGTTTTGGTTAATTCTTCTTTGGTTTTAGCTAATTCAGCTTTAACTTGATTAAACTTTAATTCTAAACAAGCAATAGCTTCCTGGGGGTCAGCAAGAGATGCAATACATAAGTGAGCTATTTCAGCCTGTTTCTTAATATCAGTGACATCATCTTGAAGAGAACCAATAATATCTTCAATTCCTACATAATTCTGTCCTTCCTAAAAATAGCAAAATCCACATACCTAATGTTAACAGTGGCTTTCACTATTTCAGTGTGGTATCATCTGATTGAGATAGTTTTAAAAATAAACAGCAAAAAAATTCACAACTTTAAAATTTTTAAATAGATTATATAGAACTACCTCCAATTATGAAAAAGTTGTGCTCCATTACTCACTTTCTGTTCTATGGAACATGAAACATTATGTGTCCCTGACATAGTTTGGGATTTGGTCTGAATTATGAAACTGGAAATTTGTTTCCTGCGCTAGCCTACTGAAAGTATACCTGAACTAGGTAATCGTAATTGTTCTGTAATGGCTTATCATAGTTTATGACATTGTTTTTATGGAGGAATAATGTTTCAGGTATACTTTCAGTAGGCTAGCGCAGGAAACAAATTTCCAGTTTCATAATTCAGACCAAATCCCAAACTATGTCAGGGACACATAATGATGGTTTGAAAGCAAGAGCCTGGACATCACCATCCCAGACCCCCTGAACTGAGTAATTAAAAAGCAAAGGAAAACAAAAACAAACTTTCCAAAAAGATGAGATTAATTTCAGCTTCAGTAGGAGCAGCAGGAAAGAATGTTTCCTCAACAGTAGGGAATGGTCAGTCAGCCAAGCAAGAGTGATCTTTCTATATATAAATATTTTTGTTTTAATCAGAACAGAACTAAATGACCCTTTAGGTCTCTCAGCCATTTAAAATTCTTTAAGTTTAAGACAAATCTGAGAGGGGTATCCCATAATCAGACAAAAAGGTATCTACCTACAATCAACACAATGACTTAATCAACACCAGACTGAGATATAAATGTAACAGATATATATTTTTATAAGTTCAATAGCTATATTTAAACTATTTGTGCTTACATTCTTAACAAAGCATGCTTAATTATAATAAAGCTACATATTAAGTTTTTTGTTTTAATTCTAAAGTATATTAATATTTCTCATCATTGATGTGGTATACTAAATCCTGGTACCTAAACCTCATGGATTTAATATTTCAGTTAACATACTTCAGTTTCAGCTTTCACGGCATGATCTTCATTGTTTGGTTCTTCTTGAGTGTCACATTTACCAATCAAATCCTTGAAGATAGCCAAACGACATTCAGCATTTTCTTCTAATATCTCTCGTTCCTGAAGGAGAGTTTCCCTTCATAACAGAAATTAATCCCATTAAGAAACAGAAAAAGCACTACTTCGTGCTTTTATTTTAAATTTCTAAGATTAGGTACATTATAAATTAAAAGTCAGTTTAAATAATCATTCATGTATAATTCACAATCACCATGGGGATTAGTAACAGCTATTTTCAAGCCTGCATGAAGGTCAGAATTCAGAAGTCACCTAATATAAAATAAAAAGCCAAAAAAAAAATTTTAAACAGGTAAATAAAATTCTCAATTTTTACCAGGACATGAACGAAAAAACTTACTTAAAGTCAGCTTCCCGTTGAGCCAAATACTGAGTAAACTCCTGTGTAACTTCTTCACGGATTTTAAATTCCAATGTTAACTTTTCTTTTCTTTCATTTATTAGTTTTTTTTTCAAGTCTTCTATTAAATCCAAAAGTTTCTAAAATATAAATATTAAAATTCTAATTAAAAAAACAAATATATTCCAAGAGAAAGACTGTCCAAGTGTTCAAAAATAAAACTTTTTCCATTTAGATTGTAATTATGCACCCTTTTATTAGAGATGATATTTTCACTGAAAATTGTGTATTTGCAGAGATTCACTAATCTGAAAAATCAAGCACGCCTCTCCACGTTTTAGAAACAGATATACAGTAATTCAAATGTCTCACTGTCTAGCTACACAAAGAAAGAAGAGAAAATAAAATTTGAGCATCTATTATCTACCAGAAACTACTCTGGGGAGTTCATATTTTATTTCATTTAATCCACACAACCCTCTGTAAGCTTGGTAGCAGCATCCACATTTCTTAGGTGGAGAAAGTAAAGACCAGGTCTGTGGTACATGCTTAAGTTTGAGTTTAAAATTAGTCTGTCAAAATATAAAGTTGAAGTATTATATGGAGTAGTTACTAAGAACCCCCAAACACGTTCCAAAATGACAAAGAGAATGTTACATAACTTAACCTATTGGGGACTTCCCTGGTGGTGCAGTGGTTAAGAATCCGCCTGCCAATGCTGGGGGCACGGGTTCGAGCCCTGGTCTGGGAAGATCCCACATGGTGCAGAACAACTAAGCCCATGTGCCACAACTTCTGAGCCTGCACTCTAGAGCACGTGAGCCACAACTACTGAGCCTGCGCTTTAGAGCCCGCGAGCCACAACTACTGAGGCCGTGCGCCTAGAGCCCGTGCTCCGCAACAAGTGAAGCCACCGCAATGAGAAGCCCACGCCACAACTAGAGAAAGCCCGCGCACAGCAACAAAGACCCAACACAGCCAAAAATAAATAAATAAATAATAAAATAAATTTTTAAACTTATCCTATTGGGCTTTTATAACTATTCAAATGTGAGCAACAACTCTGTCTTTGAAAGCACATACATAATTAATCATGTAATACAGACAATGAACAATAAGGCAATTACAACTTGACATCATAGCCAGTATAGATATGTAATAAATTATAGCATTCAAGAAAAAAGCCTAATATTCTTTTTCAAGGTTTTTGATTAAAGTTTCTCAATAATAAATTAATAAACTCTCTCAAAGTCACAGATCTTTCAGTTTTTCGATTTTGTATTTGAAAATATTTCTATAGATATCCTGACTTTGAAATTCTGCTTCTAAGAACTTATACTGAGGAATTAATTATATAATAGGACCCAGCGTTTTGGCTGTAAGAATGGTCACTGTGTTTTTTGCAACAGTGAGTGGTTGTATGTAAATAAAGAAAAAGTGAAACCCAGCTCAACAGTCAAAGAGATGGGTTCAACTATGGTACCATCATACAGTAAACTACTGTAATGAATTATGATGACATATTTATAATTCATACTTTTCACAATTTATTTTTAAGTGAAGAAAATTAGGTTACAATATTATAATGTATAGTAAAAACCTACTAACGTGAGCAGTAGATTAGAGAGAGATTTATATTTAATTATTTTCCTCTTTTTCTTTTTCTAGATTCCACCAAGATTATATAATACTTTTATAATTTTGAATAACCACAGACTTTCCCACTGTTTAAAATAATAAATGATAACTACTGAAGAAGAAATGTGGGAGACTTAGAGAAATCTGCATGAATGTGGGAAACCTTGGAAAATTGGTTTCTTTCAATAATTCTCAACAACAATTAGTTTTCTATCATTGTTAGCATCTGACAAAGTTTTCGGTGAAAAAAATTCTGGTTGGTTAGCCTAATTAAATGAATTTTAAGTGTAAATATGCTAATATCAATATATTTCATAATGATCTTTAATACAATCCTCTAATTAAAATGCTAATAATGTAAAGCATGCAAAGTCTATAATCATTTTTTAAAATATTAGGAAAAAACCTCGATTAAATTTTAATTTTAAAGTACCTAGTCATAAAATAAATAAATAAATAAAAATAAAGTACCTAGTCAACATTATAAGATATGCATTTACACTATATAATCCTTTATAAACTACACTATTTTTCCCTAATAAATTCTGAAATTCTACTAACATTTTAAGTTTAATGGATATTCTATATAAACTTCAGTTTTGAGAAGATCAATAAAACCTAAAATAGGACTATTAATGGCTCATTTTGTCACTGAAGGAAGTACTACATTACAGAGATCCAAGGTAAACAAGGTCCAATCACATAGTAACCAGATTAACTGAGAATAGTGGCATCTGAAGCTTTCATTTTCATTTCCAAACAACACAGGCACAACTATAGCTTTCAGGGACACTGAAATAAACTATTAAAATGAGAGTACTTAACTCAATACATCATCCATCTACTTAGACTTCTACAGTCCAAAAGAGTACTATGATGTCAGATGTGGCAATACCACTGAAGCACATCCATGAGCACAGGATTACTAGTGTTCCTGTGACGCTGGTAAGAATACTCCATGTATACATATGTAATAGTTATGACCAGTTAATGAGGGGAACTGGTACTGTGGACATGATCTACATTTCAGGATTAATAACAACTTAAATATATGTGTGAATTGTATTTGGACAGAGGATAAAAGAACTGCGCAGCACTGGGCTTCCCTGGTGGTGCCGTGGTTAAGAATCTGCCTGCCAAGGCAGGGGACACCGGTTCAAGCCCGGATCCGGGAAGAGCCCACATGCCACGGAGCAACTAAGCCCGTAAGCCACAACTACTGAGCCTGTGCTCTAGAGCCTGTGAGCCATAACTACTGAGCCCGCGCGCCTAGAGTCCATGCTCCACAACAAGAGAAGCTACGGCAATAAGCCCACACACCACAACTAAGAGTAGCCCCCGCTCGCCGCAACTACAGAAAGCCCGCGCACAGCAACCAAGACAAAACGCAGCCAAAAACAAATTAATTAATTAAAAAAAAAAGAACCACCATTAAATCTTATTTGTTTACCATAAATACAAGACAACCAAATAATTTTTGTTTTTGAATAAATAGGATAATCAGTACTGGGCAGACATTTTGCACAATTGTACTTAAGACTGCAAAGTAAAAGTTTGGTGGAGTATGCTAAAATCACTGGGTGAAAGGATAGTGGGGAACAAGATATTCACATGGTGTCAAAGCATCTTCACAGATGATACGCTTTTACAATGAAGAGAGATCTAAACACAAAACCTTAGCCAAATGAGCAAAATTTAGCATCACCAAAAATGGGGGAATCAGACATCAGCTGCCTCCTGATGTGATGTAATGGGAAATTCACAACTTCACCTATATAATAGGCTTATCTAAAGTGTTAAACCTGAATCAGGAAGTAATAAGACAGATCCAGACTGGAGACACTCTACAAGACAACTCACCACAATTTTTCAAAAACATCTACACTAGATTAGAGATTAACTAAAGAAACACGATAATCAAAAGCAATGTATTAACTTTGGTTGTAGATCAATAACAAAGTGGCTATAAAGGAAATACTGACCACTGGATAAATCTCAATATGGACGATAAAACATTACGTTATTGTATCAATGTGAAATTGCTTAGGTATGAAAATGGTCTTTTGATCATGAGGAAAATGTCCACGTTCTCGGGAAACATGCTGAAGTAGTTATTTGTAAGGTGTCATTATGTCTGCATCTTGTTTTCAAATGATACACCAAAAAGATGTGTATTCACACACTCACAGAAAGAATTAAAGTAAATACGATAAAATGTTAACAACTGGCAAATTCAGGTGAAGTGCAAATGTGTATTCATTGTATTATTCTTTCTGTGGATGTGAAAATTTTCAAAACATGAAGATGAAAGACAAAATTAGTGTATTGTTAAAAAAATGAGAGAAACAGCCTTAAGAATTATTAACCCTAACTTCAGAATAATAAATAAGCCAACTTTAGAAGTATGAGTTCTTAATACATACTCTCTTCTCCTCATGGCTACTGAAAGCCTTATCATCCTCTAATGTTTTATCTAGATCTTCATCAGTAAATTCACTTTCCACATTTTGCTTTTCTTCAGCTTTTTCTAGATCCTCAACCAAATCTTCATCTTCCACCACGTCTTCTAGACTATTTTCCCATGAAATTGTGGATCTCTTTTCATTTAGTATTTTATTATCTGAACTATTAATATCTAGTGATACATCTTGAGAAGATTTGGCAGGTCCAAATGATTTCTCTTGAGAGGAATTTAAAGTGTCTGGAACACAAACCTGTTAAAATATTCAATGTAACTTTTAAAACAGAAAAGGCAAGAACTGTCCACACAAAACAAAAATTTTATAAATTTAAGTCAAATGACAATTTGAGAATTAAAAAGTAAAAACAATGCAAACAAACATGCAAGAAGGAATTAGCATCCTTAAATAAATATTTGATAAGAAAAAAGCTAATTACACATGTATACTCTAGATAAATTTACTTTCCTGGGTTAAGTTCTTAGTATCAATACTATTCCTAGCAGGGGGGTTCCTGATTAGCCACTAAATGAACCAGATGGACAGCAGAGCTGACAATTTGCTGCAAGAATTACTCGAAATTTGTAATGGGTAAGTTTATTACTGAGGTCATTTTACTCTTAAGCAGGGGTTACTTTCAATATTTTTCCTATGTCCTACTACTTGATCAAGTATTACATTTTAAATTTTCAGTTATTTTCTAGGTTTAGAGCTAGTGCAAAATGTGTTAACTACTCCGAGAAAAAAATAATTAATACTCTAATGATAAGAAGCTTAATAAATTGTGCAGAAATTTAATTATATTTACTTTTTGTGCAATGGCTGAGAACTTCAACACATTGAGTGTCTCATCGTAGGCAAGAAAACATTGGCTGATGTTGACAATCATACATATTTTCCCTTTACCGTTGAAAAAACTTTGAAAATAGTGGGTCAGTTTACTTTCCCGGAAAGGCACATGCTGTTGAAACCTACGGAAAAATTTTTCAAAAAACTGTAAGTTAAAACATATCTCATGAAGTCAGGATGCTGATAAATTTTACAAAGAAATAATATAGCTATCATGGACTTAAATTCTAGGTTAATAATTAGTTCCACCCATAATAATCATTTTCTGTTTATTCATGTTGTTTTCTTTAAATACTACTACTAGTTATAATAGTAATTCTAATACTAGGCAAAATGTAAAGAAAGTCACATTGAATTGGGTTGTGTTTTCTAGTGTAGGCCAATTACGCAATATATACACCTTAACTAGAAATGGTACAGGCTGATTCATAATTAATGCAGAAATCTACCACATCTAGAAAAACAGAATGCATTAATAAGAATAACGTGGTTTTAGATGCTAAACCAGCATCATCAGAAGCTTACTATCCAAGATGTCTGTTGATATATATTTGCTATGGAAAATATTGTGTTTACTTGATGAGCCACTGGCATTGACTGACATTTTTTTTTTAATTTCTATCATTTTTTTATCCAAGATTTCTAAGTAATTTTAATTACAATCCATATATAGTCATAAGTGAAAAACAAGAGAACTTTCTAAAACCAGCAAAGCTGAAGGGTCTAAATATTGTAATACTTAATATGCTAATAACATGTTCAGCAACTCTTACTTTGACTTTTCACTGTTCTTCAAAACATTGATACACTTTCCCAGAGTCAATAAGGAAGTGTTGATGTTCCCAGTCTCTCTTAACCTTTCACCTTCATTCTGTGTCTTCATGCTTCGTTCTGAACCAGCAAGATCACATAAAGACAATCTAAAAAAAAAAAAAAAAAAAAACTAAAAAATTCTTCAAAACAAAACAATTCAGAATAATTACAATTTAAAGAATGCTCAACTTACTCACTGACTCGCATTACACGAGGCATTTCCGATTCTTCAATCTGTAATACTCTAATAGTGAATATGCTGTGACTAAAAGAAGTAAAGAAAGATCAAATATTATCGTTCACTTTTAATTTCTGCATTCTAAATAGGAGACAAGCATCTAAATCAACATCTATTTATATCCTAATACTAGCCATGGCTCCAGCGCTGCATTCTCCAACTAGCTGTCAGATATTTCAATTCAGTGCTCCACTATCACCTACATACCACCCAACTACCTAAAACCAAATATCTTATCTTTCTTGCACTTAGCCCCAAATCCTTCAAACCTATTCCTCTTCTTATTTCTATTAATGAAATCATTTATAATAAAGTCTCAATTTGCTTGCAGAGATATTACTAGTTAAAATGGTATTATTTACAGCTAATCTACTTTGAATATATACCTAAAGCAAAGTATACATCTGGCCTAAATACAGGCTTATCTGGATTATATATTACCTTCACTCCACACATGGGGGACAGGGTTCTTTCCCCCTTAAGAGAAAACCTGTTTTACGTATAAACTTAAACTTATTTTCTTTTGTCTCTCATCCACCAATCCCTTCCATCAAAAACATCCTTCCTTTTTCTTTAGCTATGCAAAAACATGTATCATACATATATGATATATGATATGTATATCACACATCATATATGATACATGATATGTATATCATGTATCATATATCATAAACATTAAAAAAAATCCTTCCTTAGCCCTTTGAGATTTTGGCCCAACTCAGTATGCATACAGTGTCTGTGTTCATGGGGTAAGTAGGAAAAACACAGAGAAAAGTCCACCGTTACAGGTAACTAAAACACTGAGCTTAGATATTCACATACAGAAAGAGTAAAAATACCTCAGACTGAGTGTAACTTAGTAAATCTTACGTTAGAACAAGAAACAGTCTTGATAATCTTATGTGTTTAGTGCTCTTCAGTTTACAGAATGTTTTTATGCCTATGAATTCATTTAATATATCAGAGAACCTAGTGTCCACTTTAATCTTAAATTAGTTGTGTTTAAATTAGCACACCTCAGGCTTACACCACAGGGTTTACTCCTTACCTTCTACTGGAAGCATTGTTCAGTTTTGTGAAAGCAACACTCTGGTGCTTTATTCCTAGTTTTAAAAGTCTATATGCTTCTTTAGAATCAGATACTTGAACCCACTGTAGATCTTTAAAAAATAAAGAGGACACATATCAATTTATAAAAACACAGCATTTGCAGTACAATGTAATCTCTTTGAAGATATGTAATCTCTTTCCCAAAGACATATAATAAAATCTTTCTTTTAATAACACGCCCTAGGTATAGTCAACTCAGCTATTCCATACTCCATTAGAAAAGAATTACATAAGGGACTTCCCTGGTGGTGTAGTGGTTAAGAATCCGCCTTCCAATGCAGGGGACGTGGTTTCGATCTCTGGTCGGGGGACTCAGATCCCACACGCCATGGGGCAACTAAGCCCGCACACTCTAGAGCCCACACGCCACAACTAGAGAGAGGCCCACGCGCTGCAATGAAGATCCCGCACGCCACAACTAAGACCCAATGCAGCCAAATAAATAAATAAATAAATATAAAAAAAGAAGTATGCAAGAAGAGGATATTATAATGATTTTCCAGTACTTAAGTAGTACAAACACAGAAAGTAAATGTTCTTCAACAGAATCTGCCAAAGGGAAAATTAAAAATAGGTAAGATTCCTTAGAATTAGACATCCAGAAAAAAAAAAAAGACAAAATACATTACAGATTAAACCTAGAAAATTACCTAGCTATGAGACATTATAGACTGCAATTCATTTGTGAGTCATGAAGTCAAATTTATTGAGTCACAACTAGCGTATTGTAAAAATGAAGTACAATATAGAAAACAACAAAGTGCATTCCTTGTAGTAAGGGTAAGTATAATTAACGAAACTTTTCAATTGTATATATGTATATATATACATATGCAGGTACAGGATCATGATGTTATTAATATGTATTTCCTACTGTGGGGTAGTGATTTTTAAAAGGTTGGAAAAACAGCACTATGGAACAGAACATTTACTGATACATGGCTCTGAAGTTTGAATACCGTTACAAAGCAGCAGAATAATGTGAATACCTACACACACAGCTTTTCCCATCCCCTAAAATCCAATCAATAATACTCTAGCAAATACAACATTAAACTAGACCCCTTCACCTTCAAGTTTAATTAACATACTTTCAAAGGACAAACTATTATCTTGATGTTAATAATCAGGATACAGGACCTCCCTGGTGGTGAAGTGGTTAAGAATCCGCCTGCCAACGCAGGGGATACGGGTTCGAGCCCTGGTCCGGGAAGATACCACATGCCACAGAGCAACTAAGCCCGAGCACCACAACTACTGAGCCTGTGCTCTAGAGCCCACGAGCCACAACTACTGAGCCCGTGTGCCACAACTACAGAAGCCCACGTGCCTAGAGCCCGTGCTCTGCAACAAGAGAAGCCACCACAATGAGAAACCCGTGCACTGCAACGAAGAGCAGCCCCTGCTCGCCACAACTAGAGAAAGCCCGTGCACAGCAACGAAGACCCAATGCAGCCATAAATAAATAGATTAAAAAATAAAAAATAATTAGTATAAAAATTTTCAATTTCCAGTCTGCTCTCCTATAACAAAGCCTAGAAAGGAATTTCAGAGCAATAAAGTAAAAAATACTCACTAGTATACCTTTTATAAAAGAATAGCCCTTTACATCTTGGGAAAGGCGTAGCATCTTTCTCTTTTGGAATTTAGATGAGACAGGAACAAATAAATCATAAATACATTCATTGTAAATCTCAAAGAAAGAAACCCACACAGAAAATTTTATATTATTATCCATATTCAAGCTCGCGTGTTCACAGTCTCTCACAGACTCTTCAAACTCTGGGATATTCAAAGAGTTTGTTAAACTTCCTACAGAAAATAAAAAAGATAATCACAAAATTAAATGAGACAATAGGATAGATCAAGACTCCTGGACTTGAAAAACTAAGTATCCTTAATCTTTTGACCAGCAATGTTAAAAACTTTTTGGACCAAAGCAGACATAAATATTTGTATTAACCAAAATCCGCTTATCTTTCTTTTCTTTTCTGCAAATACGCTAATAAATGTACAAATAATTTTACGTAAAAATTAAACATAAAGGACAAAGGAAAAATAGTGTCTCTCTCGAAACAACATGAAAGTTAACCAGTGAAAGGGACTTATTTATTAAGTCAAAATAAAACTTTACAATGACTGATATTTCATATAGTTATGTACCATTTTCCAAGTATTACTGTTTATTAAAGAAATTAAATCACCAGAAGTGATCCAAAAATTAAAAGCTTTTCAAATAATCAACATTTTAAAAGTAAATGAGAAAGGAAACCTTACCATAAAGAGTATCATAACTGTCATTATGCATAGCAACCTGAAAAAGATTTTTTTTAAAAAGTTAAAAAACATTGTTAGTTAAGATTAAATAACCAGCTTATTAATTACCTATCCAAGTAAGCCACCTGCCTTTCATCTACTCAATTCAACGACCTCTATTAATTTCCTTCCTAGTGAAATAATACATCCTAATAATAGGAAATTTGGGAAACCACAGAAAATATTAAAAAGAATATCATCATATATAATCACTGCCACTCAGAGGCAATTACTAGTAAAATTTCAATATATTCCCTTCTATATTTTTCCCTACACTTATTCCATTGTAAGCTTTTTCTCTCTATAATTAAAAATTATTTGTAAACATTTGGTGGCTGCCTAACTGAAGAGATGTGATGTGAAATGACTTAACTAAATAATACTAAGATAAACATCTTAATATATTATTTTTTTCTTCTGTAATTTAATTGTTCCCTTAGGTCATATACCTAAATCTGAATTGGTGGATGAAAATATGAACTTATTTTAAAGTTCTCACTCTTAGTATAGTATTGCCAAATTGCTTTGGAGAGACACA
This sequence comes from Aethalodelphis obliquidens, assembly GCF_003676395.1. Lineage (NCBI taxonomy): Eukaryota > Metazoa > Chordata > Mammalia > Artiodactyla > Delphinidae > Aethalodelphis > Aethalodelphis obliquidens. The sequence goes on along the minus strand of NW_020837955.1, from coordinate 9,399,907 downwards.
TTTTATAATCAATATATGAAAGTGAAAGTGTGTATTTCACATCATACACCTGAAACTTCTATAATATTGTACATCGACTATACCTCAATAAAAAGAACTTTTAAAAAAAGTGCATATCTCAAGTTTTTAAAATTTTAATAATTTCATAGGCAAAATAACATTTTGTTTTAACCAGGTAACTTGTTAGGGGAAGTTCTTCTCATTATTAATGACTTTAATTTCCTCTATGAATTATCCATGCAATTATCCACCAATCTCCATAAATTTTGTTAAAATACTCACAATTTTACTTGCAGAGACCATAATCATGGATTCTGAACTTTGCTCTCCACTGAGCAACAATATTTTATTACCTTGAAACACTGATTTCTAAATTACTTTAAGAAGAAAATCCCCATCAGTGTTTTGAATATATTTATAAAGACTGTTAATAGTTTTTAACAATTTTAAATAGATAAAATAAATGTCTGAGAGCATAACACAAAATCCACAAGGCAAAGAAGGAATAAATAGACAAGTATACTTTATAAAAAAAAATTTATTAAATAAAAAACTATTAAAAAGAAGAAAGAAAAGAGGAAAAAACATAACCTAACAGATAAGACACATGAATTAAGGTAGTAAAAGATTTACGACATGTTAAATGAAAGAGCAAGTTACAGAATGTCTGTATAATAAAATCTCATTTTTGTTAAAAAAAAAAAAGACCAGGGCTTCCCTGGTGGCGCAGTGGTTGAGAGTCCGCCTGCCGATGCAGCGGACGCAGGTTCGTGCCCCGGTCCGGGAGGGTCCCACATGCCGCAGAACAGCTGGGCCCGTGAGCCATGGCCGCTGGGCCTATGCGTCCGGAGCC